>NC_000081.6:72632450-72932450 GCF_000001635.26 Mus musculus | reverse complement strand
ATATAATGTGTATATGTATGTATTTATGGCATATGTGTGTATGGGTATGTGTTCATGTGGACACAGGTGTGGAAGTCAGAGGACAACCCCAAGTGTTGGTTCTAACCTTCCTTCCACTCTTACATTGTCTGCTGTTGTAAGTACACTGTACCAGCTGGCCTCTGAACTTCTAAGGATTCTCCAGTGCCTGTGTCTCATCTCTGTGCCTGCCTCCTACCTCCATGCCTGCCTCCTACCTCCATGCCTGCCTCCTACCTCTGTGCCTGCTTCCTACCTCCATGCCTGCCTCCTACCTCTGTGCCTGCCTCCTACCTCTGTGCCTGCCTCCTATCTCTGTGCCTGCCTCCTACCTCCATGCCTGCCTCCTACCTCTGTGCCTGCCTCCCACTGTTTTGCAGGAGCACCGGGGGTTATATACACACATGTCACGATGCCTGGCTTTACATGGATTCTGTAGATTTGGATGGAGGTCCACATGCTTTGCAGCATGTGTTTTACTTGTAGAGTCATCTCCCCGGGACAGTTTCCTCACTCTTTGAATTGATTTATTATTTTAAGCACCACCAAACTATTTATTTTTTATTGCCAAGTTTTATAACAAATTATTTAAAAGTAGAGGCCAGTTTTTAGTTCCCATGTAGGTGCTTGAGCACCCATGTCAAATATGTGAAAATACTTGTTAATGTTCAACATTATTTTAATATATTTGCTCTATGAAGCAAAGGGTAAATAGTATATCAAATTGTGTCAAGCAACATATGTTTGTAATTCAGAAGTAGTTACTAAGACAGTCAAAAGGCAGAATTTAGTTTAAATTCAGGAATGATCCATGCTTATCTCCTAGACTCATGGACAAAATAGAAAACCCGGAAGCCAGATTCTGCAAATACTTCCTTTTAACATTAAGGAAACTTAGTGTATGACTTTTGGGAAATATCTTGTCAGAGACACCTCCACTGGCCACATGCCATCTCCTGACATCACATCTGATGCTTTTAATCATAAATATGAAGATGCCCTAGTTTCCTGTAATATTTTAAACAGTCAAAAGTTAATAAAATTATCAGTTCACTTATACTGAATCCAAATGTGCTTATACTTAATTTCACCCTTTCCAAGCTTTGAAGCTCTGCTGTGTTGATTTGTGTTAATTAATCATCCATGTATAGTTCCCGTGACACTCAGTAAACACCACAGGTACAAACTGATGGCACTTCCGGGCAAAGCGGAACTGGACAGTCCCTTCTACTTTCTTATGACTGACTGCTTGGCCATGCCATCCAGGTGACCACTGACGTTCTTTAGTTTATGAGTCTAAGGACACCTGCCTATGGGAGTTTAAAAATTGACCTTCACAGAAGAAATTTAAAAGACTACATCTGCTGGGCGGTGGTGGCGCACACCTTTAATCCCTGCACTTGAGAGGCAGAGGCAGGCAGATTTCTGAGTTCGAGGCCAGCCTGATCTACAGAGTGAGTTCCAGGACAGTCAGGAATATACACAGAAACCCTGTCTTGAAAAAACCCAACCCAACCCAAAAAACCTACAAAACTACAACAACAACAAAACCCCCTATATCCGACAGATTGCTTTTTAGAAGTCACACCCATCATGTCTGTCATGCCGACGGCTGCAGTATACACGCTTGCTGAGAGTTGAGTGTTTTATCAGAAAGTGACGTCTCTGCTGGGCTTTGGTGGGTGAGATGCTGTGTGTCCCTTGCTTTTCTTACATGCACAGTGCAGTGTTCCTGCAATGAGAAGCTTCTCAGATGGTGAAGGTTTAAAGCAGCGTCCATTCCGTTCTTAGTGTGAAATCCCCGGCTTCACTGATGACACTAAGTGTCATCAGACTTGACATGGTCACCACCATCCCAGACGCTGCTGCGGGGAGCGGCGAGGGGCACAGACTATGTTACTGATTCTCATCGGTGGTGTTCCTAGAACGCAGACCACCCTGTTGGATTTTGAAAAACCCCTTTGGTCATTCCATTCTGCAGCCAGTAATGCAGGGAAGAGATGAGAACAGAGAGGCCGACTTGTAGAGCATGAAATCAGCGCCAGCTCCGATGCCTGGGCCGTTCAGCTTCTGTGTTGCTGCGGCCACAGAGCCTTCTTTTCACTCCAAATTACACCTGAGCTGTGTCTTAGAAATACTTTCATCACTTGGCACTGGCAGGAAATCAGCTGTTCCCTTCCCATGGGTTTGCTCGTTACTTGAATGTGTCATTCTTTAATCTCCAGAACTTAATACAGAAGTCAGTAGTGCAGTAAGACACCTCTCAGGTAAGCCACATGCTTGGTAAGGAAGGGCTGGGCTGCACGCAGGGCTTCTCATGGGACTTGGTTATTGGCCTTCAGTTGTGCGGGGCATGGGTGGTTGGTGACGCTCTGCTCTCCCCATACGATCCCCTGTTGGAGCGTGTGGGTGACAGTCCAGCCTGTGCACTCTCTCACTGTTGTCGCTCCTGCTCACTTTCGACTGCTTGACCTGTCCTGTGTTCAGCAAGGCGGCGTAGTGATCTCCTCTGGGTGCTCTCTCTTCTCAAACTTCCAGAGCAGATGCCCACATCTCGGGAGTAGCCGGAGCCTTGCCTGGCACCTCTCAGGCAAGCAGTGACCACTGCTTTGCTGGCTTAGAATGCATGAAGTCAACCAGCCCCATGGTCTGCCAGGTCTAGTAACTCACACAAGGGTTTGTCAAGCTGACTTCAAAAACACCATTGCGTGAGCCACACTTGAGGAAGGCAGGCATCTGTATAGGCCTTCTTGCTCCAGCTCTTCTTCCTAAGATGGTGGGCCTTCCTCCTTGTCCTTAGAAAGTACATTTCTAGCATGGTGAAGTTGAATGCTTCTGGGTATGTAAGACCACGTGGTGGAGCCTTGAAACAGTAGCAGTGGGAGGTAGAGAAGAACAGCTCTTCTGCTAGGGAGTGGAGCAGGCAGCCCTCCCCCGACCCCTGTTCCTGTCCACATGGAACCTGGGGCCAGAGCAGTCACAGGACCCAGGAGTCCAGTAATGAGATGGCAATGTACCATGCAGACGTCAGTCACCCCACTGATTTCCTGTCTTTTGGGCCCAGCCCGCTTCTGAGTCGTTATGCTATTTTTATATAATTACTGTTTTTAACATTATGGCCTTGCAGGGTGAGAGTTTAAAAAAAAAAATCAATATTGTAGACTGGTTTCTGCTTTGTGTCGTCAGAGAGCCCAGAGTCATGGGAAGTGAGGAGGGCCCTGCGTATTTGCTTCTTGCGGGTAGATGTGTTGCTGAGAGCAGGTTCCTGTGGCTCAGTGTGAACATGTGGGAAGGCTCCAAGGTCAGACTAGCCTCAGTGGACATTACAGCCTACATAGGCTCACCTACTTGGGTTTCAAGCGGCCTTGCCGTTTAGGGGCTGGCTCACCGCACCGCGTTCCTTGCTTTGATGGCAGCCTTTGCTCACATTTGAGATGGTTCTGTGCCACTCTTCTGCTTGTGGTGACACACAGGAGGCAGCAGGCACAGCTGTGCACAGCCCTACACTGTCAAGTGCTCAGGAAACAGGAGCGCTTCCTGCAGGCTGCCGCCGCCGCCGCCGCCACTGTTATCTTATGAAACACTTGGTTTGCTGCCTTCCTGGGCATCTCTTAGCCCAGTACTCAGTTGTCATTTGATGGTGCTAAGGATCAAACTTAGGCCCTTGACCATGCTGAGCTACACACATTTCTGTTCATTCTGCTTCCTGTTTTTTACTTTCTCTCTCTCTCTCTCTCTCTCTCTCTCTCTCTCTCTCTCTCTCTCTCTCTCTCTCTCTCTCTCTCTCTCTCTCTCTCTCTCTGTGTGTGTGTGTGTGTGTGTGTTGCTAGGTATTGGACCCAGGACCTTGTATATGCCAGGCAAGTGCTCTAACCCTAGGCTACACTCCAACACCTTCTTTCTTTCTTATTATTTTTGAGACATGCTCTTTTTCTGTTATCCAGGCTAGCCTAGAACTCATGATGTAGCCCAGGCTAGCCTCATTTGGCAATCCTCCTGCTGCTCTCAGCCTCCTATGCCCAGGGTGGGGTGGAGTGGGATGGGGTGTCTTAGTGTGAACCATTATACCTTGCTTTTGCTTTATTTTAACCCGGGGACTTTATTTTTATTTTTACTTTTTTATTTACCTGTTACTTGCTGCAGACCTGTTTTTGTTTTTCTGGCTTACATATATATGGTCTTTATCTGGTACTGATTTCTAGACAGAGCTTTAAGGAGCCGGTTGGCAGCAAGTTGGGGTCCCCAGGGAGCTTGGAGTGTGGCAGCACACTGGACTGTGTGCAGCACAGCATATCCACAAAAGCAGAGGCCAGGACAGAGGCCATAGGGAAATCTCACTCTTGCCTTTTCTGCTGTCTCTGCTGGGTACCCGTCTGTTCTCTGTTCACCATTTCCTCTTCTTACCCAGCTCCTCCACAAACCTGTGTCAAGCAGCGTCTCCCCACCTTGGCTCATGCTGGTCACGGGGGCCCCATGTGTGTCTGACCCAGGCCCCCACCTGTCTGTCTGTGAACATATCCATGTGCTTAGAATCTGGCTGACCCCTGATGCCTTCCTTGATCTACAGCTCTGGCCTTCATCCCTGGGTACAGTGCGCATTACTTTTGGGTAAGGGCTTTCCCAGTTCCTTTCAGAAGGACTAGCCATGTCGCTCCCACTATACCTGGCAGCTTACACTTACTTTGCTTGATTATGTGTTCTTCAACAGCCCGGCATTTATTTACATTCTATGAGGTTGCTGTGCCAGCACACGAATAACGCATGGCGCCCGTCCCCAGGAGCTCACAGTTCAGCGTGGGAGTCAGGCAGATGCTCACAGAGCTCTGGCTGACTGAATACCTTGTGTTGTTTTAGCTCCGTGTGACTGACCACAGAAAATGGACCTGCAGCTGTGCTTGCTCAGAAGATGTCAAAACTCACAAATGATATCCAGCCTAGTGCCTACTTGCACACGGACAGGATGGCGGTGGTGTTTTGTCTAGTTTGGCATTTTAATAGCAAATTCTGGGGTCCTGCTGGAGCAGTCAGCAATACAAGCTGATCTCTAGACAGGGTGACATGCCTCACAAACAGTGTGTGCCTGGCTCACTGGGGGTACAGATCAGAAGGAAATGAGATGGGGGGTGGGGATGCAGGAGTTAGGGTTGGAGAGAGTTTTTAATGTTACTTTTCCAGAAGGTCGTTTGCATGCTTGGTGTGTTGTGTCTCTGCCAGGAAACTGAAATGAGGAAAGAAGACCACCACTTAAGGCTGAAGTGGGTACCATTTCACAGGCCTTGTGCATGGTTCAACAAGGCTAAAGTAGGCACCATTTCACAGGCCTTGTCTAGGGTTCAACAAGTGGGCATAGGGAGGAGCCTATTGCGCAGCTGCTTGCGGGACCCTGGCTATCCCCATTTCTATTGCCTGAAGTATGAAAGTTCGTGGGGACAGGAACCATGTGGATTTGGTCACATGGTTCTATGGTCTCCTCATCATGGATGCACCTGCCCAGCTTGTACAGGCGGTGTCCCCAGACAGCGCTGAGGCAGGGTGTGGAAGCCCTGGGACCTTCATAGTTCATTTAAACACAACTGTGGTCTCAGAGGAAACCTTTTTAAGAAACAAAAAGCCACCCGAGTAGACAAGAAGAGCACGCCATGTTTATAGTTTGAGTATACCATGTTTATAGTTTTCCGAGGTATTCCCTCTGCCCTGTTAGTTATTCATCTTGATTGACAGGACAGGTGGTTGAGAGAACTGTTTCGTATTTTGTTTTGTTTTTTTTTTTGTTTGTTTTTTGCAAATCTGGGACTCTAAGAGGATAGTGAGTTTTATTTTAGTTCTAGGTAGCTGATTAATTCAGCAGACAGTTATCGAGCCTGTTTGGTGTTCAACAGGAGCAGCAGTTCTTCAGGAATCTTCGTATTGAGTGGAAGCTGGCTTCTCCTCCGGAACAGTCTTAGAAACCCTTCTGGTTTTGTCCAACCCTGCCCCTCTCCTCAACCAGGCCTTTATCCTTTCCAGAGCAGAGGCCACATCTCCCAGAGCCAAGGCTATCCATTTCTGTGTGCTGGCAGTTTGCTGTCGGCTGAGTGGGTCGGGTGTAGTGACTTGGAGCCACCTTTGTGTCCCACACCGAAGCACTTCCCTGGTCCTAGGCTGGTGTACTGAGATGTTATATAGCTCCATTTTACCTCACAAAATTGAACCCTGGCCCCATCTTGGGAGTGACAGAGGAAGTGTGACTGTACTCATGCAAAGAGCTGAGGGGACCAGTGTTGGGGTTCATTTCAGGGATGTGAGCCCAGGGCTCACATGCTTGATTGAGTATTGATTTGTGTTCCACTTTCTTTCCTCGAGTTACTTACACACACACACACACACACACACACACACACTTTCTTTGAGGTTCTCCTAGGGGATTCTTTGAGCTTCAGTGTTAATGCTGGTTAGGTTCGAGTCCCAGGTAAGTGGAGAGGCTGTAATACAGTAGAAAGGGTATTGTCCTCCTGGTATCGCTCTGTGCTTTCTAATCTACCTTCCCCCTCCCCTCCCCTCCCCTCCCCTCCTCTCCCCTCCCCTCCCCTCCCCTCCCGCCTTTCTTTCTGATTGAGACAGGGTATCACGTAGCTTTGCAGCCCCTCATGGTCTCCTGATTCTGGAAGGCCTTGCCCTTTGATCACCCACCATGCAATGCTGGCTTTTCCTTTGCCTTTGTGTCTCCTGGGGGACAGGTAAGCCTCAGGCAGCCTGGAGCATGTCCTCCTCCTCACTTCTGTGTTCTCATTGCAGAAAAGTTGTATGGCGACTTCTTGAGCTGGAAACTGGAAGAGACGCTGGCCCAGTTTCCCCTGCAGCCCGGGAAGGTGGCTACTTTCACCATCAACATCAAGGCAAAGCTGGATTTCTCTTGCCAGGAGAATCTTCTCCAGGACCTGAGTGATGGTGAGCCTGCCCTCAAGTCAGTCATTTGCGTGCCAGTTGTTAGCTCCAGCTGCCTGGACTTGTCCCCACCCCCTCCCGCTGTTAGTAGTGAGTTACTGTGTGTATCGTAAGGAGAGTGTATTTCAGCTAAATGGTTTCTTAATGCTCCCCATTGACTGTTTTGTTGTCATTTGCAGGGAGGTCACCTGAAATGTGTGGACTGTAAGAATTGCAGTTTTCAGTGTAACTGCAGCTGTGATAAAGTGTTCCCTCAGAGCCTGTGCTTGTCTAGCAGTCTGGGACAGCGGGAATCCCTCACAGCATGAGCTCAGAGCAGCTAGGCATGCTAGTTCAGACTCCTTACACCGAGTTACAAAGCCTGCATCCAGACACTGGGGGCCTGGTTGAGTGTATGAGTCAGCCTGGGCTACTGTTGCAGCAGTCCTAGATGAAGTGGCTTACACCAGCTCCTTAGTCCTTATGGACCTGGGGCCTGAGGTCAGGGTTTCAGGCTCTTTTCCTGGTCCACAGATGGCCATCTTCTGCCTGTGACCACACGTAGTAGAGAGAGTATCTCTCTCATGCTCCTTTCCTCTTTGTAAAAAGGCTGCTCCCCTGGGTAAAGGTCTTGGCTTTACTGCCTGCTCATAGCATGTCTTTAGTACAGTTGCTTTGGGTAGTAGGGCTTCAGCATGGGAATTTTAGAAGGCGGCACAGATATTCAGTCCACAACATGACTGTTACTAGAGATGGTGGACTCTGTCCCCAGAACTTGGATGACTGCCTGAAGTCTGTGTCTGCAGCTCCTAACTCGTGAATGACCACAACCCTATTTCTAGGGCTGCGAGGAATTGGGACTGTAAGAGTTCTCAGTGTCTCTTACTGGAATGAGTGGTTGGGACCCTGCAGATGTGGGCTGTAACTCAGATACAGGTTGCTTTGGTTGGAAGGGCCCTGTGATGAAACCAAAGGCGTGAGCCCCAAAGCCCCAAGGGTGCTAGCAGGTACAATTGCCCAGAGCCTAAGTGTCTTTTGTCTCTGTCTCTCTGGAAATGAACTCTTCACCCCTCTGTGAATGTTGTATGTGTGCTTGTATATGCACATGTGTATATCTTCACACACACGTGCACATACAAGCACAGGCATATGCACATATAAGACCAGAGCAGGACTTCAGGTGACCTCTTTTGCTCTCTGCTCTAGTCTCCTAGGAAAGAGCCTCTCATTGGAACTGAAGCTTGTCATATTAGCTAACTTGGCTAGCCAGTGAGCCTCTGGATTTCCCCTGCCTCTGTCTTCACTGCTAGAACTAAAGTTCTGTTGTGGATGCTGGGGTTGGGACTCAGGCTGTCATGCTTACACTGCAAGACTCTCACCCACTGAGCCCCCGCCTCAGCCCTGGGACTCTGTTTTGAGGTCAGTCTCTTCCAGCATCAATGCATATTAATGCCCTAGTGTTAGATGAGAGCAAGCAGAAGATGAGTTAAGGGTTTTATTCTTCTGTCATGGGAAATTACCTTCATAGCTTGCCCTCCGTGAGTAGTCTCCAGCTTCCTGACCTCGGCCCATAACTACCTATTCTGCTTCTATTCTACCCTGCTTCTGCAGGGCCTCTGCAGTTATACCAGCTTACCCAGTGGCCCTGCTCCCTGCTTTGCATGACCTGCATTGTATTCTCCTTGCAGGCTGAGTATCTCCTTGCAGCCAGGCCTACCTTGCTGCATCTATGCAGGCAGAGACAGTCCCCACTCTTCTGCTCTCAGTCTTTACCGTGTCTGTCACTCGGTCATCTTCTGTCTCTTTGCTTTGGGATAGGAACAAAGGCCTTGACTTTTTCAGCCCTGCATCTTGGCTATGAGGGGTCAAGGGTGTATGTGTGGATGACATATCTTTTTCCCCACCCCTCCTCTCATTGTGGGGTTCCAGGTTGTAATTTTCATGTTCATTCTTGTGAAGACTGTCTCCCAGAAGACATCTTTAAGGAATTGTTGGGGATCTCAAGTCCATGTGTGAGGGATATAGAGATTAGCTGCCTTGTGGTTTTGTTGAAACAGTTGTTATATAAAAGTTCACCTTGTTACCCTGTCTTGGCTCAGGTCACTTTAACAGAATACCATAGACAGCATTCATCATAGACATTTCTTATAGTTGGGGAGCCAGAAATTCATGTCACAGTTCCAGAAGATTTGGTTCCTGGTGAATGAGGGTTTTCTTCCTGGACTGCAGACATTTATCTTCTTGATGTGTCCTCTCACACTGCAGAGGAGAACCATGCTGTGTACCTCATGTTGTGAGGTCACTGCTTCCACCAGGACCCTGTGTCCCATAGCCTCACAGGAAGCAGTAAGGACTTTGGCTGGGAGTTGAGTCTATTGTTCCTTCCTGAAGTTTGCCCTGCCAGGGTTGAAATGCCTTCTCTGAAGCTCTGTAATAGTCTTTTTACATATTAGCAAGGACAGGAAAATAAATATCAGATATGCTAGAAATGGAAGAAGCCCAGTGGATTTAACATATCAGGACATGTGATCATCAGATATCATGTAGGGGGTCAGGAGAACCTGCTTTGGGCTGGGGGTGTAGCTCAAGGCAGAATACTTGTCCAGAGGGCACAGAGCCATGGGCTTGATTCCTAGAACCACCACCTAGGCCAAATCTGACAGACAGGCTTTTTCTTTCTTTTTGTCTGTTTATAAGACACGAGGTTATTTATAGTCAACTTTTTCTCTCCAAGGGGAGGCATTCGGCAGAGTGAATGTTACTTAGTCCTGAAACTCCATTCAGTTCCCTGTTGCTGGTATGTTTTCTCAGATGTCTCTGGAATGTATCCAGGAAATGTCTTCTACCTGAGGTTTGCATGGGAGACTCACAGTAAGGCCCTGGAGTGGCCCTCTGCCACTGTCCACTGGTGTCAGGTCGTCACTTAGGAGGAGGGAGGCCTCTTGGAGGCAACTTTGGCTCCTTGTGCTTTGCTGGTTTCCTGAATTTACTTGGTTCACAGACCATTCCTGTTTAGCATAGGCTAAGGTAGGTTGGGATTTATTATCTGGGACTGCTTTGATCTCATAAAATAGAATTAAATACACACTAGAATTATGGTTTCCTAGGGGTTTATAAATGCGGGCTGATTTAGTGCCTGGTCAGTTAGATATAGGAACGTGGTTATTAATGAGGGCACATCTTTTGCCGATACTCGCCAGCGGCTGCTCAGGCTGTTTACACAGCCGTCATAGAACAAGCAGAGACCCTTACCCAGCAAGGGGACACACAGCACTCTGTGATTTCTGAGAAGCTACCTGGGTATCATTCAGCCTCTGTCAGAGACAGCCGTGAGCTCGTGGCAGTGACTTCTTTGTTGCCCATGGGAGCTGGGCGAGGAGTCCCTGTGGCTCCTAACTCTCAGAAACTTGGAACTGGGCTCCGCACATTAGTTAGATATGGTTACTGAAATTAGATGCAGCTTTGTGAGCTTACAGCAATATAGATGTTGTACAGTTTGGTGCAGGCTACAGAGAGATGGGAAGAGGCATAATAGCTACTAAACATGACCAGATCTGTGAGTGAAAGCTGGGATTCCCACTTTGTGATTGTTGTTGTTATTCATATGTTTTTTTGGGGAGGGATGGGGCCCTACTGGGGATTGAATGTAGTAGGGCCTTGTGTGTGTTAGGTAAGAATTGCCTCATTGAGGAATATATCTCTAGTCAGTGATAAAAGTTCTCTTTAAAAATTCTGAGGCAGGTTCTTACTAAGTTGTCTAGGCAGGCCTGCTTGACTTTGTGATTCCCCTGCCTCAGCTACCCAAGTTACTGTGGTTATAGGCCTGTGCGTCATATCTGTTCCTGTTTAAAAATTCCAACAATTCTATAAGTAAGTTTTACTACAGTTCCTGATTTTTGTAAAAGGAAACAGGAAAACTGTTCCTTGTCAGCGGATGTTGAAGAAACACAATAGTCAAAGGCTTTGTGTAATTCTTCATTGCATCCAAGTTCCGAGACAGCAGGGAAATTGGATGTACACACATATTAGGCAATGCTGTCGTGTCAGTGACAAGGGCACTGAAAGCCACAGTGAAGTACCAGTAGAGTGAACCGTGTCCTGGGGAGCACATTCAGAATACTACAGGGAGGGGTAACCGTGCTCACACTGTCTGTGATATGGTTCAGGCAGAAAAGATGCTGTGAATATGAATATAGAAAGTAAACGCATCAGATTATTGAACACTAGTGCTTCTGGTGAAGGGTCTTCATTTCTGTCTTGTAGCTTTTTGGTAGGTTTGATATTTAAAGCGAATGAACAAACAAACAAACAAAACCAAATGCAGGGAGGAAACGTTGCTGCTGCAGAGTACTGCTTTGATTGATTATGTTTTGATTTTTAAAGTGCGTTCTCAGAGCCAGTACCTCCCGAGTCTGGATTCCAGGGCAGGATTTCTCTTCCTCCAGGGCAGGAGAAGTCAACCTTTCAACAAGAAAGTGCTTTACAACAACCAGAAGCTTTTGATTCCTTGGAATGTTTTGTTTACAATGGACGGGGTGGATGGTGCTAAGCAGTCTTAGTTTTTGCTTGCCTTTAGGTTGCCTAATAAAGGAGACCAAACAAATACAGGGGAACCAAATGCCCATAGGCAAAATGTATAGTTAGAGCAAACATCAGGGTCCCGTGGAGACTCCAAAGCATGAGCAAGTGCATCAAAACCACTGGCAGCTGAGAGGCCTCAGAATCACATAAGAGGAAACAGGAACTTGGTAGCTGATGGTGACAGACCAGCCGTCCCTGAATAGCCTGAGGCCATTCATTTGGTCAGCTCCAGAATAGCAACTGGGACATGCTGTGTACAGGGCTCTTGTGTATTCCAGGAGCATATGAGTGCTTAGTTCTTGTAGAATAAGAATGAGGGTCCGACTGAGTAGATGCTGTAGGGATTGGTGTGGAGTAGCATCTGAAGGAACAGGAAGACATAGCTGCATGTGTGTAGCCACCATGCCAACTGTGAACTCTCATGGCCAGAACACCACAGAGCATTGAAAAAAAGTATGTATGGTTTTCTAAGTCAGGGAAGCTTGGAGCCACCTCTCCTAATGGTCACTGTCAACTAGCTCAGTAAAGATGGCCAGCAGTGTGGCAGAGGAACCCCAGGGAGCACAGGGTGCTGGGGTGCACAGTGAAGAAGATTTATAAAGTCCTTTCAAATTAGTCAAAAGAAACCAAGAAACAATTCAAGTTGTAGAGGAACATTAATTCCAAGTTGGGAAAATCTCAGCATTGGGATGGAAAGAACGTAGGAGGGAACTCAAAACGCAAGCAAAGCTTTTGGTCTTGGGTGAATGACGGGGACTCAGAAGACAAAGAGGAGGAAAACTGAAGAAGTCTGAGAAGGAGAAATGAGAGAAGACGAAGAAGACCCAGTGTGCACGGGCATCACCTGCACACGCGTGCATCCTCGTGGGTCACCATGAGACGCAGAGCAGAAGGCCACAGCCTGTTAACTAGATTTCAAGAAAACTTCCTCAAGTGAAAGTAAATTCTTGACATCTTTATTGAACAGTACACTGTATGCATGAGGACACTGACCCAGGGAGCCTGAGACACTCTAACACAATTACTAGACTTCAAGCCAAAATGCTAAGTGATTTATGAAATAATAGAGATCTGATTATCACTGGAGTTTTTGACAGGGGCAGAATCTGCCCAAACCCAATAGAACAACATGTCTTTAGATTCTCATGTAATGAAATGGAAGCCAGGATTTTCAGGTCCACATCCTCCAGTCTCAGCAATCAAGAGTCAAGATCAATTGCCAGGATACAGGAAAGTAAGCATTATGCTATCAATATTTTCTTCTCGAAGGTTCTGAAGATTTGGAGGGCTGGCAAGACAGCTAGAGAGACAGTAGAACCCAGACCCAGGAGGGGTATCTAGGAGGTATTAGAAGGTAGAGTGTACAGGTCCTGTGTCATGGCCATTGGCTCTAACAGTATGCACACACTATGCTGGTTTAAAAAGCAGTGGGTGAGGACATTTTGTGTTCAAGTACTTTTTAAGATGATGTCAGTAGTTATATCATTAAGGTTAACACTGGGATTAATAATTCCTAAGTGTATATTATTTTGAAGTAAAGTAATGATTAACTTTTTTGGTATGTTCATACGTGTGAGGGTGCATATGTGTATACATGTCTGTACACAAGTAGTTGTGAGTGTGTGTATATGCTCATATGAAGAAGGTCAGAGGATAATCTTGGGTGTTATTTCTGAGGTGCCATCCACCTTTGCTTTTATTTTTTTGAGACAAGATCTCACTGTGTGCCTTTTGTTGGCCTGAAACTTGAGTAAACCAGGTTGGCCTTGAATTCATAGAGATCCACCTGCCTCTGCCTCCTGAGTGCTGGGATAAAGACGGGCACCACAGTGTGTGGATCATCCACCTTTTTTTGAGGTAGGGTCTCTCATTGGCCTGAAATACCAAATAGACTAGGGTGACTGGCCAGTGAGATTACAAATACATTTGTCTTAGCTGGGTTTCTATTCTTGTAATAAAACTCTGATCAAAACTGATTTAGGCTGGAGAGATGGCTCAACAGTTAAGAGCACTAGCTGTTCTTATGGACCCAGGTTCAATTCCCAGCACCCATATGGTGGTTCACTTACCATCAGTAAATCCAGGTCTAGGGGACTTGATGCCCTTATCTGGCATCTATAGGCTCTAAGGATGCATGTGTTATACAGACATACAAGCAGGCAAAATAACCATTTACATTAAAACAAAACCAACCCAAAAACAGACAAACAAAACAAAAACCATCTCCATCAAAAAAAGCCCCAGAAAAATCTTTGGGAGGAAAGGGTTTGTTTCACAGAATACAGACCACCATCAATGGAAGTCATGGTAGGAACTCAGGACAGGAACCCAGAGGTGGGAGCTGAAGCAGAGACCATGGAGGGATGCTTCTAACTGGCTCCAGCTTGCTTTCTTGAATACTCCAGAACCATTGCCCAAGGTCAGTACAGCAAGAGTGATCTGAGCCCTTCTCCATTACCCATCAGTCAAGAAAATGCCCCACAGGCTTGTCTAGAGGCCAGTCTGATGGGGGCATGTTTTCAATTGAGGTGTCATCTTCCCAGATGACTTTAGCTCATGCCAACATGACAGAAATCTAACTGAGATACTTGATTTGGCTTTTTACATGAATTTTAGGGATTAAAGTCAGATATTATTACAGTAAGCCCTCTACTGACAGAGCCCTTTCTCTAGCCCATGATTCTGTCTGTCTGTGTGTGTGTGTGTGTGTGTGTGTGTGTGTGTGTGTGTGATTGTGTGTGGAGCACATATGTGTATCCATGTAGAGGCCTAAGGTTGATTGAGGTGCCTTCCTTGATTGCCCTTTATTATATATTAAGATCGTGTTTCTCATTGAGCCTAGAACTTACTGCTTTCATTGTCTGTCTAGCCGGGTCGTTCTGGAATTCCCTCTCTCACCTGAGTGCTGGGACTGTCGGCTGACTGCCATGCCCATGGCTGCAGTGGGTTCTGGGGATCCAAACTCTGATGTTCATGCTTGTGCCACAAGCACTTTACCCCCTGAGCCATCTCCCCATCCGTCTCTTTATCCCCATCACTGGAATCTGGCCTTGAACTAGGATTCTCCTGTGGAAAATAGAAGGCACTAGGTATAAGGATATGAGCCCAACAGTCTTACCGCCTACAGTTTGAATTAGAAGTCTCACTAAGAAATCATGAGCTACTAAAACAAAGTTAATCACTCATCTATCTCCCAGCCCTGTGCTCAGCCAGGGCCTAGCATCTGGCCCGCTCTGCAGCCGTGGATCATGCTTCTGCTAGGGCGTGGTGTTGGGCACCCTTCCTGCTCAGGACAGTGCTGCTTAGATAAGTGGCTACTTCTGGGTCTGGAACAGGAAGTGGAAACCTAGAGTAAGGAAGTGATGGGGGTGGGGGTGGGGGGGACCAGCACTGATGTGGAGCCAGAGAGTGTCCTAAGAGACCTGCTGGCACCCAGAAGTCGGCAGCCTGATCCCTGTGTTTCAGTGGGCAGGTTCTACTACCGCTCCAGGAGGGAGCTGTTCACCATTGGAGAATGGTATTTTGAAGGTGATGATTAGTGAAATGTACTCTCCCTTCCTCTTCTCTCTGACTCTGGAGAACCTGACAGCTGCTGAAGTGGCTTTCTTCTGGTAGAAGTATCCCGGCTACCCATTGAAAATGGGGTAGAAAGTTCATTTTTGCGCTTCCTAGGACATGACTCGGTGGAGACTGCCCACATGACAGTGTACCATGAGACACCATTGTTCCTAGGTGACACAGCTGAGGCTGCTGCTGCGAGTTCTCCATCCCCGACTCCTGACAGGAATACCATTAAATACACCACTGGGATGTAGCACACAGTCCAGGATCGAGGATACCCTGCTGTCATGTGAGCAGACTTCCTCATGTGCATTGTCCAGAGGGACGATGAAACTGTGGGCAAGGAAGGCAGTGATGGCAACACCTGTTGTGAACAGTGGACAAGGAAGGTAGTCATGGCAACACCTTGTTCTTGAAAAGTGGACAGGGAAGGCAGTCATGGCAACACCCTGTTGTGAACAGTAGACAAGGAAGGTAGCCATGGCAACAACTGTTGTGAACAGTGGACAGGAAGGCAGTAATGGCAACACCTGTTGTGAACACTTAACCCCACAGAACTGTTCTCTTATGAGCAATTACAACAAAACTGGGCATGGAAGGCAGAGGCATACAGGTCTCTGCAGGTTCCATGCAAGTCCACTCTATGGTGCATTTGAGTCCAGCCTGGGCTGGACAGCGAAACAAACCTGCCTTCAAACAAGCAAATGAGTGATGGGCAGGTCCAAGTCTTGATTAAATATGCTTAGTTATGTATCTCTATCATCCTCTGTTTAAATCTAAACTTCATGCTAGTATGCTGAAGATGGATTTGTGGGGGGACCCAGGAGCCCTTCTCTCTGATGTGGCCTTATTGCATAAGTCATCATTTTATGCTTCTCACTAAAACATTTTTAAGAACGTTAGGGATGGTAATATGTTTTACACACACACACACACACACACACACACACACACACACACACACACACACACTACCCTACAAGGAGACAAGAATGAAAGAGCTTTAAGTGAAAGATAATGAAATGCCAGACAGATCTGAGGATAAATGGCAACTACACTAGAGTGTCTGTGGCTCGTGCTCAGAGAGTGGGGATATGAAGGCAGACAGACAGACAGACAGACAGACAGGGGCCCACTGGTAGGCTTAGGCTGACTTTTTAGAAGGAGGAGGTTATAGTTTACATGGTCATGAGGCAAAACAAGCCTGTCTGCTAGCTAGCTGGCAGGATCTTACATATTTTTAATCAGGGAAAAGCGGGGAGGGGAGGGGAGGGGAAGGGAGGGGAGGGGAGGGGAGGGGAGGGGAGGGGAGGGGAGGGGAGGATTCTTTTCTTGGTGCCGAGTGTTTGCATCCTCAGAATCTACACATTTATTTCATGGCATTTTCTCTGTTAGTGTGACAGTTCACAATAAAATATCTTTAAAAGAAGAAACAAGGTAGACATATCTGTCATAATACTTTCACCTAGCAGGCTTCCATGTCTGATCTGATTGAAAAGTTATTTCTACACTGGAGTTTTCCATAAGGTATCTTGAAGATCAAGTCAGACTGCTTCACGTCTCTCTCTGTCTCAAGGACACATTAGTGAGCAAGGTGCTCTCAGAGGGATCGATACATTAGTGTTTTGATTTTATTGGGACTGATGCTGTGGGTGGAAACAGCTGTCTGCAGTTGCTGGGCCTGACAACACAGTGGACACGTTCTCTGTTTTTGGTTCCTTCCCAATTAATTATTTAATTCTATTTCCCTTCTCTCTGTGCTCTTCGGCTCTTGGTTTTATAAAAGAAATGTCAGCCTTCCCCACCGACAGTGTCTGTTGGACCCGATAATTAAACATGGCATTTCAGATTCAGTACGGGAAGGAGGGACTCTTCAGCCTCACGGACCAGGGAGCGGGCTAGAGATGGCATCTCGTCTAATCAGTTTGTTTTATAGAACAGGAAGCCGAGTCCCAGAAAGGTGGACAATCTGTCCAAGGCGTCGCCAGGCAGGGTGGCAGCCCTGCACAGAGATGTTTGGTCTGGCTCTGCCTCCCGCCCTCAGAGAGCAAACAAAACTGCTTCTAGCTGGGTACAAGAGGTGAACTACTGAAGCATTACTGTCTGTGGGCAGCGAGACAGCTTGCTTTCCCTTTTAAATGGAGCAATGACCCTGCCCATGAGAGGCCTGGCGTCAGAGGGTGAAAGGACGGTGAACGTTATGCTCAGGCACTGCTGCTGGTGCCTTTTGAGAAGGGCCCAGTAGTGTGACTTCGGCACCGAGCATTCCTGGACTCTGACCTGTGATGTTGTAGTGATTGTGTGGGGATCACAACAGGGCACAGGGCTCCCCACTGGTGAATACCAGCTGTGAACACTAGCCTGGGGCTTCTCACTGTCTTCTCCTTTGAGCCCCCTTCCTCTCAGTAGATGCCCTCTTTTGAAGGCTAACGGAGGCCATTTGCAGGTGCCATCGTCTGTGTTCCACCTGAGGTGCACTTTCATCTCATCCTCTTGGCCCTACAGATGTGTCTGTTGTTTCTCCTCAGTAGCCTTGCCCTTCCCCTCCACCTCGGGTGGCACACTAGGCATCTTATTTAAACTGTTACAGGCTCCCAGCAACTCTTCTACCTGTCTCTAGCCTTCCCTTCTCAAAATCGTCTTTTTCTAATCATGTGGATTCTTGTCCCATGCAAGGTCCCACGCAGTTTGGGCTCACACACTCTCTCTCTCTCCCTATTCCCGTCTTGCTGGGTCCTTCTGTCCCCTAGTGCAGGTGTTCTGAGGTGCCGCTGTGTGTCTGATGCCGTCTCCAGCGGTGGATCTGCGTTCATGCTCATCCCTCTGCCATTTGAGCCCGGCTTCAGCCACCCTCTGTCACACTCTTGCGGCTTCTATCCTTATTGAGCTGTAGTGGCAAAGGTGGTTATTTCCTGTGAGTCCCTGTGGCATCCTCGGATGCTGTTTCACTTTGTCAGTGCCGTTTTCCTTTAGGGAAAATCCTTCTCAGGATTTAGCACAGGGCTGGACCTGAATGCTCTCAGTGCCTGCTTCTTCTTTGGGGGCTTGGGGGAGTGATGTCATGAATCCAGCTGAGGTTCAAGGGCTGCACTGGCTTGGGACAACTGGTTTTATTTGTCAGATAAAGGCCCTTGAACAGGGCCTGAGTAGAAATGGGTTTAACGGAGGCCAGTCTGGGCAGCGTGGAGGTGTGGCAGGCCACAGAAGCCTGCAGCCCACGGGGCTTTCTTGGGAAGTCACTGTAGAAGCTGGGCATGCTTCCCAGGGAGCCGAGTGTACTGGAGACTGCTTAAGCAGGTGGGCCATCTGGACAGGAAGTGTCACCCACCCGAGGTCTGCTTATGGTGGATTTGGGAGACAGGAGGGAACAACTGGGCCAATCAGGCTCCCACCTAAGGTGACTAGACTGGCTCTTATCTCCTGAGATTTTCAGGAGTTTCAGGTCGCAGCAACACCACCCACTGTCTCTATATCACCTCTTGGGATACATGGAGGAAGACTGTGCAGGAGAGGGCAGGGCCAAAGGATTGAGAGGCATGGCTGGGTGCAGATCCCAGACATGTCTGAGCAAATTTTCTTTCTTTTTTTTTTTTTTTTTTTGTATGATGCTTTATTGTATGCTACAGCCAGTGTATATAAAATAGTTAAACCTTGTGAGACAGAAACCCATGAAATTCAGAGAGGTAGATGTTAAGGACTGATGAGCAGAAGATAGTGTATTATGGCACGTGTTAAAGAGAAGCTTTTGTACAGACTTCAAATTTAGTTCTCTTGAATATTCACTGGTTCATGAAAAGTGGTTTGAGAAACCTCAAGATAGATGACTACAAAAAGGAGCAGACTTTCTGGGGTCTGAAGGGATTTGTACTTGAAGACACTCCAGTCAGCAGAGGGTCATGTTGAGCATTCTGCAGACAGAACTGTTTCAAGTCTGCAGCTGCCTGGGAAACCTTCACGTGGTTGAGCCCGGCCTCCAGCCGGAGCTGCTGGACCACCTTCTTCAAGGCGGCGATGCTAGAAGAACCCGACATGGCGCTCGGGACAGCCGGGCCGACCCGTCAGTCCGGGCAGGGGGCCGCAAATTTTCTAGGAAGAAAACTAGTTAAGACCAGTCTCCCTGATCACTGCCCTTCTGACACTGGGCAAACAGTGTTGCTGCACAGCCACAGCAGTGGTCCTGATGGTGCTAACATGTCCCTTATGTTCCCACGTAGATTTCTTATCTTTTGAAAAATAATATGTTTCAGTATTTTGCCTGTAGGTCTGTGCTGGGTGCTTAAGAAATTGAGGTGTCAGATTCCCTGGGCCTGGAGCTACAGATGGTTGTGGGCCACCATGGAGGTGCTGGGAATTGAACCTGGGCCCTCTGGAAGAGTAGCCAGTGCTCTTAGTCTTTGAGCCATCTCTCCAGCCCCCCTGATTCTTTTCTCTTTTAAGTGTTATTTATATGCATTTCTCTACTGGAAGAGAAACATAAACAAGCGAATGTTGATTCTCACATGGGGTAGTTGAATTAGCATAGGTTATTTTGAGATTTAAAAATTTGGGAAACCAAACCAGAGAATTGTCATTTTGAGGTTAAAGTGGAAATGCCTTGTTTATAAGAATAGGCGGGCATGTTCCAGCCCCTCCCCCAACACTTGTCCTCTAAAAGGCAGTGACTCAAAGGACAAACTAAAGGCAGCGATACTGCACACAGTGGGCTTGTATCCATGCATCAGAACATATCCGAAAAGCATTGTGCCTTCATTGAAGCAGCCAGCAAGGCTCAAGGCTCGAAGCTCCAGGACAGAGCATTGATTTAAACAATTATGAAGAGCAAAAGCCCCTCCCCCCACTGTCATACGGAATCTTTCCTCCTCACAAATTAGCTTCTACACTGAGAGCCCAGGCCCCTGAAGAACTGACTTCATCTCTTTCCTTCTCCCTTTCTCTTCCCCTCAGTTCCCTTCCCCTCTCCCTGCCCCACGCAGAAGCACACACACTTACATATGCCTGTGTGCATGCATGAGTGCATGTGCACACCCCTTTCAGAAAATGTTTACGTTCCTGAAATGCGAGCTCTTCTTTGCCCAGAGGTTCTGCACACACTCAGAGATGCACTTTTCCCATCCTCATTCTCCAGGCTCTGTCTGCTGACGTCTTCGTCATGCTAAGAACCCTAGCCCAGCATCACTCCTGAAGAAAATCCTTCTAGCACCCTTATATTCGGTCAGCCCCTTTCCACGTACTCAATGCCATACATTTTTTATGGCTCGTGTTTAGCAAAGTGCTACTTTTTAATTTATGTGAAATTGCCTTGTCTCTCCCTCTAGACCTGTGCTGTGTAACATAGTTGCCACTGGAAAAATTTACTTAAATTTTAAGTAATTAAAATCCAGTGAAATCAATAATCCCTTAGATGCTTTGGTGCACCGCATACTATGGAAGGTGCTCATGGCCATGTGTAGCTAGCAGCTGCCTTTCTGCACCACACAGAACAGGCCAGTAGGGCAGAGCTCCACAGCACTGGACACCAGGCTGCCAGGAAGAAAGCACAGCCCTTGGAGAAGATACATAAAGCATACAGTACATACCTGTGAGGGAATCAGGGAAGAGGTGACTGTAGCTATGTGGGAGAGGGGGAAGAAGGGACTGTAGCTATGAGCGAGAGGAAGAGAGGCGCCTGTAGTTGTAAGGGAGAGGGGATAGGGAGGCTAACTCAAAGGAGCCATAACCCTAAGTGTAAAAAATAAAGCACCAGTTTCCATGACCTACATGTAGGCAAAGATTCCATAGACAAAGAGTAGCCCTAACCAAACCAAACTGAACGAAACAAAACAAAACAAAACAAAAAAAACCCCTACCCAACCATCCATCCAACCAACCAACCAACCAACCAAATGGAAAACCAATTGATAACAGAATTAAGAAATTCTAGTCTGGGCATAGTGGCACAGACCTTTAATTCCAGCACTCAGGAGGCAGAGGAAGACAGATCTCTGTGAATTCAAGGCCAGCGTGGTCTACAGAGCCATTTCCAGGACAGCCAGGGCTACACAGAGAAACCCTGTCTTTGGGGTTGGGGGAAGACCAGATCATGAAAAGGCAGTATTAAAAGAGCAGAGAACTTAAGCAAGCATTGTGAGCAGGTGGCAGGTGACAGTTGACCATGTGTTTAGCATCCCTAAACCCTTGGGTTCAGTTTTCAAAACGAAAAGCATTAAAAGGAAGAGGAGCAGGGAGAAGAGAAGAGAGCTTGGCTCTAAGTCTCCCATCCTTGCCTAAGTGCAGACAGAACATCCCCAGCAGTGCCACTGAGAACAACCCACATGTCCACGAGAAGCAGAAAGGCTGAGCTTCTGACCTGACACAGCAGCATACCACACAGCAAGAGAACATGTGAGCGCTGGCATGGGCCTCAAACACCATGTTGAGATGAAGGAAGGCAGTGGACACTGATTTGAGGCTTCTGCTTCCAGAAGTCTAAATGAATATCTTCATGTGATTTTTAAAGCCAAGAGGACTAAAAAGACAGCAGAGAATAGAGATATATTTAGTTTCATGTAACAAGCAAGACTAATGCTTTGTGGTGGCAGCTATAGTTGTGTATCTTGATAGATAGCTACCAACAGCAACAGGCCTAGAAGGAAGCAGAGAATGCTGGGAATTATTATGCTATGATCTTGTAGGGTACCCTACTATGAACAAAAACCTAGAAGCCCTTCAAGCTGTAACTTAACCTGAGTGCTTGTCTTAATGAGGGTTTCCATTGCTGTGAAGAGACACTACAACCAAGGCAACCCTTATAAAGGAAAACATTGAATTGGGGCTGGCTTACAGTTCCAGAGGTTCAGTCCATTATCATGGTGGGAAGCATAGCAGCTTAGACATGGTGCTGGAGAAGCTGAGAGTTCTACATCTTGATCCAAAGGCTGCCAGGAAGTGGCTCTGTCTTCCACAGGCAGCCAGGATGAGGCTTTCCAAGCCAACCCCAACAGTGACATACTTCTAACAAGGCCATACCTATTCCAACAAGGCCCCACTTCCTACTAGTGCCACTTCCTATGGTCCAAGGATATTCAAGCCACCACTGTTTTCATTACTGTATGCAATTTAGCAGACTTTAATTTTTTTAGGACTGTAAGCATCATTTACCACAAAAATGAGGCTTTCAGGAATGAATCTGTAAAATACCATAAGAGTCTCCCAGAGGTGATTATAATATGTTGCTGGGAAACTATTAAACAAGACAAACTTTTTTATTTTATAGATGTATTTATTATTATACATAAGTACACTGTAGCTGTCTTCAGACACACCAGAAGAGGGCATCAGATCTCATTATGGGTGGCTGTGAGCCACATTGTGGTTGCTGGGATGTGAACTCAAGACCTTTGGTTTTTTGAGACAGGGTTTCTCTGTGTAGCCCTGGCTGTCCTGGAACTCACTTTGTAGACCAGGCTGGCCTCGAACTCAGAAATCTGCCTGCCTCTGTCTCCTGAGTGCTGGGATTAAAGGTGTGCGCCACCACTCCTGGCCCAAGACAAACATCTTAAAGAAATATACCATACTCATAGATAGGAAGACTAAATGGCATAAAATATTCCCATGTTTCCAAAATTCATCTATTGGTTTGAAAGTTTGGATGGAAATTCTACCAGATGACCTTAAAGATTTACCTTGAAGAGTGATTCTGAAATTTCTGTGAAAGAGCAGGGGGTGGGAAATATCCAGCTGGCTCCAAAACAATCGTCAGGTGAGGGCTGGCCCTGCCAGGTCACAAAGGCCACTGCCACAGGCACTGAAAGGCCACTGAGTCTGCCCAAAGCTTTTGGAATGACTCGGTCAGAGGATGAGTAGGAAGTTTTCAAGTAGGCAGCAGAAGGCTGCCTACACCAGGGGGAAGGCTGTCTATCCTGATGGTTCACAAACCGTGCTGAGCATTGTAGTGTCTCCTCGAGCCTTCAGTAACCCTGATGCCAGTTAAGTGACAGTGGGAGGAGGGCTGACATTTCTAAGATCCTAGGTAACATCAGCACAGAGGAAGGCAGAGCAGCCCTGCATGCACCCCAGGCAGTAACTGCAAGGGTGTGGCTCACTAGGTAGATGTAAGGGCCATGAGAAATGAAGGAGGAGCGTGGGAAGATCACATGGCCTCAGGGTAGGGCCATAGCCTACTTTGTATACTGACCATGGCAGTGAGAAGTTCTGACTCAAGCTGTAGTAAAGAGAGGCAAAGCCACTGTGCACCAGCAGTGTGGCCATGATGCCCATGCGGAAGGCAGCAAGGAGGGGAAGCTGTAGCTGGGAGGCCAACGATGGCAGAAACAGGAAAGATGAGGGGGGTTAGAGCTTGGGTGAGAGTAGAGAAGGTGGTCGTGGGGAGGTAAGAACAGCACTGGAAATGCTTGGGCAGTCTGGACCCTGAGCTAGCAGTACAGGGTCCGTACTCCACCAGACACCAACTCTTCCTGTTTGGACGGAAGCACCTATCATCATTCCTTCCACTGAACAGCCACCCCCACCCGGCAGTTGTCTCTTGGTGAGTCACCACAGCTTGACTGGAGAGAGCAATGATGAGCACAGGAGATCGATCGATGGTCCACAGA
Organism: Mus musculus; assembly: GCF_000001635.26. NCBI lineage: Eukaryota > Metazoa > Chordata > Mammalia > Rodentia > Muridae > Mus > Mus musculus. The sequence continues at coordinate 72,908,796 of NC_000081.6, read as the reverse complement.
GAGGCTCTCGTTGCCTGCAGTGCAGTCACCTGTTGCTGATGAATGACAAACACCCCAGTCTCCATCCCAGGGGCTTAGAAAGTTATTTTCCAACCGGAATTTAAACCAAAGAACAAAGTCAACCTTCCCACATGCTGGCCGAACAGGGGGCCTAGTAATGTACGTACTTCATAGGTTATTAAACAGACCTCTGGGGCAAATGTGGTGGGTGGCACGAAGCTGTCTACATCAGCAGAGATGCTCTCCTACGAGCCCCAGGGAGGCAGGGACAGGCTGACCTTTCCCATGGCTACGCTGCGGCGCTGTGAAATGACTGTCTGTGAGTCAGAAGGCAGGTAGGTGGCAGGGCTAAATATAACGATGGGCAGGCAGTCCAGCACATTAGCTTTGTTCCTTTGGAGCAAAAGCAGACAGCCCACTGAATACAAAACAAAAGCAACACTCAATGGCCAACACAACCCAAAAGCAATCATAGGTCAGGATTAAAATCTAAGATACCCCCCCCCCCCGTTTCAGTTCAAATATGGAAAAAAAAAAGTTGGCAGAAGAGAATAAACATCTGTTCAAAGTCACCAGTGAACCACTCAAGGCCTAGATGGGATGGTCAGACTGTGAAGAGGCTAGGGCTGCAGGCCCAGAGTCTCTCGTCCCTGGAGGCCTTCTATAAGGGGCTAAGGGGGCAGAGAAGAGAAGGCACCAAGGAAGTTAACACTGGCTGGGGAGAAGGCAGCAGCCCACCCTGTTTGTATAAAACACAAGGCAGAGAAAGGGGCAACAAGTATGAAAGCAGCAATGAGGTTGCCATGGGGACCCAGCTAGGGAATGGGCAACTTAGGAGTCAGAGCTCCCCTGTCTCCCCAAAGGACCAAAAGCCCACAGGACCGGGAACTGGGTAGAGGTTGTGTCTGGTCCCTGAAGGCAGATGGCCGATGAGAACATCTTCACAAAGGCAGCGTGGGTCAAGGTAGAAAAGTTCTCATGGAGCCCTGGGTGTGTGGGGGGGAACCCCTGTTTCTGATGACAAAGGGGGACAGCAGGGCTTTTCAAAGGAGACCAAGGAATAGCTCTCGAGGCTGAGGGGGCAAGGGCTGAGTGAGGAAGGGACACCCAGGTAGGCGGCAGGTAGGCAGAACCTGGGAATTCAGAGACAAGGATCCTGGACTTGCCCTCTCAAGCACAGTAGGGCGACATGCATTCAGACAGATTCTCAGGGGGCTTGTGCTGGCACAGGGGCATGTCGACAGCAGGACCGGTGTGATCTCCTGGTCACAAATGAAGACCCTGTGAGAACAGGCAGGAAGTAACTGAATTGCATGCCAGGCGAGTGTGTTGGGCACTGTTAAATATTCTCTCCGTCCTTATGTTTTCTAAACCAAGGAAAAGCCAAGTTTCAACAAAATCTCAGGCTTTCTTTTAAAAAAAAATCAAAACCAAAACACATGTTTGTGGTAATACTGAGGCATCTAGGAATTCCAAAGACAGAAAGAGATATACCCCTGTGTTAAGACTGCAAGCAAGCTGCCTTCAGCTTCCGGGTGCTTTGGGATGAGTCACACCACTCTTTAAAAAAATAAGACTGAGAACTCCAAAAATCCATATTTATTCTCACAAGAGAACAGCAGACCAGGGCAGGGATGCTGAACAGCTCTTCCGATCTCAGAGGACAGCGTTAGGGGAGCGGGCAGGTCATGGGAGAGAACACAGCCGACTGCAGAGCAGCGGCCCACTGATAAAAGTAATCCCAGGCCACAGTGGCAACCCCTGCTTTAGCTGTCAGCAAACTGTGAAGCGGTACACCGTCAGATGTGATTCACACATAGCCCTGGACTCTGGATGAACAACCGTGTTGATGCCTCTGCCCTTAGCAGCCTGCTCCCAGGGTGTTCATCAGAAAGGTGGCAAGAAGCGTACCCACCCGTGGGAAGCAGAGCGGGATCTCATCAGAGCTTAGCAAGCCACTGGTGTCTCTGCTGAACCCCAGGCTGCGAGCATAGGGCCATTCAGTGACAGTACACAGGGAAAAGGAGGAAGAGCAAGCTTACCTGTGGCCACATCTACCACTCTGCACTAGTGGCCTCCCCAGAGAACTCTGCATGTCTCACTCCAGGGCAGCTACAAACTACCTTCCTTCTATGGTTTTGTTGTAGCATCAAGAAAAATCATCACTTTTTTGATTGACATCTTATTCCATAAGAAATGATTTAATAGCAGCTTGATATGTAATCATATATATGTGTGTGTGTTTGTGGGTATACACACACACATATATATATATATATAAAGCCTGGAACTAATCTATCCTCTTCTATGGAAAGAAGGTTACTTAACCACCTATATCAGTAGCTACTGTACCCCAAGCTACAACTTTTCTGGGAACCCCAGAGCACTCTATGTGTTCAGGCAGACAATGGGAAGCCTCCAGACACTGGAAAGGGCAGAAGGCCTTAGGTCTGGTGCCATCACTGTGTGCACCTGTGGAGGGAGAGAAGTGTCCGGATGAGGCTGTCCATGGAGGCTGGGGACCGTGCTGCTCCAATTCCACTGTCACCATAGACATATTTTTACTTTCCTAAACACACTGCGGAGTTTCTGAATGAACAAACATGCTTTCTCTACGGAAATTAAGGATGAGTGTTGGCTCATCGTTTTAGCCAACTGCTTCTACTGCTCTGGTTTTCTTGAGCATATTTTATGATAACCAGATGGGCTCTTTTGGCATCCATGGATTTTATGAATACATGAGAAGGCATCTTTGAAAAATATTCTACCTGGAACAGCCTACGCTGACAGACTCCCACGAGACACCCTTTGCTTTCTTTTACCTTTGCAAGTGTATTTTATTTTAGTTACATTCTATTCAAGTTTATTTTAGGTATCTGTTACCATACACACACACACACACACACACACACACACACACACACACATACACACAATCTCCTTGTTCGTTCATATCTTTTTCTTTCTTTCTAGAAGCACGTTAAAAAAAAAAAAACATAGCCTGTCACTAGGGTTGGTTGCTAAGCCATTTGTAAGCCCTAACCATAGGTTTGGTAGTGTTTTGATATATATATATATATATATAGTTTGGACCTCTGGGGATGCTGGTGAGCTCAGGATGTTGCTTTTGTGTCAGGGTGGCCGGTGGTTCCAAGTTTGTGTTTTAGCTATGTGTTGATGGGCCGTGTAATACTGAAGAAGTCACCTCATTGGAACCTTGGCTCTCTCATGCGTACAATCACTATGGCAATGCCCACTTTACAGGGAGTGTGGAACGAGTTGGATGCCCCCATGCACTTGTGCCTGCTGCATGACCAGTTATCAGATCTGCCAGGGTTCATCAGAGAGGAGGGGCTGCTGCTGGGTACAATAGGAACTGGCTCACATAGTTGTGGAGGGCGGAAAGCCCTGCAACAGGTTGCCCATGAGCTGGAGACTCTGGAGGAACATGGATCAGTCTGAGGCAGAAGGGCTGAAAACCTTGGAAGACACGGAGGGCAAATTCTGGAGTCCAAAGATTGGAGAAGTGCAGGAGAGTCTCTCTAGGGTCGAGTCTGTACCACCCATGGTTCTGATGCTTGGATGATGTTCACTCATGTTGAGAGCTGTCCTTTTCCTCCTGGTTCCCCAATTTTCAGGCCAGCTCCTCTGCAGCCGGGCACACGCACCTTGCCAGTTCTTGAATATGCCTTTGTAGGCTGGCTCTGCTGGTGTGGCCAGAGCAGCTGCTTTCTCTTCATGGCTAGCGCTGCTTTCAGCTGTCATTTCCCAGTTGTCATGATGATTGTGATATTGTGGATGAATTCAAGAGAAGTATTATTTCAGAATTACATCCTGAAATTGCCCACAGCCTTTCTCCTAATGGAAAGATTGAACACTATAAACGGTAGCTGTGAAGTTCACGCTACAAGCTCATTTTTATTTGCAACTCTAACCATTCTTGCATGCACTCCATCCACATAGTATCTCTACGCTCCTTGGTCCTGGTAGGCTGCCTCCATCTGTTTGTGACTTTTTGCCCTTGTCTTCCTATTAATTGTCAGACAAATCCGTTCTGCGTATCCTATTTGTGATTGCCTGTGTTGGCATAAGCACAGGTGGGATGCTCCATGCCATTGTCTGTTCTTCCCCAGCTCCCCAGTGGGAGAGAGTTCCTTCCCAGTATCTCCTGTGACATCTTTCCCCAGCTTGTCTCTTTTGCTTCTGCAGCTGCCCTGTGCCACTTCCAGCTTTGCTCTCGCTCAAGCTTCTGCCCCAGCCGCAGCTGGAAACGCCCCTGCCCATGGATGCTGCTGCCTTACTTCTCTGCCTTCCACTGGGTTAGAAAGCACAGCCGTTCAGCCTGTGAAGAGGCCACAAGCTTTAAGATGATTGCTTTTTGAGGTTTCTAGGCAAATTGTGTGTGTTTGTATATGTGTGTGTGTGTGTGTGTGTGTGTGTGTGTGTGTGTACGCATGTATGTATGAGTATGCAAAGTATACATGTTCCAAAGTTTTCCAGCACCAAGGCATTGCAGATCGGTATTTTCCCTCTTTTCCAGTACCCGGTATTCCTTGATTTGGTCCCTCATGCTCAGCCTCTGCGCTGGGTAGCACATAGTAGGAACAGATCTCAGGCCATAGAAAGTGCTGGGAGTCAGAGGGAAAGATTGTTTTCAGTTAGTGTACCAAGGAGGCACTATGGAAGGCTTAGACTTGGAGGATGTTGGAGGATCAGTGATGGTTGTCACAGAGTGAAAAGCTGGGGCCAAGATGGGACATGGCAAGCAGAATGGTAGACTCTTCTCATCCCTTTGCAGTGGCTGGTCTCATTGGCAGCTGGTCTCCAGCCTTTGGTCGGGCCTTTACCGAGGGCATCGTTCCTTGAGAGCCCCATTGGAACTTGTGGGTCGTTGTTCTCCATGCAAGTCCACTTTCCCCACACTCGTCCCCAGAAGGAAGCTGCCTGCCGAGGGGTGGTGTTGTCAGTGTAAATGAACACCCTTCCACCTTGTAATTAGACCAGGGAGTAGAGACTACCATGTCCCTTCCTGCTACTTCTTGGACAAACAAACCAAACCCTGCCTCACAAAACAGACAATTGTGTTTGACTTGGGATTTGTGTCTTCCTTTCTAGATGGAATCAGCGTGAGCGGCTTTCCCCTGTCCAGTCCTTTCCGCCAGGTGGTGCGGCCCCGAGTGGAGAGCAGACCCACAAACCCTTCTGAGGGCAGCAAGACGGGGGACCTTGGCCACGTCAAGGTTAGTCCATCCGTGGAGTTTCTGTTAGAGCGCTTTCCGACTCAGCATTTGGAGTACTTTTCTGAAGGAGATTGGTGGCTTGTGACTCAAAGTGGTTTCTCATAGTTTCACGTCTTGTGGAATTTCTCGGGACAGCAATCCTGAGGGTACTCATGTGCCGTGTACTTGGGGGATGCAAGCTCTGATTTTGCTGTGACATAGAGACTGGGAAGGCAGGCATGCCATTGAGGATGGCAAGCAGAGGAGGTGATTTTCCCCTTGTCTCTTTCCTTTGAGAAGTGTATTCATTGCCCAATCCTCAGTTCGGATATTCACCTCATAGCATTTTTCCTAATCATTTGGCAACTCTTGCAGGTGCTGGTTTGTAAGCCCACAGTTCCTGGAGCTCTCTGTACAAAGCTGGGATGCTCAGGACACGAGGGCCAACAGGAGCAGAGCTTGCTGCTTGCAAGGAGGGTGTGTGAGTAGTAGCTCCAGGCACCACTAGTCCAGACCCTGCAGAGGTTTCCCCTGCTCCGAAGTGTACAGTGGGGTGCTGCAGGACTCTGAGCAGCGACTGAGGTGCAGGCGTAGAGTTTAAGTGAGTGTGCTTATGGCCACCCTGTGGGCGTGCTGTTTGCTATCTCCACATCAAAATGTGAGCGAGCACTGGCTGGGGGGGCCACCAGAGGAGCTCGACCCAAGGCCCAAGTTGGGTGGGAAGAGCTGCCCTGTGAGCTGCCCTGAGTAACCTTGGTGCGGTACGGAGAGGGGTCTGTGTTCTGTGGGGTAGTGGGCTCCTCTGAGGAATGGGGAAGGCTATGCCAGTGGCTTGAGGCCCGCCTGTGGGCATCTGAACAGGAATGCTGTGACTTTATCTGAATTGTGTGAAACCCATAAAATCGTCACTGGTATTGTCGTGGGTGATAGGACTGCCAAGCACTTTCCTGAACCAGGTACATTGTGTTTCCCTGAAGGATATAGGTGGCTGGCAAGAACTGTGTCCATACTCAGGACCATTTATCTGCATGTGGTGGGAGGACTCGATGACTGAAGATGGATGCTGTGTTTGGTGCGGGGACATTGGTGACAATGTCTACAGGGCTGAGGCTGCAGCTCAGTGGCTGAGTGCTTAGCCAGCATGCTTGAGGCCCCGGACATGTGTCCCTAGCACACAAATTACATAAGCCAGGCCTGTCTGCCTCTCAGAGTCTCATCTGAAAGACTGGCCATTGTGGGCTTGCGGACAGGCTTGGGGAAGAAAGAGTAAGGCTCCTGGGCTTCATTTTCACACCTAAAGAAAATGGATATTAGGGAAGATGAGTGGGTGGCCGGCTGCTAGCCCAGGAACTGCTCTGAAGGAACTAGGGCCATGAGCTTTGCCCTTGCTAGACACTTGCCTGGTGTCTCGTTAGGCTCAGATTGATTCTGGCTTTTACTGTCTAGCCCTACTTTTCCAGCTATCATTGGGGGGCCAGTAACTACCCTTTGAATCACATGTGATCTGCAATGGTCCCGTATGATCAACACACGACAAGGGCTCTGCTGAGAGCCGGTTGAGAGGGCACCAGCTCATGGTACTGGCTGAATACTGTGGACCCAGGTTGGGCTGTGTAGGGTGCTACTACAGCTGCCTATAGCCTTGCCTGCTGGAAGCACAGCTGGATCAGACAGAGACACAGGACAATGGTGTAGCCATTGGAGAGCCAGAGCCCTTCCCATGCTCTGCCTCTTAGTACTTAAATAGGCCTCCTTTCCACTTCACACCTGCATGTGGCTTGCTGGAAGAAATGCTGAAATCTTGACAAAGCCAAAGGTTGCCAGGGGGCACTAAGCCTCCTGCCCTTTGCACACTGGCTTTGGAGAGCACTTGCCCTCCTTGTCAGTATACTGTCTCTTGGGACTGCAGCTGGCAGGCAGGGTAGCCACAGTTGCGTCCGTGGCACCTTACAGTGTAGCTAGAGACTGGACTTCAACTTCAAGAACTTAGGGGAAAAATTGGACATTAAACTCAAAGTAAGCAAAAAGGAAATGATAAAAAACAAACAAACAAACAAACAAAAAACAGCAGAAATCAATGAACTAAGAAACAAACAAAATCCCTGAAGTAGACAAAGTAACCAGAAGCTTGTTCTTTGAGAAAGTCGGTGAACTGTATCGACTTCCAGCCAGATTGATTAAGGAGTAATTATGTAAATTGCCAGTGCCGGACCAAGCTAGGGAGCTTCTGCTCAGGCTCTGCGGAGATGATGAGGGAGGTTCGTTACAAGGCACCGTATGCAGAGGACGGGGTAGGTCAGCAGGTAGCTTTGTATCCATCACGGAGAGGGTTCCGTTAAAACCTTTCACAGAGAAACTCCTTAAGGAAGAAATAATAGGAAATCCTCGTAAACTCCTTTAGAAAACTGTGAAAGGTGGAATCCGGCCAGTAGGATGCTGAGGGCTAAAGATGCTTGCCATACGTGCCCAAGGACCCCGGTTCAATGCCTGGCACCCACGTGGAGGTGGAGGGAGAGAAATGACCCTTAAAGATTATCCTCTGACCTTCATGTGTATCCTGTGGCGTGTGTCCTCTCCCAGCTATCACACGCACACAGTAATGATGATGATGAATAATAAAATGATGATAATGATATAATGATGATAATGGAAAGAAAAATGAGAAGAAGTAAGAGAAACAGATTTTGAAGAAAACCCACACAAAGCAACACAGTTGCAGACTGTTTTCATCCCCCCTCCCCTCAGCTTTAACACGGCTAAAGCAGGAGTTTAGCCTATGCTACCTCATGGACTATATACAGCATCAATTGAGCGGGGCTCATCGATGGAAGGCAAGGTTGGTTTAACATCAGAAAACCCACAGTTGTAGCTCTCCATGTTGATATAAACTAGGAAAGGAAAATGAAGTAAATAGCTTCATCTGATGCCACGTGCAGCATTTAATAAAGTCTGGCGTCTATTTCCGGAGTGCTCTCTGCCACCGTGAAATAGAGAAGAGCTTCCGCTGTCTGACTAGCTGCTCTCCCATGCTTCTCAGGGGAGGTCTTGACCTGGGCTCTGTGGAATCTCTGTGACATTGAAGCAACACCACACAGAGATACTGGCTGTGACATAAGCTGCTAGGTCTTTCTTACAGCTTGTACATGCTTTTGCACTTAATAATTATAGTTAAAAATGGCTGTACTGGAGGAATCTGCAAAGAATTTAAGTTAAGCAAACAGCATGTTCTTCCTTCTCTTCCCCTTCCCCCACTCCTCTTTTTCTTTCTTATGTGTGTACCTGCTGTCCTGCATCTGGAGAAGCCAGAGGACAACATATAAAAGAGCTTTAATGAAAGTTATTTACATGTGAGTGTGTGTGTCTGTCACTGTGTGTCTGTGTGCATGTGCCAATGCATGCGAGCCAGTGGTGGGAGAAGAACATGCAGAGCTGCCTCTCCCCGTCTATTGTGGGTTCCGGGGATTGAACTCAGATCTGGAGCTTCTGCAGCAAGTGTTGCATCTTAATGTAGGGCCTCTTCCTGCCAAGTTGGCAGAGAATGGGTGCGGGAGAGGAATGCTCAGTGGAGTAGGCAGCCCCTGAGCAGGAGGCATCGGAAGAGAAGGCTTCTTTCAGCAAAGGCTACTGGACCAGGTTGCAGTGATGGTTGGGACTCACCAGGCAGCGTGGTGATATGGACATTGACATGGCCTGGAGGAGACCACCATGAAAATAGCAGTGAAATTGCCACAGTCACCTGCTCCCAGGCCAGATCTGCCTTTCTGACCAAGACTCGGTGGCCCAGGTGCCATGGGTGACTGACCAGAATCAGTCCGGTAATTACATAGCAGAGCCAAGATGGCTTCCAAACATCCAGTTCCAAGCTCAGGACCCAAGCCTTCCAGAATGCTGGCAGCTCAGGGAGGACAGTCACTTGAGCCTGCTGAGTCCAGAGAGCAGTGGGGCAGAGAGGCTCTGATGCCTACCAGGGACCTTTCCGTTCCCCAGGGCTGCAGTTGCGCATCATTCAGGGGAAATTAGGACACATCTTCACGAGGTGAAGTTAATGGCCAGGGTCAGGCAGCCTCTAAGTAGACGTTAAATCCAGCCCAGGTGCTTCTGACTCCAAGGCTTGTGCATAAGCCATCTCTACCACACCGCAGTGTCACCGCCGGCACAATTCCTGTGCCTCTGAATTTATTACAGGATCCAGAACACCCTCTATTGATTCAAGCTATAGTGATGAAATAGTCATGTCTAAGCCTTTTGGCCTATCTGACCTCAGTTTCCACCCTGTGAAAGGCAGATAATAAGGCTTCCTTCCAGCCCTTGTAGGGAGGGAAGTGTCTGCTATTAGTCCTGGTAGATAAGAAAAGCTCACAAAATGGCAAATCCAATTCAGCTCCAAATTATTTCTAATCTGTCCCAGTGATAGTTACAGAGACAGGGCATTTTCCCTGCAACATTTAAGCATAAAAGCTTCACAGAAATCCTTTAATCTGCTCAACAATTTTAAAACTTAATAAGAAATTTAGAATGGAGAGCTGGGGAGAGAGGCTGTTGTCTGTGGAATGCTAAAACAAGTGCTAAATGAGGCCAAAGGAACATTCCTCCAGATCTAAGTAGTGTGAAGCCAAGACCTTTTGTGACCATGGCTGTTGTGTCAAACCTTCTGCAGGTGTGTGTGTGTGTGTGTGTGTGCGCGCGCCTGTGTGTACATGACATGGGTGTTGGTCTTATGGTGCCTTCTACTTTGTAGTTTTGTTTTACTTTGAATTATGCATATGTATATATGTCTGTTTATAGGTATGTGCACACAAATTCAGGTTTTCTTGGAGGCCAGAGGTATTGGGTCTCCTAGAGATGGACTTACAGGTACTTGTGAACTGCCTGGTGTGGGTGCTGGAAGCTGAACTCAAGTCTTCTAGAATAGTAATAAGGACTTTCACGTGCCAAGCGATCTCTGCAGCCCCATCCCTATTCTTTGAAACAGGGTCTTTCTTTGGCCTGGAATGTCACGGTAGTTGGCCCATGAGCTTCCAGGGATCCTTGTGTCTTCTCGTCCCATCTCTGCATTGGTAGGGTTACCCGTGTACGTCACCAGGACGGGATTTCTGCATGGAGCCTAAGCTTGGATTCTCGTGCTTGCATGGCCGGTGCTTTACGTACTGAGCCATCTCTCTAGCCCTCTTGCAGCTTTGATCCAATTCACGTGCTTGATCAGTACATGCTCAGTTCTAATGCTGGGAGCAGAGCCACTCACAGTGTCTGAGAGTCACATTCTGGCCAGAGACTAACACTGAACAAGTAAATGCTGGTTGTGATGTCTGCTGAGGATAGACACAGACAGAGACAGGGGTGACTTCCATCTCTGGTTTGGAGAGAAGGTCTGCAGAGTTCATTGCAGCCCTGGTGAGAGAGGGACAGGTGTACCCAGCCTGTCCCACTCTGGGTCATTGATGGGCCACTGGAGTCATATCATTATTTGGATACTAACTGAAGCTGCCAACATTTGAAGTATTCTTTTTGCCAGTTATTTTTCCCCCCAGGTGATTGCAAGTTAATTAAAGATAGAGGTGAGACTTACTGATGTCTGCATTTCCTCCTTTGCAAGGGGCAGGCACATGCAGTATATAGACTCTTAGTGTGGAACCAGCGAGACAGAAAGGCACTGAAATGGCTTCTAGAGCCACACCCCACCCTTGGCGGTGCTTGTTGAAACAGTGTTAGCCTGCCCCACAATCACATGGAGGGCCACCCTCACCTTCTCACCTGGAGGGCTGGAAATGTGTACTTCTGGGGGCACTCCTGAGTGATGCAGCTGAGGTGGAGACCTTAACTTGTCTCCCCCTTTAGTCTTTATTAGTAAGTAGGACTAGCCTTTGGCATCTTGTTTTGGTTTTTAAGACAAGGGTTTTCTGTTTAGCCCTGACTGTCCTCAAACTTGCTCTGTAGACCAGGCTGGACTCAAAGAACTCACAGAGATCCATCTGCCTTTGCCTCCCAAGTGCTAGGATTAAGGTATGCACCACCACCGATGACTTACCTACAGCATTCTTAAGAGGGTTTGAAACCTTCCTGGTGTACCTCAGCGACAGGCATGTGATAAAAACAGGAGTTCATTTTGAGATATACTTCTATGACAGACTTATATATAGTACCCGGAATCCCAAAAAGGAGTTTTCATAATTCTTTGTCATAAAACCCTGACATAAGCACATAATTAAAACCAAGTCTAGGCATTAAAAGGCTGATCTGGGGGCTGATCTTAAAACCTTTGCATAGAGATACGGAATCCTGCCTGCTCCAGCCCAGGATGTGCCCATAGTTAGGATTAATGGCTGTACAGCAACAGAAACCATCCATTGTTTGAATTCATGACCCTGTGCTGCAAAGGGCTACACTGTTCATCTGCAGGGTCTCCAGGGACACTGGGTGTTTCTCAGAGCCAAGCAGGTCTCATGGGACTATTATTGTGAGCTGGCTTCTGCCATCACACTCAGCATGATTGATCTGCAGACAGCAGGGAAGAGCCAGGCAGGAGAAGAAAACGTGTACTTTTATTGCATTCTTGCCAAAGAAGGAAATTGAGTTAAGTCTGCCATTTGGAATGACTGACAGTAAGCAATATGTTTGCCTGGGTAAGGACATTAGGTGACATGACTAGTCCCTAAAAATCCAAAGCACTTTAGAGACTACGCCAAAACAAAATAATTCTTACCCTGCTTCCCAAGTATCTACAGTTTATCAAAAAGGACAAAACAAGAGAGGAAAATTGGTGTTTATTTGATGTCATGCAGACCTGCAGTGACCCTTACTGTTGACCAGCTTTGTCACAATGGACAGGTTCCTTCGAGTAAGTCATGTATGGAATGGGGACGATCCTTCATACCCCAGTAGAGTTCCTGTAGTGAGGTGAGTTCCATGGATCCCAAATACAGAAGAAGGCCTGGTTTTCTTTGGAATGAGTAGGCCCATGGCCACATGTCTATGCGTGCGCTTTCTGTGTGGTCTCCTGGAATTTGGTGAAGCTGTTGGCCATTCCTTCCTCTGTCATACCCTAACCCCCAAAGTCCCTCAGAGGCAGGGGACTGTATTCTCTTATCACTCACATGCTAGGAGAGAGTCTGGTTGTGCGTGTGGCTAGTAAGTAATTGTTAACAGTCAATGCCGGCGGGTGGCTAATGAAGAGGTGGGCAAAATGAAGCAGAGGATGTTGGGAAGGAAGGCTAGTGAATGACAGGGCCTGAGTCTACACAAGGGACAGGTGTCTCTTGGACGTGTTTGGAGCAATTCTGTGGAAATGTTGCAGTAACAGATTTGCTAAGGAAGATAAGATGAGATGACAAGTGGGGATGCTGGACTGTTGTAATGTGGCATGGACACATGTATGTTCATGACTACACCACCTTGTTAGCCCTACCCTACCCTGAGTTCTGCCAACCAAACCTTGAGTAGCCTGGGTTTTCTTCCTTGTTTGCCAAGAAAGACAGGAAGCAGAATTATCAAATGTCCATGTTGGAAGTTTGCAGAAAAGAAGCAAGACAGCAACTATGCAAGTGGCTAATGCATAAACAGTTGGCTGTTGGGAGAAGGCCTTGGCTGACTTCAGGAGGAGTGCTGTAATGTAGAAGGTCATCATTTTACCTTTGTGAACCTTACCTTGCTGATTTGATGAGACTAACCAAAAAATCCAGGAACCCGTACTAGATTTTCTTAGATGTTTCCAGATAGTCCTGTGGGGTTTTTCAATCTAGCTTATTAATAAGATGAATTAAATTTTTAGAATATTAAACCAACCTTGCACTCTGGGGAGAAGTCCTCATCTGGTCATGGTGTAGCATCATGCCTTGGAACACACCTTGTATTTAGGAGGGAATCTGATAAGAGAGACATGGGATTTGAGGGTCCCAGCAGTAGGCTGGCCAGAGTCTAAACAAGCTAGAAAGCTCAGGGAGGGACACCAAGGCTGCGCTTCAGTAGCATCTCGAAGCTGCAATCACTGAGATTATGAAGCGACAAGGATGGCGTCAAGGTTTGCACTCCCCAGTTACTTGGTACGTGTGATGTAGAGTGAAAACAAGCGGTGGCCTGTGTATTCTGCTCAGGCTGTCCAGCCCTGCCTTCCTCGCCTGTCAGGATGCCAGTCCCACAGAGCTCAGTCTGGCTCCGGGACACAAACTCCTTCCTCACCTTAAGTGCATTCCTCTGTGTGTATTCTTCCCTTTAGTTTTTAATGAGTTCATGTAGGGCATGCCTGATACAAACCCTCTACTCGTTAAGTAGCCATTGAAGAGGCACTCCCCTGAGAATTTCTGCTTAAGTTCAAGTTCATGATCTCCTAATTTCCCCCATATCACAGTTCTTAAACATCATCCATCCTGAGTTAGTGAGCTTTGCATAGAGTTCTCTTATGTAGGGTGCGTTTAGTGGTATATCTGATCTTTGATATCATAGTTTTGTGTTGCTAGTCTTGTAAATCTAGAAATAAATATATTTCTAGTACTTTTAGAATCCTAACTCATGCACTGTACAATACAAACTGCTTTTGAAGTCTCTTGAGTTGTCTGGTAATTTATCCATGTGTGTGTGTTTTTATTTTCTGTTGTTGATGTAACTAATGATCTTTTAACTCCGGGTAATGCTAATAATCCTCTTATATTGAAAATGCGTATTCGTATTTTTTAATTGAAAACCCTAATATTTTTTCATGATTTAACTCTGTTGGTATACCACAGCAGAGTCCTTGTCATTTTTGAATGGTTTTTTCGTGGCAGGGCTATAGCTGAGTGTCTGTGGTTCTTTTGATGCTGGGCACTGTGCTCCCCCCATTTTAATCAGTACATGTAGGGTTTGTGATTTCCATTAGATTTACTTCTTCCACACAAAAATTTGAGAAATTTGCATAGAACATAGAATTTTTCTTTGTAAGAATAAATCAAGTGCTCACGTTTTGAAAAATGGCATTGCTTTTCTGACTTCTGAAGAATCAAGTGAAGATGGCTGCACATCCCGACAAGGCATATACATGTAAGGAGAAGTGATTGCTACTTTGCTTTTCAGTACGAAGTTGGTATTCATTTTATCTTTTAAGATTTCTCTTTTTCTAAAACTATATTTATTATACAGCATCTTTAACATATTTACTCCACCTCTTCTGTCTCAATGCCTTTCATATCCTTCCCTTTCTCCCTACTCTCACCTGACATTCTTGTTCCCCCTTTTAAATAACCCACTGAGTTCAATTTGTGCTGGGTATGTGGCTAGCCACTAGAACTTAGGTGATCTACAAGAGGCCATGTTCTTCAAGAAGACAGACTCTCCCTTTCCCAGAAGTCCTCAGTTAGGACTGGGAGTACACTGTCCCCTCTTACCTCCATGCTGAAATGTTCATGGCTTGATCTTGTGCAGGACTTGTGCAGGCAACCTCAGCTGCTATGATGTCACAAATTGTTTCCCTGTCCTGTCCAGAAGAAGGTCCCATCTTCCTAGACCTCAGCTCCCGCTCTTCCCATCCTCTGTTTTGTGATGACCCTGAGTCTTGGAGCAGGGTGGCTTAGTCGTCCCGCCTGTGACTGAGCACGCAGCTGACACCCATCCTCTCCACCTTCACTCACTGTGATTAAGAGGATTATTGAGACAAAATACTTTTGACACTGGAGTTGGCTGTTTCACCAACACTGGGGCCAAGATGGATGTCTTGGATGGGTTGACAAGGCCCTAAGTAAGCCCAGTGGGTTCTCCTTTCACAAGAGAACATCCCTGTGTTGGTCCTTCACCCATAGCAAATGGCTTTGCCCGAGTCATAAATGCTATGATAATTCTCTAGAAAATACTTTCTTATTTCTGCTTTTCAAAGGTATCCTTCTGTAAATTAGAACATTTAGCTCATTGCATCCGCAACCTCTATTTCCTGACTCCAAAGCTTTTTCCAATTCTGAATTCCAGCTCTGCTCCCCAGCTCTTAGCGTCTTTACAGACACACGGATTTTTGTTGACTCAGCATTTTGATCCATTTACAGTCGCTATTGTCATTGCTCAAATTGTCACAGTTTGGCCAGAGGGACCTTGTGTTGAGCTGCCTCCAGGCCCTTTTGTCATGGCTGTTAATCTTCAGAGGCTCAGTGCTCTGACAATAAAAGGAGCTGTTCTCAGCTCCCAACGACCTGAGGTCAGCTTCTTTGTTCAGGATGGGGAACTGAGGCTGGGAACATGGCTGCATTGTGATAGCTAATATAGTTAATCTTGCTGGTCAGGGGCATCATGGTGCAGAGGACCTGGGCTCATCTAATGCCATAGCCTTTACATGTGCCTGCATGGGTTGTCCTCTTCTTCCTATGCCTTCTCTTCCCTGCCACACCTGACCTGTTCATCTGTGAGTGAAGCGTATGACACCTTCCCTCCTTTGTCACTAAGTTCTGGTGTAGGCGCTGTTGTCGTATTTGTGTCCATTTCTGGGGGGTTCTTCACAGAGTGAGGTGCTATCCTGTCCCTCGGTCCCAGGGTATCATTCTTTTTCATATTTTCCCCATTTGATAAACTCAAGGGTGTAATATTGACTTAGTGAGTAGGAGTCACTGTGTAAGAATGTTGCCAGCACCGGAGTGACTCAGTAGAGGTATGACTGTGCTTTTAAATTTAATATCAAGACCTGCCGCCTGACAAAACATATAAATGACAGTGAGATAAAATATTTGAAATGAGAACTGCCCTGGAGAGGTGAAGCTATTGTGTGGCAGTGTGCACAGTGGGCACAGTAGAACGCAAGCAAGGAGGTACGCTTTTCTGCAAAAATTTAAAATAAAATTTATAAAACATCAAATGAGTTTTTTTTAACCTGAGATATTCCTGGAAAATTCCAAAACTTGCTCTCCTCCTTCTTAAAAAACAAAATAAAAAGTGCTCACCGAAACAGACAAGAATGTTAGTAGTGCTTAGCAAGGAGGTATAAATAAGAATGGCCTCTCAAGAGCTCTAGTGATCTAGAGTAGAGGTCCTCAGCCTTCCTCATGCTGACCCTTTGACAGTTCCTCATGTTGTGGTGACCACCAGCCATAGTTATTTTGTTGCTACTTCGTAGCTGTAATTTTGCTACCGTTATGAATCATAACGTAAATATCTGATATGCTGGATATCTGACATATGACCTCTAAAGGGGTCACAACCCACAGGTTGAGAACCACCAGCTTAGACAAAGCAAGGGGACGTGGACTGGGCTGCTGAGCTTCAGGGTTGCTCAGCCCAGCTAGTGCTTTGAGAATATCAGCTACCAGCATTGGCGTGTTTGCAAGCCAACTGGAGATGCAGACTAGAGGGTCCCATTGCAGGCCTCTGGAATCAGGCTCTGCATTTTAATGAGACTAGAATATTCAAGTCTGCGATGATGTATCCTTTGCTCTGTTGCTTTGAGCCCTGCTCATTGTTCTGTGTTGGCATCCCTTCCAGGAAGCCCTCCTCTCAACCCCCTGCCTCTTCTGGCGCAGCAGTATTTTGTCTGCTGTGTTGGCAGCATCTGTCCCCTCTGTCCTTCCCACTGTCACAACCTCCCTTTTGAAGTGCAGTGTCTGACATGCTGAATGTACTCAATAAATATTTGCTGAAGAGAGCGATATCTTGGTCCTAGGGTAGTTCCTGGGTCTGCATAGGAAGAGAAGCAGCCCTTGCCAGTAGGGCCTGCATGTCTCTCAGTGCAGATATGCATTTACCGGAGAGACTGTTAGGACCCTGAGTGCTGCTACCATGAATGTCCCAAGGTGACAATGCAGGCAGCTTGAGTGGAGGCCTGACTGCCCACTGAGCCACTGAGTTTCTACCTTGCTCCTCTGAAGAGGCCTCCAGAAGAAGAGTCGTCCTGACTTGCTAAGTGCTGGGCTTGCACATAGCAGCAGGTAACAGCTAGTTCATCACAGGTATCCTTTGAGCTTCCAGAAAAGACCCCTCTAAGTTCTGAAGACCACTTGCTTTGCTATGTCACTATCCTGCGCAGGATCCTCCTCGTCAGATCTTGGTCTGTTCCTGTGGTTCTGTGTGCCTCCCCCCAACCCATTCTACTCTCTTGAACAATATAGGTACCTTAAAAAGCAACACGAAACTCATTAAATGAATATCCCTAAGGGTTGGATTGTGGCCCAAATGTCAATACATATCTGGCAAAGAGAGGAAATTAAAACTCACATCAGTGTGTCTCATCTGGATCACCTCAGCGGCCTGGCAGAGAAGTCCCGGTGGCAAGGCTGTGTTCGGTGTAAATAGCAGAAAGCCCCGTGGGCTCTAACCAAAGGTCCATCCTGTATGCCTGCTTCATCTGGAAAGTTACTGTGCTTCGAGGGCCTCGGATCACTCATTGCTTAGGGTGGTGGGGGTGGGCTGGGCTATTTCCCTTGAATATCTTCTACAGGATAAAAGAGAATAGTGGAGATGTGTTGGCTTTCAAATGCAGTATCACTTTTGCATCAATGTCAAGGTCAGTTAGGATGATCCATGCAGACCTTACCCCAAACCCATCCCAAGCTGTTCCCAAGTTTTTCTCTCCCCCCCCTGCCTCCTCTCCCCCCCCCCATTGCATCTCTTCTTCCTCCTGACCTTCTCACCCTTCTCCCTCTCTGTCTCCAGTTCTCTGGATCCAGTCTCTCAGTCTTCACCAGCCCCTGAGTCTCCAGGACCATTGCATGTTTGTGTGTAGTGGTAGCCTGCCCTCATCCTAGCTGCTGGACTATGTCTGTCTGGTCCCCACTGAGCCCCTTGTTCCCGCTCTGGTGGATGCTGTGCCATTGGGTGCAGGGGCTCCCCAGAAGTGAGTGGAGGGAGGCCTTGTGCCTCTGGGAAGCTTGGTGTGAAGATGCTGTTTTCTCTTCAGAGTCAAATCTGAATTTTCTAGAGGCATAAGAGAGAACAGCTCTGTCCTGGAAGGCTCGCTGAGCTCCTTTTGCTGGTATATGTTCAGCTGACTCCGGTGGCACACTAGCTTTGCGATGTCGACACACAAAACTACCTATCGCTCCCTATCTGCAGGCAGGTCACTGCTAGGGCCAAGTTTGTGTTCCTGTTTTTTTTTTTTTTTTTTTTTTTTTTTTTGAGACAGGGTTTCTCTGTGTAGCTGTGGCTGTCCTGGAACTCACTTTATAGACCAGGATGGCCTCAAACTCAGAAATCCGCCTGCCTCTGCCTCCCAAGTGCTGGGATTAAAGGCGTGTGCCACCACGCCTGGCTAATGTTCCTGATTTTTAAGCTGAGACCTGCAAGAGTCTGTGCCTTAGCTCTAAGTGTGGAATCTGAATTTATTTTCCTGAGGGAATAACCAAAGCCTCTGTTGGAAAGTCATTTGGAACTCACGTCCACATCTAAAATGTGGTGATTCATGAGTTGTGCATTTAAGAGAGTACGGAGAAACTTCCTAAGCGCATCAGTAACAGAGGTGCCTGCAGAGAGGCACTTGAAGCCTCCCTACCCACTGGAAGATAGGCTCATCGCTGTCAGATTCATGTAGCCATTTCTTGAAAGTCTAGGAGAAATAACCAGTGAATTGTAGCTACTAATTATTATCAGCTAATGTCTTAATTCCTTTTTTTTCCTGCCATAACAAGATACCCCAGGTGAGTATAAAGAGAAGAGGTATTCACTTCACGGTCTTGGAGGCTGATTAGCCAATATTGAGTATCTCTGGGTCATCATCTATTAATCTGATATTGAAGGGACTAAGTGTGATCTCATCAGAACCACACTGATCTCTTTTAGGTAATGCTCCCATAACTGAGCCACGTCTCTGCTAGGTCCCACTGCCCCTCTGTGTATCTTTACTGGGCACTACACACTGCTACCGAATGAGCTACATCCAAACCATAATAGTTTGTATCAGCCACAGCTGTGACAAGCATTTCCATGTAACACATGTCATTTTTAGTGCTTAGAGCAAAATTACTTGGAGTAAGTCTTGCAGGAGCTATAAGTAGCAACTTTGGAGAGTGAAGCAGTTGGGGTAAGTCAGGGGTCGGCAGTGTTGCTTCTGCTTGGTGATGTATTAAGATAGCGGATAACACCAAACAACATGCTAAGCCAAGGCGGTTCCACATGAAAGAGGTTTATTGTGAGGGGGAGACAAAAGAGTGGCAGGGGAGTAGAAGGGAAAGAGAGAAAGAGAGAGAGCAAGGAGGGGGTGTTCTCCTTATTTATATGGAAAATGACATCACACAAGTAAGGGTGGGAGGTGAGCCAACTGGGTTCTGGGATATGGTGGTCGTTGGCTTGGCAACTGGTCTAGAGGTCGCAGGTCACCCTATGAACTCATAGGCTTGGAATGTCCTGGTGCCAATACTGGCCTTTGCCTCAGTCCTTTGTGCCATGGGATGAGGGCCTTGTTGTTGTTGGGTTCCTCCACGCAAGTGTGGTAACACTCTTGGACTAAGTGGTACCTCCTCTGAGTTCCTCTGGTCCTGCTTCCCAGGACCCAGCTGTTCTCCACAGGGTCTTAGAGGTATTTTTGCTCTGGTTTCTAGCCAGAGCTACTGGTATAGCACAGTGATTGGAGGTCAGTTTGTGGTCTTAATTTCCTTCTTCTTACAAACTGTGCAAGGATGTGTGCTTCAGAACTCACTAGAGAATAGGGATATACCCAAGGAAGAGAAGAGATGCACAGACATGGCCTCTGCTCTCAAGGACCAGCATCAGTGGGATGTGACTGAGGCAACTTGGTGGTGTGGAGTGGGGTCAGGAACTGGACGACCTGTATCACTATCTGGGAGAGCAAAGTCAGAGATTCCTGACTTCGTTCTTTTACTTATACATAATCATTTTCTATGATAAAGTTATTCATCTGCCTTGTAATAAATATCTTGTAAGAAAAGTCTAGAAAAATGTAAAGGAGAGAACTCGGGCTGGAGAGGTGGCTGAGCTGGTAAAGTTTTTTTCACAAAAGCTTAGGGATCCGAGTTCAGATCTCTGCCACCCATAAAATAGCCAGGCTGGTGGCAGGCCGGTGACAGCTGCTCTTCTCATGTCCTGGAAGCAAAATAGACAAGGGGAAGTGGCTGAGTCACCCTGAGTGACCTCCAGGCTGTCCCTTAGGCCCCATCTTCTAAAGGTTCCACTACCTTCCAGGAGCACCATCCTGTGGTCCAGGCCTCAGCCCCTAGTAAGTCACTTACGTCTAAATGGTATCTGAAGGAATGCTGGATTCTAGGCTTGCTCCTCCTTTGTGGCCTCTGAGGAGGCCTCCTTGGCTGCCTTTGTATCTCTAGGGAACAACCTGAGATGATGAACAGGGTGTGGGAGGGTCCCAGGATCCCCAGTGTGAAAGCTATTATCTGGCTGTCTGTGAGGGTGGTGGCATGGAGGAGAGGCAGGGTCTTCTGTTGCCCCAGGGGTCCTCTTGATGTCCTTACTGGATGAAGGTGAAAGCTGCAGTCCTCAGGGGATTCCTCAGCGAGGAGTGGGCTTCTTTTCCTGTCCTCTGGAAGCATCACCCAAACAGAGTATGAGCCTTTGTGCTGCAGAAGCACCCAGCAGTGAGCAGCACTAATAAACATTGCTGCTTCAGCTAGAGGAGAGAATGAAGAGGCCTCAGTCCTCCCTCCATGTGGGCTTCTGTTTTCATTAGCTTTTAACATGGTCTTATTGATTCGCTCGAATCCCCAAACAAGAGGACATTTTAAACTGCTGGTGTTAATTTTTAGTCGTGTTAGAAGTAATTATTTGGGTGTCTTGATGACTGCACCGTCAGACAAATGCTTTAGCACCCTGAATTCTCAATCCTTTTGTCAAAAGCTGATGACTTTAAGATTGTTTTCCCCCCACAAGCTTTAATTAAAAACAACAGGGTGATAGAATTGGATTTTTAATGAACTATTCAATCAAAAAGAAAAGTATAATCATTTATATTAGAAATAATATTCCTTGTAATCAGGCATGTTAAATATAAGCCTTATAGCCATTTGGTGACTTTTGGAAAAGTTTTATTATTTCCTCCTTCCCCTCCTCCTCGTCCTCTTCCTTTCTTGTTTTTGAAAACGGCCTTATGTTTTCGCCCAAGCTGGCCTGGGAGTCACTGTGTAGCTCAGATCTCTCTTGGGCTTGTGGTTCCCCCTGCCTCAGCCTCCCAAGTGCTGGAATTATAGATCTGAACCACTATGCCTAGCTTAGGGTTTTGTTTCTTTTTTAATTTTTTAATTGCGTATGTATGCATGTGGCTGCTTGCATGTGTGTACATACATGTGCAAGTCATGGTATAATTGTAGAAATCAGAGGACAGTTTGTAGGAGTTTGTTCTCTCCTACTGTGTGAGTCTTGGGCATTGAACTCAGGTCCTGAGACTTGGTGGCAAGCACCTCTACCCTCGGTGCTCTCTTGCTGGTCAGCTTTTACCCAGTGAGGTTTCTCACTAGCTTCCCCCAAGTGACTCTGTCTGTTTTCATCATGAACTCAACATCTCTTCATGACAAGAAAAGCCTCTTAATGTATTTAATTAATTTAAATACTTAATCTTAGTTATTTAATATTTACATGTGTAACTCAAGACAATCAAGGCCATATATGACAAACCTACAGCTAATATACTGCCCAGAAAGAAGGGGAAAGCTTTTTCTTTAGCAACTGGAATGTGAGGAAGGTAGTGGCTTTTGTTACTTACTTCTCTTTAACAGAGTGCTAAGCGAGAGGAGGAGAGAAAAGTTGTCAAAGCTGGGAACGGCAAAGGTAAATCTTTCCTGCAGGTGGTAAGATCTTACACAGTGAGCATTCCAAAGACAATAAAAAGTTAGTAGCCTTTCTGTATACTAATAGAAAAAATGCCTGAGAAAGAAATTAGTGAATCAATCTCATTTATAATAATGACAAGAGTGCCCTTGTAAATTTAACCAGGGAAGTTTGTCACCTCTACATTTAAAACTGTAAAACATCAATGGAAGAAATGGGGGTGG
This sequence comes from Mus musculus, assembly GCF_000001635.26. Taxonomy (NCBI): domain Eukaryota; kingdom Metazoa; phylum Chordata; class Mammalia; order Rodentia; family Muridae; genus Mus; species Mus musculus. Next base: position 72,886,688 of record NC_000081.6, on the reverse strand, counting down.
GAACACCCAACAGAGAGCTAGCCCATGTTCATGGATTGGAGAAGTGGAAATTAGTAAAATCACCTCATTATCCAAGCGTGCTACAGATTTAGTCAATCACTATTAAAATAACAATGGCTATATCCACAGAAACTGGCAAAATATGTATAGAATCAACAAAGATCCCAAACAGCCAAAGCTTAAGTAAGAAGAATAAAGCTGGAGGCGTCACTCTGCTTTTCTTCAAATTACAGTAAGATACAGTGTTAAGAACGGTGTGGTGTAGCCTAAAAACAGGCACATAGACCAGCAGAACAGAATAGGAAGCCTAGAAATTCATCCACAGTTTTACAACCAGTTGACTTCAGACATCCAGTCACTGTTTTTCTTCTTTTAGAAAAAAATGTTGTCAGAGCCGAAAAAAAGATTCAGCAGTTAACAACAGCCCTGGCTGTTCTTCCAAAAGACCTGGGTTCCTTCCCAGAACCCACATGGTGGCTCACAGTGGTCTGTAACTCCAGTTGCAGGATTAGATACCAGATACCCTCCTCTGGCCTCCACAGCACTGACACGTGGTACACAGGCATACATGCAAACAAAACACCCTTACACATAAAATAAAATTAATAAATCCTAAAAGAGAATGGAATCCACTTATCTGTAGGACAGTGATGAAATCTTAAACAGTTGTGGTGTAGAGTGCATCTGCCTGTCTGTACCGCTATTTCACCCGACTGGCTGACCACTGAGCTCCTGGAATCAGCTTGCCTTTGCCCCCCAGCACGGACATTACAGCCACATGCCACCGCACTCTGTCTGCTTTTGTTTTGGATGCTGGTGATCACACCCAAGTCCTCATTGGTGTATAAGCAAGCACTCCACCCACCAAGTCACCTGATAATTAACAAACCAAAGAGAATATTATTGGATGGAACCAGAAGTTCTTTATGTTGGTTCTGTGAGGTGGTTAAGTTAAATGCAAGGAAGGTCTAGAGTTTGTATGGTAGTTGACATTCTCCTGTGGGGTTCCTGTCCTGTGCATTTTTTGACATTTACAGCTGCCTTAGGACAGGGAGTTCTGAGGATCCTCATAGATGGTTACTCAGGCTGCCTACCCTGGTAGCTTTAATAGCCCGCTGTCGATTTGTGCCCCTTTTACATAGGCAAATGCTACTTTCTATGTCTAGTTTATATCTCTGCCCTGAAGTTGCATGGGCAGTATCTTTAGCTGGACACATGTTAACATCCTTCTCAACCCCTTTCCTGGGGTGAAGAGTATCAGGTTTTTCAGTCTGGAACACTTGAAATTTCACACAGGGTCCCTACGTCTCTGATGCTGGAACTGGCTGCTTTTGGTTCTCTGCATGGCCAGTGCAATGTCTAGGTGCAGGATGTGTGAGTAGGACTCTCTGTCTCTTCCCTCTGAAGGCTGGGCTCTATGCCGAGGAGAGTAGTGTGCAAGGCTGGGTTTCTCTACTTCCTAGAGATGAATGTAGCCCTGCTGGGGTGTGGCCCATTAAGGGAGAGGGTAATAGAGTTCCAGTCTCCAGTACTTTGTATGTGAGGAAATGTAGCTGCACTTTCTGCCTTCACCTGCCTTCCTCTGCCCTGTCCCATTTTCCTTTGTCGTATTCCCCCATCCCACCCCTTTCCCCCTTTCTGGTCCATGCCACGTGCATCCACCTGTGGACTCTGGCCCCAGAGGTGGGAAGGTATCTTGTCCTTGGTGCAGTAATGAAGTGTGCTTTTCACTAGGAGCTCTTATTCAACCCTACACCCATTTTGGGTATCCTCTGACTGCCACATAAGCTAATGCCATAGCAGTGCCAGAGCGGAGTTGAGAGCATAATAGGGCGATAGCCACAGCTGGTGGAAGAGACATACAGTATAGCCAACAGATGAGTGGGCCTTTCTTGTTAAGGAATCTGTGTTAAGGACCAGAAAGGCATTGCCATGAGAAGGCATGGCAGGTGGTGATGACAGACGTGGGCAGGCTGTGTCCCTGGCAGACTGCTGTTTGTCTCTAGGACTGGGCAGGGGTTATCTGATTTATGAGGTGTTGGTTTGAATGAAAATGCCCCCTTGCTGTAAGCATGTAAGCTTGAATGTCGCAAGCATGGTGAGTTTGAATGTGTGGTCCTGAATTGATGGAACTATTTGGGAATGATTAGCAGACAAGTTCTTATTGGAGGAGATATGTCATTGTGGGGTCAGCTCAGAGGTTTCAAAGCTCATGCCAGTCCCAAAATTCTTAGCTGCTGCTTCAGGGTCATGCCTGCCTGCCCGTCTGCTTGCTGCCATGTTCTCCACTGTGATGGTGATGGGTTACAATGCTCTAGACCCATGAACCCCCAATTAAACATTTTATTTTATCAGTTGCCTTTGTCACGGCAATTGAAAAGTATCTAAGATTTGTATTTTCTGTGTACGTGTTTTATTTTATAATAAGTAGCTTGTAGATGTAATTAAAGCCAAAAGAACAAACACCTCAATCAGTAAGTGGGAAAATGAACCAAACAGAGAGTTCTCAAAGGAGGTACAAGCGGTCAGTAAGTGCAATAAAAATATTAAACCCCTTTAGACATCGAAATGCAAATCAAAATCACACCTAGCTTCTGTGTCAGCCCCATCAGAGTGACTGGCATCAAGGAAACAACTGGAAGCAAATGCCGGAGGGGATTTGTGCAGTCTCTTAATTGCTGACTAAATGGAGATCAATATGCAGGTTCCTTCAAAACAAAACCTAGAACTCCCAAATGACCCATGTAAGCCCCTCCTGGGTGTGTCAGGAAAGGAACCGAAGTCAGCAGACTGCAGAGACACCATACCCCATGGCCAAAGCATGGAGCCTGCCTGGGCGTCTGCTTACATGCGAATGGATAAGGAAACATAAATGTGTGTGTAGATGGAGTTTTCTTCTGCCTTGAGGACAGTTTTCTTCTGTCACTCTAGGGATATTGGATGAAAGCGGCGATCATCATATTATGTTAAGTAAGCCAGATTCAGAATTATAAACACCGTGCTTTCTCCCACATGTAGTAGCTATATTTAAGACAAACCCTGAGAGTAGGAGAGGGACAGTTAGCATAGGTGGGTGGTGGGGAAAATAAGTAAATAGAGGCACACTCTCCTGTGAGTTATGCCACTGGGACTTTGTCAGGATGGCATCCACTCTGGAGATCGCTTTTGGTAGTAAGACCATCTTCATAATATTAACTCTGCCAGTCCTCGGCCTGATGACTTCTTCAGTTTATTTCTTCAGTTCTCACTGTGGAGATCTTTCACTGCCTTGGTTAGGTTTATCCCTGGGTATATTATTTCTAAAACCTACTGTGTCTCTTGAATATATATGTGTCCTAGCTTCTAATTTTAATTTTCATATGTAAATTTTTGTGGGAATGCATATTAAAATAGGTCATGGAATGAGAAAAGGGGTCCATGAGAGGTGAAAAACAGATTTTAAGGAGGTGAGTGGGAAGGGCAGTAGGAGACAGGTGACATGCAAATAATGAGGTGCAAAGTATTGTGAGGAGCTATGGGGGAGAAGGATGGCCCATAATCAACCAAATCCGAAGTATGTGTGTGAAGGCCATTTTTCAGACAAAGAAAATATTTTAAAAGAGGTAATTAATTTCAGAAACTTACCAAATATAGACATGGTTCTCAAAACATGAATACTGCCTCTGCCAGGCAGAAGCCAGGGCATCTCTGGAGCTTTCTCTCATGTGCTCTGACTGCATTCGGAAGAACTGTGTAATCCTGAAGGCAGAAGCAGAGTACCAGGCCATATCTTGGGTTAAGAAAGCCAACACTTGCATGTTGAAGAGGGCACTTTCTGCAGTCTCCCAGAGCCATCCACCTTGCTGTGCCCAACTCGTTGAGACCTTTCCCTGCCCTTCTGCTTTTCCCCCCTGGCTTCGGAGTTCTCCGGTGGGTGAGGGTGACCTTACATGGTTGGTTCAGTTTCTAACTCTCGGAAGCATGCCCATTCTCCACCTGGTTCTTTATTTGGGGACATTCTCAGTTCAGCCCCAAACTCTAGGAGCTGCTCTGCACCATGAGAGGTATCAGGTAGACACTGCTCATCTCTCTCCCATTCCTTTGGTTATGTCCTTGAGCACATGGCCTCTGTATTCCTCCCTGTCTCTGTCTGCCCATCACCCTATCTGTTAACCTGTCCATCTGTCTCTCTGTCCCTCCATTCTCTGCTTCTTCAGTCAGTTGTCCAGGTTATGGGGAGGTAAGAATAAGGATGGGTTTCCTTGCACAGTATCTACGTGCAGCCTTCTACCAAGTATTCCATTTCGTCTGGGAATGTACACTGTTAGGAAGACATTGTTCTATGATTTTTATTACTTCCTGGTGCTCAGCACAGGGTCTGGTACCTGGTATGCTCAGCACGTCCTGTTTGGATTTAAGAGAGAGTAGAAGCTAGAGTAGAAAGGAACACCGCCAATTCTGCAGCGTCTCCCCCCCACCCCCCGCCCCCCGCCCTTGCCCTCCATGTACCAGAATTGTGAGTGAGAAATGGAGTAAGCTGATGCGCATGGAGGCTTTTGGTTTATCTTGGAGGGCAATACTGAGCTGGTCACATTGCTCTGGACACAGTGCTGAGGAGCAGCAGTTCACTGGGGCCTGTAGGTTAGGATGGCTGCAGGGGGAGGGCTGGTGGGCAGACTGTAGCCGAAGGAGTGCCTGACACAAGGCCCGATGGTGTGGGTAAATATTAAGGGGGGTCCAAGAGGCCCGATTGCCAAGAACTTGCGATTTTGAAATTTGCATTTTCTTTAAGCGCTTAGGTTTAATGGTCAAATGGAATAATGATTTACTCTGCCAGGTCCCAGGATTCTTTACTGGAGAATGAAATGGAAAAGCTGTGAGCAGGCAGCTGACAAACTACTTAACGAAATGACACTTTTCAGCAGATCAATGTGTAGGAGCTGGCTTCAGAGTGGGTATGGAGGAAGGCTGTGCTGAGTAGGACTTAGCTGAAGGGGTGCTGGCCATGACGCTGTGGTCTCTGACTGTAATGACTGGGGAAACAGCCATTCTCAGATATACTTGTGAAAGTGAATTTAAAGTAAAGGGCAGTTATTTTTAGAAGGCAACATTCCTAAGCTATATTTCTTTAGGTTTAGTGAAAATGTGCAGAAAGTAGATTAATGGACCTTGTTCTTGGGTGGAAAGATAGGCTTCGAAGCTTGTCTACTTCAGCCTGGAGACCATGATTTAAAGATATTCTCTCTCTCTCTCTCTCTCTCTCTCTCTCTCTCTCTCTCTCTCTCTCTCTTCCTCTCTCTCTCTCTCTCTCTCTCTCTCTCTCTCTCTCTCTCTAACTCTCTCTCTCTGATGTATTATGCACTAGAGACCTGGGCATCAAGATATTCAGGTCCTCGAAACAAGGAAGGTAAAATCAGAGTGATTAATTGAACCCGAAGTCAAAGTGACTCCCGGGATAAAGTTTCCCAGTCTGTGGTGGTGGCTTCTAGCATAGATGGAGAGTAGGAGAATACAGACTGCAGACCTAGTCATGGAGGCCGAACCTGAGGTTGGAAGGAGAGCCTGTATTTCAGATTTGAGAATGGCAGATATGAATGCCAAGGCCTAGCTCCTTGGGGTCAGGAGGTCAGTGCCACCCCAAAACCTGCCGGACACTCTTCTGGCCTTAGACACATAGACAATTCAATCCACATGAAAAGCATACTCCAGGGGACGGAGGTTCTGGGAGACAGACTGCCATTCTGGAGAAGGCACGGGTGCAGCAGACAGGCGATCTTCCCATCTCAAATAGGAAGCTTCTGAGAGATCTTCTACACAGTTAGAATGGCAACCACAGCAGGCCGGGGCAGAGAAAAAACACAGAGGGCTCTCAAGTAGGAAAAAAAAAAGCAACATTATTGAGGCAAAAATATTTAAGATAGTGATGGGATTGAAGAGGAGGTGGGATACAGTGGAGAAAGAGAAGCTGGGTGAGTTGGGGGTGGGTATATCTCATGAACACTGAGGAGTTGGCCTCAGTGGGAAGAGTGAGGCAGGAAGAAAATAGGAAAGGGACATTAAGAGTGTTCAGTAGGGGGCTCTGATATATGTGTGGCGAGAGTGCTAGCAACAGAGGGGAGAGGAGATCCTGGAGAGATAATATTCAAAGTGATGGCTGAGAATTAGCTTCAAAACTCAGTATGCCCATCAAGCTTGGGCTTTTACAATCTAAGGAGAGTGATCATCCCTCAGATCTAAGAAGTTTACCAAATCCCAGATTAGATGAATGCAGAGAAAATGGCCTTACAGCACAGCATAATCAACGTTCAGACAGCCCGAGTAAAAGGATGCACCGCTGGGAACATAGATGGTGATGGCTATGGATGCCTTTCAAGAAGCAGGAAACAGGAAGACGTGTGGTAAAAGAAAGCAGCAATAAACCTGGGATTCTGTACCCAACACGCAGGCATCCGCAGCACAGGCCTGGAGACATGGCTTAGCTAAGAGCGCCTACTGCTCTTCCAGAGGATCCCAGGTCTGTTCCCAGCACCCACATCAGGCTGTCACATCTGGGTTCTGCAGGTTCTGCACCCATGTGTACATATCTCCCATCCCATACACATAATTAAAAATAATAAGAATAAATCCTTAAAAAATACAGAAGGAAAAGGAAAAAGAGATGGGTCAGATAACAAGGTAGTAGAACTAGACCTGATTATGAATATCATTATGTTAAATGTAAGTAGTCTAAAACTGTAATTTAATGGTAGGGACTATGATATTGGACCTAAGTCAGATACATGCTATTTATAGCCAACATAAATTGTAAAAGCCTACACTAAGTATAAAAGGATTGGCAATGATATACCATAGAAACTCATAATATGGAAATGAGGACATATTCACATAAGATGAAATAAAGTAGAATTATTACCATGGATAAAGAGGGGACATTTCATATTAGTGAACAGGTCAGTTTTTCAGGGTGATATGTCATTCTGAAATGTGTGTCCATATAAGAACAGCTTCCAGATGTCTGCAGCAAGGAACCAGCAATGCTGGAGTGATAAACTGGTCACATGCACAATGTGTGTGTGTGTGTATGTGTGTATGTATGTGTGTGTGTGTGTGTGTGTGTGTGTGTGTGTGATGCTTCTTCTCTTAGTTATGCTAGATCCAGTATGGTTTTTATAAAGATACAGGAGACTTGATTAATACTCACAACCAGCTGGATCTAGCTAGATCACACAACAACAAAACAGTACCTTTAAGCCAGGCTGGCACTGCACACAAATGTTCAAGAAGTTAGTCCACATTTATGACTACAAGTCAAATCCTGATATATATATTTTTTAAAATTAACATTTAAATTACATTTACATTTAAATTACATTTATGATATGGTGTATATTCTGTGACCACACAGGGTTAAATTAATAGCCAACAACATGAAGAGGTCTTAATAAGCCCTACACATTTGGAAGTCAAGCATCAAACCTCTAAATCACTAAGGCTTGCAAAAAGAAACTACCAGGGAAATTTGAAAATGTGAATCAAATGAAACTAAAACCAAAATGTCTTAACTTATAGATGGGTCTACAGTGTTGCCCAGAGGGACACTTACAGCTTAAGATGTTTAAATTAAGAAAGAACAGTGCTGTAAAATTAATGAACTCTTTCATACCTTAAAAAACCAGGAAAGATGAAAAAACAACAAAAGCTGGTCATGATGGTGTATATCTGTCATCACAGAACTCTGGAGGGGAGGGAGGCAAGAAGGGTCTAAGGTCAGAGCTGAGAAGGTATTCCGAGGAACATGGCAAGACCTTGTACCTAGGAAGGCTGGGAGAACGAAAGGATATTAAATATAGCAAAAAAGGAGACAACAAAGGCCAGAATCAATGAAATTAAAAGCAAACAACAGAAGCAAAACTCCAGTAAAACAAAGAAGTTTCTCACTGAAAAGGTCCAGTTCGAGAAGATCAGATAACAACTGGCCTCCATGGGCATTGCACGGATGTGCACATACGTACAGGAAGGCAGAGCACTCACGCAGCAGCCAATCAGCCTAAGGGCACACATGATGTGACCATTTCAGTAGATGCTGGAAAGGTATTTCATAAAGCTCAACGTGTCTTCATCGTAAAAATCAGGGTGACTTCAGGACTATGTGACACATGCCTCAAAATAATCAAGGCTATGTACAGCACACTTAAAGCTAACATTTATCGTAAATGGATAGAAATTGAAAGCATTTCTGCTGAAATCAAGAGTGACTACCCTATCATCTCTTATTTCATAGATACTTAAAGACATAGCTGTAGCAATTAGGCAAGAAAAAGATATAAAAGAAGGAAAAATAAGCCAATCTATCTGTATTTGCAGACACGATTCTTTACTTAGAAGCTCCGGAGAGGCTGCTAGAAAGCTCTTGGACTTAATAAATGTTTATAGTAAAGTTGTGCTCCTGGCCTGAGTGCTGTCTTCCTTTTTCCATGAGAGCAAAGAGGAGGAAGAAGTGAATGTGCAAGAGAATTAAAAAACGAGGCAGGTCCATGCAAGTTAGCTATGCAGCCACAGAGGCCGAAAAGCTGAAATAAGGATGTGGAGGCCAGGACACGGGTCCACGTTGTTGGAATATATGTTACTGTCAGTATTAAATCTCAGTGGATATGGAACTTCACCATCTGACCACCAAGGCCCCTCTGAGGAGTTGCCTTTACATAACCAAAACGGTCCCTGTTGGCCCTCTAACCTGATCTGAGGCATTCTGGACTAGTTTTGTTCAAATTTACAGCCAATTGTAACTTGTGTACAATAAATCATGTCTTTTGCTGTCTCAGCTGAAAAATCCAAAAAAAAAAAAGTTGCTGGATACAAAAATCAGTGTTAAAAATAACAACATCTACAGTAATCTTCTTGTATATCATCATTGTACTTTCAAAGAACGAAATCAGAACAATATTCACCCCCCAATACTTATATATATATTGAGATATATATGAACCAAAACCAAGAAAGGAAGTCATGGAAGACACTGGTTGATGGGAAGACCATCCATGCTCCTAGATTGGCAGAATTACTATTGTAAAGAAGGCTGCACTACTAACATTTATCTAGAGATTTAATGCAATACCTGACAGAATTCTGATGTCATATTTGACAGGTCATAAAAAAAAAAAACCCAAAACAATACAAGGATTCATATAGAATCACAAAAGACCACAGATAGCCAAAGCAATCCCAAGGAAGAAAAACAATACAGGGCACTTTACAATCTCTGACCCTAAATTATACTACAGAGCTATAGTGATAAGGATAGCCTGGTGGTGGCATAAAAATAGGCAAGTAGATCAATGAAATAAAAATAAAGGCCCTAGAAATAAAATGACATTTTATTTCTTTTTTGACAAAGTGGGCAAACATTAGGAGGAAAAGGTAGCCTGTTCAACAAATGGTGCTGGAAAAACTGGACAGCCACCTTCAGTAGAATGAAATCAGATCCATAGCTATGGTGGTTGAATAAGAATGTCTCCCCCCCCCCCCCCCGCTCATATATTTGAATGCTCTGTCACCCTTGTCACCGGGGAGTAGCACTATTTGAGAAGGATTAGGAGGTGTAGCCTTGTTGGAGTAGGTGTGGCCTTGTTGGAGGAAGGGTGTTGATGGGGTAGGTTTTGAGGTTTCAGAAGCCCATGCCAGACCCAGCCTCACCCTTTCCCATGATGGATAAGGATATAGCTCTCAGCTACTGCTTCAGTGCCATGCCTGCCTAAATGCCGTCATAAATCTCTGAAACTGTAAGCCTGTCCCAGATTATCTGATTTACTTTGAAGAGTTGCTGTGCTTATGGTGACTCTTCACAGCAACAGAACAGCGACTGAGATCTTTTTACCTTGTATAAAAAAATTCAATTCAAAATGGATCAAAGACCTCAATAGAAAACATGAAACTCTGAAACTTCTAGAAGAAAATCTAGGATTTTCTTTAAGACATTGGGCTAGTCAAGAGCTTTCTGAATAGATCTCCAACAGCATAGGGACTAGCCCTGAGTATCAACAGATGAAACTGTATGAAAATTAAAAGTCTCCATATAGCAAAGGAAACAATGGAGCAAGTAGACAGTGCATAGGATGGGAGAACATCTTCATCAGCTAGATTGTAGTCAAGGGGCCAGTACCCAGAATTTACAAAAATTAAGTACCAAGGAATCAGTAGACCTAATCAATAAAGAACTAGTGAACTGAATAGACGGTTTTTTAAAAAGGGAGAGATGAATAACTATTTTAAAAAGTGTTCACTATCTCTAGCCATCAGGCAACTGCTAGTCAGAGTGTTTTGAGATCCCAGCTCACCTCAGGCTATCTTAACACTATCCATAACACTATCCTTAAGGAACCTGAGAACCATGTTAGGAGGCCTGGTGTTCTTTCAGCAGTGAAATTGGACGAAGCTAATTATCAATATGCCCAAAACAAACAAAACAAATGAACACACCATCTATTGTTGCTCATTTGTACATAAACATTGATTTGAAAAGGACCCTGGATCTAAATATTAAAGACAAAGCAATGACAAAGGCGAAGTTCTTGGAAGAAAACACTGAAGGAAATCTGGGCCCAGGAGAGGTGTGTGTATGTGCGTGTGTGCAAGATTTCCAAGAATATAAAAACATTGATTTAGATAAATGACAAATTAAGTGTTGCCAACACTAAGCATTTTCCAAAAAATATTTTTAAAGGAATGAAAAGGTGAGGCTTGGCTTTGAAGTAGAGGTTGGGAAAATATCTGTCTATCGAAGAAATCCTATTAGAAATATATACAGATCTGTCACATAAGACAGAGAACCTGGATTTACAGACAGATAAAAACTTCTAATAGCTGCATCACCAGAAACGATAACAGGGCTGACAACTAAGTAATGGAAAGATCACCAGTGTCATTTATCAGCAAAGATAGACAAACTCAGACCATATTGAGATGCATCAGGAAACCAGATAGGACAATGGAATGGCTGGAATGAGGACATGGGGTTACTCCTGTGTGGCTGAGACTGTGGAGGGACTGAAAGGCCTACATATCGTTAATGAGCATATAAAATGGCACACCTGTTTTTGAGCCGTGTTTAGACAATCATTACATTAGACTTTCACTCCCTCGGATCCAACATCCTCAGATGTTTTCTCTATTTAAGTGAGATGCAAGTTCATCTAAGGATGTCATGGATGTTCATAGCAACTTTCTTAGTGATTGAACCAAACTGGAAACAACAAATGGCCTGAACAGGTGGATGGGTAAAGAGGCTATAACATACCTCTCCAGCAGAGTACTACTGGGCAATAAGAAGAGGTAGTCTGTCCAGCAATTCAAATGACTCTCAAAACCTGCACCCTCTGCTGCAGAAGCCATAGGCAAAAATAACACTGTATTTGTTTTTCTTACCATCATGCTACAGCCTCAGTCACCCTGAGAAGAGGGAACATCTATTTAAAAATTGTCTTTATCAAATTGACCTGTGGTCACATTTGTGAGGGATTGTCTTGATTATGTTGTTAATGTGGAAGGGCCCTGTCCACTGTGGGCAGCACTGTCCCTATGTAAGTGGGCAGCTGAGAAAGAGCCAGGAGCAAGCAAGATAGTGAACTAACAAGCAATATTTCTCCATTGTTCCTGCCTCCGGTTTCTACCTTGTGTTCTTGTCCTGACTTCCCTCAAAGACTGACTATGATCTGGAAGCGTAAGATGAAACAAACCATTTATTTCCCAATCTGCTTCTGGCCATGATATTTATGACACCATAGCAGTAGAAAGCAAACTTGATAAAATGTGCAAAACCAAATTGTGATGCCAGAGATCGAGCCACCAGTATCTAGGCCTTCAGGTGGATCCTGAACAAGAAGCTGTGAAGGAACTTGATGATAAAATTGTCCTGCCTGCTACTTGTTTTCATGGTTATATCAGTGAATCGAAATCGATAGGTCTGTCTTCCGCACTAACAGCAGCACTGTGTGTGTGTGTGTTTTGTTGTTGTTGTTGTATGTTAGTGATTATTCAACAGAATTTGATGAAAACACTATTTACATCTGACGAGCTGTCTTCCTCAACATCCCATCTGCTGATGTGTTCAGTCAGCTGTTTCCTAATCACATGGCTTAGTACACGCTGGTTCAATTCCTTCCTTCCTTGCCTCCTCTTCCTTAAGAGAAAGGAACGGTTTTGCTCTGGGTACCACCCAGTGTTGGGCATGGAGAGTGACTGCATAGTAGTGTGTGTCTAGAACAGCGTCACTGACTGGCTTCCTTCTCTATGCCAAGGTCAATGCTGGGGACTCTTCCTCTACAATTCCTGATACCAAGTAAGTGCTTGCTCTACAATAGAACTGCAGAAGTTATAGTGTCATGTTCACACTGTTACAAAGCGTAGCCCATCAGAGGCTACCATCGGTTCATGTAGACACACGTTTGAGATGGTTCAGGGTCAGGATTAGAACTCTTGGGAGGCACTGACCCTGTAATCTCACTTAGAGATCTTCAGATGTGCCTGCAGGTCAGAGACTCCACCCCCTTTCTAGTTTGTGGATTCCTCTTGTCAGCAGGTGGAGACAGCTTTGAAAACAGAGCCTTTCACTTCCCGGTGTCTTTGACAGCAGATGCTTTTGTGTATGGAGGATGGAAGGTAGGCAGTGTCCCAGCTGCAGAACCTGGCCGCACATTTCAATTTATCAGCACTATCACTTTCTTAATTGCAAATAAACTAATTAACTATGCAATAGGAGCCTTGAAAACTCCCGAGGCCAGCCTGCTGCCAGCTTCTGCCTGCTCTCCTTCCCTTACAGAAAACATAAATCTCTTACTGATGCTTAGCGTAATGGAAGTCCACAATTCAAAAATCAATTATTTTGCGAGTGAGTGGATGACTTTTCCTTGGTGTCCTTTGTTGGCTGATTTTTCTGGGGGCTCCCTGTACTGTTTTCTGTGGAAGTGAACTAAGTGTTTGGCTACTAAAAATAAGTTCTATTAAGCAGATCTTGAGATTCAGTGAATTGAAACTGGGCGACACCAGAGCAGCTGGCCCCACATTTTTCTTTTCTAATTAATTGAAATATATTGTTTAATCATGTGAATATGTGTCTTTATGTGGGTCTGTGAGCTTGAGTGCAGATACCCGAGGGAGCCAGAAGGGAGTGTGGGGTCCCCTGGAGTTACAGAAGCTTGTGAGCCATTTAATGTAGGTGTTGGGAATTGATCTTGGCCCCTCTGCAAGAGTGGGTGCTCTTAACCACTGAGCCATCTCTCCAGCCCCTCTAATAAACCTTAAAGGAGATTTTGAAACCTTAAGGAGATTTTAAAGTGTCGTTGACTTCATTATATGACAAAAGCAATCTCTAGATGTGTTGGAAAACAGTTTCCTAGTTCTTAAGAAATATTAAACTTCAAGTTCCCATAGGCCCCAGTTAGCCAAGAGCACAGAAAGTGAAACTTGCACTTGAGCGTTCACAATAACGTCATTCCAGACACAGAAATGGTGAAGACAGCACACATGTCGATGGCCTTATGTATAGATCCTTGTATATTTACATACTAGAATGAAACATGGATATATGCTATATGATGACCCCCAAGACACATTCATCCAGTCACAGGAGGGCCTATATTGTCTGATGCCACTCACAAGAAATTTTCACAAGACTGAAACCAGGCTCCTGGTTGCTTGGACATTGAGGATAGAGAAAAGGATGTGGGGAGACTGTGAATGAACAAAGGATGCTCACAGAGGTGATGCAGTGGGGATTGGTGGCCAGACACTTGATTAAAAATAGCTCCAGCCATTCACTGTCATGGAGAAATTACTATGGACTTGCCGCCATTGTGGGTACTGATCTGGCCTTTTATGTACCTCCTCTGGAGATCTACTTATCCCAGGCCCAAGATCTGTCTATAGGCAGGGAGTGATCTTAGCTACTCACACAGAGCGTGCATGCCAGGAGGATTTCTCTGTTGAGGAGAGTATCAGAATGGAGCAAGAGATATCTAGAAATTAGTCAGCGGCCATTCGTCACAAACCACATCAGGTAGTTGGTTGCTCACAGGCCAGCATAAGTCAAGTAAAAGTGTAGTCTGCAGAGAGAGAATGGTAGCATTCATTGTCTTTGCCATGGAGGTTGGCTGTAACCCTTTGGTGTTTGTGTTTGTGGCTACCATCATAGCCTTAGAGCTTCTAATTCCTGGCTTGGACTATCAAGAAGTCTTGTAACTGGCCACTGGCCTCCAACCCTTCCATCCTGTCCTGTTCCCCATCATGTTGTCAGCAAGGGTAGTAGGCCAGAGGACATTTCTCAGGCAGACCACTGGGCCCAAACACTTAGCCCTAGGCTTTGGTCAAGCTATCTTCTTCCACTGACTCGGGTTTCTCATCTTCAGTGCTGGAAACAGTGTTACTCTGCTCCCAGACTTATTAGGAGAATTATTTGTAATATCAGGAAGACCAGACTTATTGTGTGCTTCTTGTGCACTGGGGACTCCCAGAATCCATTCAAAGTGTTTAGAGGGGAGCAGAGCCTCTGAGAGAGCTCAGCAAATGTCAACCGCGATTATTATTATTGTTAGCACACCTCTTAAGCTCAAATCTAATTAGTCAATGCCTCCCGTAAATCCTCCTTCATTATTCAGACAGTTCAAACTGGCATCAAAGTCCTTTGTCGGTTGGATACATTTCTGCCTCTTGTGTTTCATCTGTGGTGAATGTCTCTCCCACTCTTGATGGAGTATTCCCAGCTGGCCCAGAAAGTGCCTCTGTGTTTCCATGCTTTCAAACACACTCAGGCTTTTGAGCCAGCTCCGTGTCAGGACTTGGACTTGGTCTTCCACTCCTGGGACACAGCTCTTGCTTTATGTGCCCGTCACTGCCTGTAACTCAGGCATTCAATCAGCCTTTCCCCAAGGCTGGGTTGAGAAACTTTTGAGTGCACTCATGACTATTGTCCTAATCATTCCCTACAATATCTGGGCGCTGTTAAAGACGCAACCCTCCTTTCTTTGCGCAGACCCCCAGGAGCTCAGGCTACTCCTGTAGAGGGCTCTGACACTGTGCCAGCCTGCCAGTGTGTTTCAGGTGTGCAGCTGATCAAGGGGCAGGGCCAGGAACAGATAACTCCAGGTCCCCTGGTTGGCTCACTCCTCCCATTGTTCTGCGGGGTGCCTGTCTCACTCAGATGCACCACATGGGGAAGCCAGATTGCACCAAGAAGAGGCCATGGCAGAACCTTGGTTGCAGAGGACTGAACTCTCGTGTCCTTGACTAGCACTTCCTCTCCTGTCATGCCATTTGCCGTTCTTGCTGTTAGTGACTTCTGTAAGATTTATCAGGACAGAGCTGTGAGTTTAGACATCACAAAGACCCTCCACCCTGTAACATTTTAAGTAATGTGCTGGCTAGGAAAGCAGCATCCAGGTTAATTTCTCATGAGATCTGCGGTACTATCTGGAGTCTAGTGGATGGTTGGGTGGACAGGCACTTGCAGCTGTGACTTCTCTTGACTCTCTTTAGCCCGTTTCTCCTCATCTCTACTTAGTTCTGTTCCCCGTTAGCAATGCTGTTGTGCTTATGTCTGGCTTATATATGAGGGGATTGAGATGGAGGGCATTCTGATCAATGTCCAGAGACCCATAAATGTCACGTGGTGCCACATGGAACCTGCTCATCCCACCCCTTCCCAGCCTCGGGCTTGAGGGAGCCGCATGAGGAAGAAGGTAGGACCCAAGTCCTCACTCCGTGCAGCTGCATCAAGGCCCTGCGGCGAGCTCTGGTGAAATCTCTTTAGTTCTGGGCTTCAGCTGGGACCCTGGGCTGCATTGCTTCCCACACTGGACTCTAAGAGCCTCCTTCTGGCCCCACACTGTAGCAGGACCCCAGGGTTGGCCCTGTGCCTTCATTACTCTCTCTCCCTGGGCAACAGTGAGCACAGCACAGGGAGGGTATGGCTGGCCTCCGCCATGCAGCCCAGCCTCAGATGCCTGCCAGTGAGAAGAGTTTTATTTTTTAGGGGTGAGGGGATCCCATATTCACCTCCTGTGTGTTCTTTTTTTTTTTTAAGAATTTTTTTTAGATTTATTTATTATATGTAAGTACACTGTAGCTGTCTTCAGACACTCTAGAATGGTTGTGAGCCACCATGTGGTTGCTGGGATTTGAACTCGGGACCTTCGGAAGAGCAGTCAGCGCTCTTAACCACTGAGCCATCTCACCAGCCCCTCCTGTGTGTTCTTAAGTTCTCATGTTAGTAAGAGTCTCCCCTAGGCATGTGACTTACTGAGTTTGAGATAGAAACCCTGGCCACACACGGGGCCTTTGTGTGGGTTTGCTCTCCCCTCTCTGCCAGGACATCACACATTTAGGTCCTATGTGGAGAAAATGGTTATCCAGTGAGGCCAGGCCTGCACTTTCCTACCTATACATGACAAGAGTCTGTACTTCTCTTTTGACAGTAAAACATCTTAGGACTACCTCTTCATTAAGTAGTCACATGCTCAAGGTGATTGGAGCCTGGAACAGTGGAGTTGGGGACCCCCACCCCCACCCCTGACCCTGGAGTGTGGCCTGGATAGCACCTAGGTCAGGTGCTGAGGCTCCGTGGTCCCCAGGGAAAATGGAGATGTCAGGAGGACTCTGTGGGCTGAGGAACTACTGTACTCTCTACACTCCCTCCAGTGGTGTCTGGGGAGGTTGGTGCTCCACCTCCCATTACCCCAGTGCTCCTCTCTTTCTCCCTGCCAGGCTCCCTACTACCTGCTGCAGGATAGCAGCAGTCGGTGTCTACACACTTTCATAATTTGACTTGGTAGTCCTTCAAAGGTAAAGTCTCCAGTCTTTCTCCTGCAAGCTCTGGCAGGTCTCTGTTATCCCTCATGTTCCCAGCAGCTCTGAGAAGGAGGTTTTCTTCTGAGGTCTTGGTTTCTCCTCTGGAAAGAAGGCTGGAACACTTTCACCAGAGTGGTGTGAGGGTTGTACGGTGTGCCCAGCCCAGCATCACACCGAACACACTGACAATGACAACTCTGAGAAAAGTGTGTGATGGGATGTGGCCACACAAGAACTCCCGTGTTTCCAATCCACTTGTCGACCCTTCTGGAGACAAGTGGCAAGCCTCCTGGTAGGGCTTCTACTCGTTAAAGCAGCAATCAGAGGAAAATCCAGACAGCAATTTCACTGTTTCCAATAGCGTGCCGGGGAAAGGTCATACATAATGAGAGTGTTGGAGCCTCTGCTGGTTTCTTTCCTCTGTTGATTTGTTCTAGCACATGTCCGGAACCCATGTTCTTCACCGCTCTGCTGTCAAGCTCTCAGGATGCTGGCGCTCTTGCTACTCCTTACAGCTGCGGTGCACAACACACACACACACACACACACACACACACACACACACACACACACACACACACACACAGTTGTGGCCATCCTGTCAACCTGGGGCCAAGAATTCCCTCCAAAACAGCTAAGGGGAAACTGCTGGATGACAACTGCCACTGCTCTTGGGTGACTTCTTGCTGTCCCCAGAAGTGGATGCCTGATTCCTTTATGTGGCACTCCTTATCTACATCTGGCTCTCCCTTTAAAGCAGCAGCAAAGATGAAGGGCATGGAGTGCAGAGGCTCCCCAAGACCCATGTCTAGGACCAGTAGATCAGATCTGTTGTGGCTCACCAGCTCCAGCTTCCATTGTCTCTCTGCTGGGAACATTTTCCTCAGCCTGTAAGCCCGACTCTTCGTACTGAGTGACTTAAATGATTTTCTTCATTAGGACCAAGTTCTGTTCACTGCTGTGTACCTGTGTCTTAGCTAGCTCTTGGCCTTACTAGATGTTTAGTAAATGATTATTAAGTTACAACCCGGGTTTTAAAGGCCACACGGTTCCTCAGGAAGACAGATGTGAATAGACCAGCAGTAGAGCTGAGCATAGCATGTGCGCCTTTGTGGAGCACTGGAAAACTCAGCTTTTAAAAAGTAACAGTAATAGTTTTTAATAGTGGACCATAGCTATGCTTGGAAAATAGTTATTGGATATAAGTCAAAACCATGGTGTGAGACCTGTATATCCACTAAGGTACCTGTGAAAGAAAACCCTAGAAGGTAACATGTGTTAGCAAAGACATGGAGAAATGGGGATTTGTAACTCCTTGGAAGTTAAACATGGAGTTACCACGTGATCCCGCCATTCTGCTTTCAGGCCTAGACTCTCACACAGAGCTGAAAACACACAACCACACACGTCCACAGCACCATTGCTCACAGTGCTGACTGGGGATGCAGCTCGGTGTCCATCAGCTGACTAGTGGAGCAGTGAGCTGTGGAATAGACCGGACTGCATTGTCTTATTCAGTCACAAGAGGGAACAACGTGCTGCGAGACGTTGCAACCTGGGTGAGCCCTGAGCTCCTTGACAGGAGCAGGTCAGGTGAAGAGTTTGACTCTCCAAGTTAAATCTTCTGACTATGCAGATCCACAGAAACTGGGGAGCTGTGTAGGCCACAGGGCCTGGCTGGGGATCCAGGAGCAGTTGCCTAGTAGATAAGCACTTTCCTTTTGGGGTGAAAGGTTGGTGAGCGGCAGAGGTTGCACCCTACCATGAACATACTTAGTGCCACTGAATTTTCCATTTGAACATAGTTAGTTTTATGTCATCTTCACCTTCAATAGCAGCAAAAAATATTGAAAATTATAAATCATCAGATACTTGGCGATTAGACATCTCTTTTCCTTCTACCTGTCTGACATCACTGAGCCTGCTGCCTCCTGGATGACCACCTGGCTTTCTTTCCTTCTTTTATGCATGGGCCTAGTCCCTCCTTCCTTCCTTGTTCCCAGGGTCCTGGGTCACCTGCTCCCAGGTTCATTTTGAACAGGTCCCTCCTGTGAACCCTTCTCTTCAGTTTTTGTTTTTTTTTCCTTTCTATTCCTAGCTCTGTACCATGACTGGGGATATAATCCCAGGGAGTTCATACGTCAAGGAGGAAAGACTCTTACATTGACATTCTGATTTTTCACCTCACAGACTGAGAGGAAGGATATGTTTGCAGCAGGAAGCTTTCTTGTAAGTGCTAATTAAAAGCTGGGGTCATTGTCCTTGCTATGGGTATCTGCTGGCCCCCTCAGGAATGGAGCCATTAGCCTGAAGCACACTCGGGGGTTCATTCTGGTCTGTGCTCTATCTTGTCTACTAGACAACAAGATGGGGACTCATCACTTGAGGTTTCTGTTCTAACCACGCTGGTCCCCAGTCAGCATGCATGAGTGAAGGTGGCTTTCACAATGGAGACCCATGGTGTGTCCACCAAGACTTCCAGGGAAGAGCGAGCCTACGCTGCAGGCACTGGGGTTGCACAGAGAAGCAACCAAAACAAGATAAGCTGCAGAAGGGGAGTGGTCTGGTCAGATGCTGTGGTGGTGAGCACTGGTCCAGGAGAAGCAGGAGACGCGGTACGAGGCTACGGCAGTGGACGACAAGGGCATCAGGGGAGCAGAGAACGCAGTTTCCAGGCAGGTCACTTTTGTGGATGCTGAAGCTGTTACCAAAGGTCACGTTAACTCAGGAAATTCTTTCCACTCCCCAGACTTTGCTTTCCTCATCCGTCAGATGAGAATAGTAGAAGCGTTCATGCCCAGACTTGAAGCACTGGAGACTACTTCCAGCACTCAGTTCATACTGTACTCACACTTACAATGTGACCTGAAGGCTGCCACCAGGGCCAGACTGACGGAGGCTTTGTAGTCTTCACGCCCCAGAATTACGGTTGCACTTACAGCAGACTGCAGGGAGGAGACTGGAACCTGCTGTTGGGAAAGCTGAGACAAGACATGAACTTGAACTTTGTGCTTGGAATGGTTTGGAGTGGGGCAGAAGAAGGTTGTGGCAATGTGATTGACAGGTCTTAGGGACCATTAGGCCAAGGCAGGGGAGATTCTGTTTTCATCTGGTGGCTCTGGAGGGCGGGGCATGGTGGATGTGCTCATTCTGCAGCTGTCTGCAGCTGCCGTGCTACCCAGGCAGGTCTTAGAGGGCAGTGGCTGCTGTCTAAATGAGTGTGAGCCAGAAGTAGACATAGAACTGCTATCCTTGATAAGGGAAGTTTCCCTAAACTGAGGCAGCCACTCAAAGGAGACTCTGGAACAGGAAACGGGGCTACTGCTGCAATTTTGCTGACCCCTGTATCGGAGGACTTGCAAAGATGCTTGGGAGAGACCAAAGACGAAAAAGACATTACAGAAAGCAAAGGACAGTCCGTAGAAACAGCACAATCTAGGGAGGGGAACGTGTAAAGAGTTTGCTGAATTTACCAGTGTGGTATTTTATGACCTGACCGGGTTACTAGAAGTTTCATAGGCAAAAGACGCTTTATGTGTTGAATGGTCACCGGGATGAAGAAGCTAAGCACGAAGCAAAGCCACTCACTGAAGTTTGGTTTCGAAAGTTAGGAGAGGGGAGTTTTAGAAGTGTGTGGCTGAGTCCCCGTCGTCGCTGCTGCTTGGAGCCTCTGGCTCACGAGCCCTGCGCCCTGAGATGTGCATGTGAGGTAACTGTGCTGCCACAGACCTTGATGAGGGATATTTAAAGGGTGCGTCCTCCCTCACTTCTCCATTTGTTGTGTTCATTAAGAATTTAAGTTAGCTGCTCTGCTTTTTGTTAAGGTATTTTTAGTTTCTCAAAATTTCTTTGCACTTGTTAATTAATCCTAAAATTAATCCTACGTCCTCTTTTTTTACTCACCCCCACCCCCACCCTGCCGTAATTTCCAAGTCAGCTCTCTTTTTGCCTGTTTCTTCTTGACCCAGAGTTAATAGGTTTTTGCACCAACCTTCTCCATTCTGAGAGGTCTGAATTGGTAATTATAATCTGAGTGCCCCCTTCTCCAATCCTTGAAAGGAGATTTATTGAAGGCGGGGCCATAATGACTAACGGCAAAGCTTGGTGCATTCTGTATAGATAGCCAGACCCATCTGGTTTTCAGGACTCAGACAAGTCCCTTGGGGTTGACTTTCATTTAAGCATTTGCTGTCCCCGCATCCTGCCGCCCACATCCTTCCTGCCGTTTCCCCCCCAGCAAAGCCACCGCTCATTTGGTGCTTGATTTGGTGCTAAAATGGCATCCGATGAGGCTTAGAGTCTGCAGGGTGGTAGAGAGGCAGCAACACCCAGAGGGTCTGACACCCACGAGCTGGGGCTGCTTCCTCTCCACTGTGGGCACTGGAAGAGAGTGGAGCCATCAGCCCAAGCTAGGAAGGCAGCCACTGTGAGACAGGCCACTCCTTTGTGCTGTAAGGAGACACTCAGGCAAATCTGAGTAAGACATGATGATTCTGTGTGAAGATGTTATAGTGAAACCCATGATTTTGTATGTTAACTAAAAATATTTTAAGAGTTGGATAAAATTCTGGAGACATTGTGGTTACAATACCCATAATACCAGATTTACCCATCACCACATTTAAGTGTGCAGCCAAGTGGCATGAAATGGTCATACTGCACTGTGGGTGCCATTGCTGTCTCTTGCAGAACTCCATTATATTAAACACCCTCCCCATTTAATTATTTTGTAATGATAGTGCACTACAATGTAGCCTCTGATTCTTACTCATTCATTAAATATTCATTGACTGCCTACCTATTAAGGACTGGACTTAGCTCTGGGAATGCAAATCAAGTGAGTTAGGGACTATCTTTAAGGAACTGAGACTCTGGCAAGGAGTACAGCAGTGAAGATTCACTACCAGCCTCTGTCAGGGTTCTTGGGACAGCACAGAAGCAGAGCAGCTGGTCCCCTGGGGAGCCCAGAGGAGCCATGTGACTGGGGATCAGATGCATGTATAGAGAGGTGCAGTGGGCCATGGCTGTCTCTGCAGGGTTCATTTGATTTTTCTTAACACAGGAAACTGGAAATTTGCACTGTTGTGTTTCCTCTGGATCCTGCTGGTCCAGTACAGCGCCGTGTGGTACAAGTGTGTGTCTAACGAGAGAGGTTGCAGCTCACTGCAGATAGGTGGTGTTGTGGCCTAGCTGCTATCCTTGTGGTGTGCATAGGATTGGGGTGTGGCTCAGTCCAGAGAAGGCACATCACCCAACGCCTTTACCTCAGATTCGAGGATGCCAGGCTTAGATGTCAGGAAGGCCTTCTAGGCTCTGTGTGTGTGGTTGCTGTGACCATCATGGCAGCCTATCCCATGATGTGTGCACTGTTTCTGTGTTTCTTCGTGCTTCCTCTCCTCCTCTCTCTGTCCTTCTGAGGCTTAACCTTGCCCGGTTCAGATCGCTGTGTCTAGTGTGGCTATATATGGCCCCACTGAATGATGTTGCATTTCGGACAGTGAGGACCCGAGAGCAGATTGCCTACTGCTCTTTAGCCTTGTCATCTAAGGCAAGCCACGTGATCTCTTTGCGCTACAGCTTCTGTGGGTCAGGACCAGATCGGATTTCCCTCGCTGCTGTGTAAGCAGAGGTAGCATATGCAAAGTGCCTAAGCTCTGGCTTAGTTCTGAGGGGAGGACAGAGTTGTTCAGGTTCATGCTTTGCTTGAGATACAAGGTTCCTGCACTGTGCAGCTGGTCAGCCATTAGCCAGGAGATAAGCCATCGGCACCTCTGCTCCTCAGCTTCCTCCTCTATGAGTCAGGGATAGTAAGAGCTGCACCTGACAGAGCCAGGATGCTCCTCTGAGCACTGGACACACACGAAGGGACACAGTGAACACTCCACACTCAGAAAGCCACCACACAGCCTGGCATGTGTTTGGAGTCCTAGGAACATTTTCCCCCGTGGCTCTTGTTTCAGAAACTCAGGGTGGTGTGTGTCTCTGCCTGTCTGCCTCCTGAGCTTTAAACTTAGGGCAGGGGCATTGGGAACAGGGCCATCATGCTTCTGTTTACAGGCCTGTTTCCTCAGGCTTGCAGGGATGGAGGCAATGCAGCAGGCAGGTACCACACTGCACTGCAGTTCATCATCTTACCACACAGGGCTGCCTTTCCTTATAGAAAGCTCACAGAAGGTTTAGGTGTGCTGCGCACCTTCTAGAAGGCTCTCTCAAAATGAGGATAAGGTACCTGCTTTGCAGTTTCCATCCCTTTCCATGCCTTGTATTTGGCAGCCGTTGTGTTTACAGAGCGAGAATTCTAGCTTCCTCCCTTTCTGTAGCAAATGGCTTGGGTGGAATTCTGAAGAGGTCCTAGCCTCCTCTCTGAAATGCTGCTTATATATTATTCCGTATTCTTCCTCCAGGCTGAAGGTGGACATGACTCAGAGGCAGGTGGGAGGCAAGGCTTTGCAGGGGAGACACCCACAGTTCCTAATAACTCAGAGACCGACCGGTAGAATAAGGAGAAGAGGGTATAGATTTTGAAAAACAGTTCAAGAAACTTGTTGAGGTCCTTTTGCATGTAAGGCTGTTCTGGGGATTCTGCAGCTAATGACTGCAGGGTGCCCTGCCCTCCTGCCTACCTTCTAGTGAGAAGTAGCTGAGGCCTTTAAGATTTAAGCATTTTTTAATAGGGGATTTTTTTTTTTTTTTAGGTATTGGAGAACAAAAGAGAAAAGGCGGGGGGGGGGGCGACAGAGAGGGAGTCTCAGATGGCTGGGGTGGGTTACCATGCTGGGGAGATTGAGTGGTTGGGGCCTTCAGCTCCCAGACCGGCTTCAAGCTTCACAGTTCTATCCCTGAGATAGAAGCTACACAGAAGACAGAGACTGTTTGTCCACGCTGAACCGTTAGTGTTAGGATGTCACCTAGGTGATGACAGGTGATCTCAAAGTGGCTCTTCAGTGAACAAATGATTTAATGTGACAGCAGGCTGTCACCTGGCTTTCTTGAAGTATAGTTGGCTAAGCCGTGAAACCGTGAAGTCAGTCTCTGCCTGTCATTATAGGAGGAGAGGCAGGAGCAGCATAGGGTCATGCTTGGTGCACAGCAGAGAAAACCTCAGTCCCATCCTCCCAGGACCATGTGCCAATCACTCCGTGGCAGCATCTTCCCGGATTCTGAATAGAGGCCCCAATGGGCTGCTTGAGAACCAGAGTGGCCTGGTACCAGGTATCTGAGAGTAAGTAGCCTTTTGATTCAAAAATAAACATGCAAGCTCACAAAACATGTATCTGCTCTCTCATTGTTGTAGCAAACCCAGTGGCTGGAAACAACACAGATTTATCATCTTGTGGATCTGAAGATTGTACTGCTCGGATGTGAAGAACTCCCTGTGGGATTGTGTGCACTCGAGAGTGTGCATGTGTGTGTGTGTGTGTGTGTGTGTGTGTAACACCGATTCTCTTCTCCAGCATCTAACCAGACCTCCCTTTCTGACTCAGAGCCCCTTCCTCCTGCTACAAGTCACCATGAACAGCATGATATTTTCAGTCCTGACCTTCCCGGCCTCCTTCCTCTCCCAAGAACCCTGGCAATGGCATTCCAAACCAACCTAGATAACCTTCACTGGTCACTCCTGCAAAGTCCTTATGTGTCATGGTACACCCTAATAGGTGCTAGAGACTGGAACACAGATATCTTTGACATTTTTTTTTTAGCCTATCACCATGTATTGACCCACACGGTTCGGCAGTTAGTTTACCTTGAGAAATAAGATAGGCCGGTGTACAAAGCTGCGTGCATGATGTTCTCGGCCGCAGTAGTATTTATAAAGCCAGAGTTAGTAGATGCAACATAAATGCCCCGCAGTGACGACTTGATTAACTGATGATGATCTGTCCGTGTGACACATGACCAGTAAGGATGAAGGTCTAGGAAGACGTATTTTAGTGTGGAAAGATATCTCTGACTTAAGACACAAAGGGCAATTCATAAAACAGAACAAGGACGTGAGCTGACTCTGACAGAAAAACGCCTTTGTTCAGCATGCACTGGGGGAGCCCAGGGAACACGGCAGGGGCATGTGTGCAGGGGCAGGACGCTAAGCTGGCTTCTTACTGTATGGATTTTACACAAGAGAGAAGGAGATTAAATTTAGTGGGGAGGAATCAACAGGAGAGTGGCTGATTATTAGGTTTTCCTTTGAGGAGCTCTCTTCACCCCTGCCCTTCAGGCTCTCCCTTCCCCCCGCCCTGCCCCCCACATGGCAGCTGTGCCCAGTGCTCCTGCCTGCTGGCTCTTCTCATCTGTGCTCTTCCCAAGCTCACTTCTCCATCAGTCCTGGTGGGCTCCTTATCCCTCCTCTGCCCACCTGTCCCAGGGGAGAAGGCAGGCAGGCTCACTCGCAGAGGGAGTGTGTCTCCAGGCTGCTGCAGAGTCTTGGTTTCATGCCTGCATTTGGAGCTGGGTTTTTACAGTGTGTGTGTGTGTGTGTGTGTGTGTTTCTCTGCTTTCACGATTTTTTTATTTTTACATTTTCTCAGCCATCTCTCTCTTCTAGATCTGCCATGACAGCCCCCATATCAGATTGGTGACTGTGTTCCTTCATCCCTGATTCTAACTCTCATACTAATCCCTACCCTCTTGCTCTCAAGGCTGCTGACAATGGGGAGGAAGCTGAGGTTGGCCTCTCAGCCCTCCTTTCTCATGGGCAAAGCTGGATTAAAGTGGGTTTCTACTGCAGATTTAGCCGTTGCCAGATTTCTATAAGGCCTCTTACTTGTATGCTAGAAAGAAAGCAGATTAAACACAATTTGTTAATATTTTGCTTGCCATGACGACAGAAGAAGCCTCATGCAGCACTTTGTGGCCCTCTTTCCAGAGAGCACTGAAGCCTGTGCCAGCTATAGTGCCTGTGTCAGCACCTTTTTGCTGTGCAGGGGTAGGTGTGAAGTTGCATACCGCTGAGCATCAGTTAGATGCAGTGCTTGACCCTCCTTGCGCCCCAGCCAGGGCTGCTGGCTTAGTGTGTTTATCACTGAGATCAGAGAAGTCATATGATAGAGGCCCTGGGTATATATATACAGCACATATTTAGGGCTTCCTGCAGATCAAGCCCTACCATTGTCCCGCCTACACTGACTTTTGCGCCCGTCAATTAGCAAGAGAGTGAATGGAGTCTTGAAGAGGTGAAGGGTGTTATCCTTCGGCCAGACTCACAGGTCCAGACCTGCCGGTGGCCATCTCATTGTGCTCGGAGGGTTCTGACTACTTTGGCCATCTAAAGGGTGTGTGTCCTCACACATGGTAAACGCCAGTGAGCTGTTGTAGAGGTGTGCAAATGTCTCTGCAGACACCTGGAGTCTTTGCCGCTTTGCTGTCTCTTTCTTTGTTCGGTGGTTGTTTTCTCTTACTCTTTTGGCCGACAAAGGAGGGAGGTGCGTGTTAGCAGAATGAAGCCCTTTATCCGTCTGCGCTGAAGGACTCCATATCAGTACAAATAAGACTACCCTTCGGATTTACTAGAGCAGTTTCTCAGATGCTCAGCTCTAGAAGTGGTCCTCGCAGACATCCATGTATTCCTCTAGGTTGTCTCATGAGTCTTCCCTTTCTCCCAGAGCACAGGGATCATAGCCATGGCCTTCATTTGATGATACACAGTGATGGCGGTACAAGCTCTTTGATGGCTCCCTCTTTGCGTGTCTGTGTTGGTCTAAGGCCTCATGCACTACAGCCTCCCTGGGCCATGTTCACAACTTGCTGCTCTGAGGAGGGCATGTCTCCTTAGGATGTGTGAGTGAGATGAATGGATAGAGGCTTCTGATAGGGCTGCAGGACCACACTGGGACACAGTCAACACATGACAGAGCTCTTTCTCTAAGAGGTAGACATGAGAGTCAATATGCACTGAGAATAGACAGGTTTGCTTGGTGCCTTCCGTGTCAGCTGTATGCTGTACCCAGGTGAGCCATGGTTTCTTTTTTTTCCTTTTTTTAAAAAAAAAAATTATTATTTATTTATTTATTTAATGTATATGAGTACACTGTAGCTGTCTTCAGACACACCAGAAGAGGGCACCAGATCTCATTACAGATGGTTGTGAGCCACCATGTGGTTGCTGGGAATTGAACTCAGGACCTCTGGAAGAGCAATCAGTGCTCTTAACCACTGAGCCATCTCTTTTAGCCTATGGATTTGTCTCCCGTAGGGGAGACGACGTCTGTAGACTCAGTAGTCCCATTCAAGCGATGTGTTATTTCAAGCTTGAGGAGTGTAATTCTGAGCGGCTGTAGACTGGCCTAGTCTAGGGTATCTCCTCATTTCCTGAGGAGGAAAGTGCAAGCTGAGAACAGACTGATGAGTAAGCTCTAGCCCTGGCAAGAGAGGCAGAGTGCTTGGGGCGGGGCCACGACAGGAGGCGGGACTCTGTCAGCAGAGCAGTGAGAGGCTGGGGGAGGACTTGAGGCCTGCAAAGGAGGTGGGGCTAAAGGAACAGACTGGAGGGCACACCGCAGGTGCAGTGCTAGGTCAGAGGGCCATTTAGCAGGGTGGTTAGACTTCAGAAGTGCCGAAGAGCAGAAGGTGGCACATAGTGGTGTGTGTGGAGGGGTGTCGTAGGGTGTTCCTTACTGGGCACTTGGTAAAGTGTGTAGGATAGGATCTTGATAGCAGTGGCAGGCTAGAGGTGACCAGGACTTCAGTGTTAGGTTTGGGGCTTGAGTTACTTCTAGACACTGTTGACAGGCGTCAGCTCTAGAAGTAGATCAAGGGCCCAAAGACCAGGTGTGAGGGGACGATTCATGGCTTCCAGACAGATGGTGGGGAGGAGCAGAGGGTCTGACGTGACCCTGGGAGCCTTGCAAGAACTCTGTTGAGACGGAGAGTTATGTGTGGTTTTCAGGGTGTCTCCCAGGTAGATGATGAGAAGGAAGAGACAGGAGGTGGGCCAGGCTGTGGGGAATGCTGTGCCTTACAAAATTACAAGGAGGATACGCTTCTTAAGGATATTTAGTAGTTGACTGTTATAACCAAGTTTTTACTTTAAAAAGATCACTCTACAGTAGTGAAGGATGGCTTTGAGGACTCATTCACTTGTGATATCCTTAAGCCTTGTGTTAAACGCGAGAAGCAAATGTCACTAGTGCAGAGACAGCACTTGTAGAACATTGGTTGTCTATGGGCGAAAGGTGGACCTGCAGGTGTGACATGAGGATGTGACCCATTGCACAGATGTTTGTAACACAGCAGGAAGGAAGACCATGTTAGCAGTTGAGTGGTCATAGGACTAGCTTCCCAAGCAGAGGGCACAGAAGAAAGTCAAGACAGACGATGTTAGAGAACAGAAAATAAACACTTTGGGTTTGGGGCTGGAGGGTCATAAGTGGGGCAGAAGTGGTAAGAAGTAGGCTCGAGGAAGTGAGGAGGCTCTGAGGGCAGACAGAATCCTATGTCTAAGGAAAAGGTTGTGACAGACTCAGCCCTACATCTGAGCAGGGTCTTGCTGGCAGCTGTAGAGAAAAATCTCTGTAAGAGAAATAGGGAGTGAAAGAAAACCATAACCTACCATGGAACAAAAGCAGCAGAGAAAGCACAAATGAGGAAAGACCACAGCTGTATCACACCTGGGGCAAGACTGGAAGGCTGAGACCAGGAAGCTGTCTACTCTGGTCATTCCCATTCAGCATCATCTAGAAAGTTCTAGTCACGGTCACTGGGCCAGGAGATGGAATGCACAGCCCCCAGTTTGGAAAGGAAGAAGCAAAATGACATTTTGTTCGTGGATGAAATGGAATATGGCCAACTTACCCTTACAGGTAAAGAAATTTATATTAATGGCATTGACAAAGGAATTCTCAAAAAAAAAAAAAACCAGCAGAGACTTTGTTTCTCTGGTTAAGTCTCATGAAGAACATTTTGTAGCAAGCTTAGAAAGGAAAAATATAAAATATATGGTTTGAGTATTAAAGGGACACCAGGAAGTGAAATGGAGCCGAATCCTGTGTTGTAGGATAGCAGATAGCAGATTAAGGGAGTGGTGCTTTGGGGCAAGATCCTACCCAGCTCAATTTAGATCCAGGTATAGTGGTACATATCTTTAATCCCAGGAGATGAAGCCAAGCAGATTTCTGAGTTCAAGGCCAGCCTGGGACAGAGCAAGTTCTAAGTAAAGAAAAGCTTAAGTCCAGGCATGGGATACACATCTTTAATCCCAGGAGACAGAGCCATGCAGATCTCTGAGCTCAAGGTCAATCTACAGAGCAAGATCCAGGACAGCCAAGCTTAGGCCGTGGAGGACTTAGAAAACAGAAAGCTGGTGATAATGTAATAGAACAAGAGGGCCATGTTCTACCTCCTGCAAGCAGCAGAACTTGGCAGAACATGGGTGGGTTCTCTTTTTTTTAAAAAATATTTTTAAAATGTAATATTAACTCTTTGAGCATTTCATACATGCATATAACATATTTTGATCATTTTCAGATACCACTCCTGGATCTGCTCCACCCTTCCCAATTTCATATTCCCCCTCCTTTAAAAAGTAAAAAAAGCATCAAGTCTAGTTTTTGCTGCCTACCTACTCTACGGGAATAGGGTCATCCACTGGAATATGGTTAGTTTACCCATACAGAAAACTGACTTTTCCTTCCCCAGAATCTTATCAGCTGTCAGCTAAGGATTGGGGCTAGTAAACCTCCCTCCATTCCATGTTAGAATACCAGCTGGCCTGATCTTGTGCAGGCAGCCACAGCAGCTGTGTGTTCATGAGTACAGCGGCCTTGTCATGTCCAGAAGACACTTACACTCCAGTCCTCTCTGACCTCTGGCTCAAACAATCTTTCTACCCCGTCTTCTGCAGTGGCCCATGAGCCTCGGGCAGAGAGGTTATGGTTTAGGGGTCCTGTTGTGTCTGAGCACCTCACAGTCACATTCACTCTCTCTCTGCCCTTCAACCAGGTGTGAATTTCTCCGTTAACCGATACCCACCGCACACAGGGACTTCTCTTCCGAGCTCCGAGAGCCACGGTGATCCGTGGGTGTAGAGATGCTCATTTGTGGAACAGTTTGATACTATGTGCATTTAGTAAAATAATAGTAGGTTTGGGGAGGGGCATCTCTTAAGCTTGGTTGGGGAGCTTTTGGATGGGGGAGTCCATGAAGGTCTGGGAGTTTTCTCCCCTGCCTAGAAAGGAATTCAGAACGTGGCGTGAAGGTTAAGTGAGATGCTCTTTATCCTGTGGGAGGACACGCACACTGAAAACGGAGGGGCTCATTCCTAATGAAACAACTGAGGCACATAATTGTACAATATCCAGCACATGCCTGGCTCCCTGAACACTCACTGCTGAGGGATTACTCGCATCTCATCATTTGGTTGGCTTTGCCCACTTATATGATGATTAAGGGCAGGTCTATGTTGATCTTTTTACTTCTGTGTTTCTAGGGGCACACAGTAGGAACACATACATGTCTCCTGAATAAGAACAGAGGGATAACAGTGAGGTTGCTGTCCTTCCCTTCTGATGCTCCCTTGGTGTGTGTGTGTGTGTGTGTGTGTGTGTGTGTGTGTGTGCACTTGTGTGCATGTGAATGTACATGTTCTCTGTTCGGCTTGGATGCTGGTCCTGTACACTTCTGAGATTGAGGCTGTATCATTGTGCTCTGGCCTTTGCCTCAGTTTAACTATTCTGGGAGTTAATTATCTGGAGCATATTCTGAGAATTAGATTGGCATATATAAAACCGTGTTGAAAAACACAAGGATGTTGGTGATTAAGCTCTGCTTGTCTGTCTGTCTGTTTTTTTGTCATAATCGTGGTCCTTCAGGTTGAATAGATGCTCATGCTTAAGATAAAAAGATCCTAAAAACGTTTTAGGGAGTTCTGATCTAATCTTTGGTTTCTCATCTTCTCGCCCTGAAGTTATCAATTTAAAATAAATGTAATGACTACTTTATGACAACAGAATTGAAACGGATCTTCTTATCTGACACAGACGACTTATCTGCTCAGCACTAGCCAGTGTGACTTAGTGCCTCCTGTGACTTGATTATGCCCTACTGTCGCAGTCCTAGATGAAGCATCAGCCTAGAGATCTAGACGCTTATGAGAATCTGTCTGTGTGCTGTGAGCGTGTCCACTGCACTTGCTAAATAAATAAACAAAGCAATTCATTTAAATATATATTAAATTAGAGGTGCAGGCATCGCTGGCGTGGCAGAGGCATTCAGACTGTGAGCGCGCCCTTGCCCCTGGAGGTATCCTGCAGTTGGAAGCAAAGAGAGCAGAACAGGAGAGCAAGAGTAGATGAGAAGACCGGAAGTAGACAGAACACGAAGTGAATGTTTACTTGTTTAAAACTTTGGGGCAGTATGAAGCATAATGGCTGAGAGATGAGAGGAGGAACGGTGGACCAGTGGGAAAAAGCTGGGTGTGGCAGTGTATACCTGTAACCCAGCACTTAGGAGGTAGAGGCAGGAGGATCAGGAGTTCAAGGCTATCGTCAGCCTCAGCCACCCTGTGCTGCTGTATGAGACCTTTTCTCAAAACTACCATAATACAAACAAACACACACATATGGCAATGGCGAAATTGGTAATGTCCAACAACCCCCTTCCTTGAGCACTGGTGCAGTTGTTTAGTTATTAAAATCATACCATAGGTGCTTTGATTTCCAGTTTTTTTCTTCAAACCAAACCAAACAAGTAACATAGACTATGGATATTAAGTTATGTGGCCAAAGAATGGAGAGTCAGAGCAATGGGACAGCCTTGTACCAGCAGAGAGGTTGGCATGAGCCATGCTGTTAAGGTGGGGATTTAAAAGGGAAATTAAGACAGAGTATCATAATTTATAGAACCAGGGGCTTGCCTTTTTCCTCTAAATTTAATTTAAAGTTATTTTAAATGGAAATTCGTGCGGCTCGAGTTTGAGTCCAGTTCAAAAGAGTTAGGCATGTGTCTCCATCCCGCTCCATTTCCTGCACACGTGTCCCCTTCTGTCTTGCTGAACACAGGGAATTACTGATGCACACTCCTCAAACTTGGATGTCAGTCCTTTGGCAATTCTTCCTTGGGTGCTCTTGTGCCATGGATGGGCAGATAGGCATCTACTGTGGCCTTAGACTCACTCTTTATGCCCGGGAAACCTTGGTTTTGAAATTTTTTAACTCATATATTGAACATTTAGTGATTTGTTGATCATGTTGTATGGTCGTGAGTCATTGTCTCAATTAAGGGGATAAGTCTCAAGCTTAGGTGAAGGTTTGAAACAAGGAAAGGCAGTAAGGTTGGAATTAAGCCCTAGTGTTAGCATGGAATTTCAGCTGAAGTGATCCAGAAAGCTCATGCTATCATTGCTCTTGACACAAAAGGCCATAGGAGAAACTCAGGAGAAGTTTAAAATCTCACAGGAGAAGTTTAAAAGGAGAAAGCCAAATGACCTGACAAGCTAAAACAAAGTAAACATTTCATAGCCTAGGAGTAAGGCAAACTCTGAGGCAGTTAGCTGACTTTTGGATCCAAGAGTTTCATCGGTGGCTAAAATTTTAACATAATGCCAAGAAAAAAAAAAAAAAAAAAAGAAGGCCCAAGATGAAGTATTGGCACACCAGCCTATGTAGAAAAGGAAATGAATTCTATGCCATGACTAGGGAGCACTTGTCTCAGAGGCAACAAAGATGGTTCTTTGTGAACAAGTTGTTCATATCATACTAGCAGTCTGAAGGAAAATGTAATAATTTAAAGTTTTAGAATAACTCAGTAAAATCTGCTTTGTCCACAACTGGTTTTTTTTCCCCTTTGTAAAATAAGGCAAACATAGAAATTACTAGGCTTGTAAAAGCTGTCTATCTGAAAACCTTAGGAAATGTTAAATTTAATGGTAAAACTTGACACTTTATGTCTGAAGTCCTGAATAAGACAACTTAACTCTTAAGTTGTGAACAAGTCAAGGGCGCCTACCATGTCTTCTCCACGTGACTATGTCCTGGCTGGAGAAATGCAGGAAGAAAGATAAAGACACATGATATACATGGATTAAGATGGGGTAACCAAATCCGACCTGATCAACAGATGAGAGGACTTACTGTGGGGAAAACTGAAAGAATCTATGTGCAGACTGTGTTGGTAGCATTCAGATTTTCTTAATTAAAAAAAAAAATTCATTATTGCATATCAATCAAACCCAGCTTAGAAATCTGGTCTTGCCCTTCGTGAATCAGCTCTGTACAGTACTGGAAAGGCAGAAACCCAAATATTCATCCAACGCCTTTCTGAGGAGAGGTATATAATGGTAAGCATGAAACACGAGTGGACCAGGTAGACTGGCCATAGTATACCATGTTCATGGATGCAGTATTTAGCTTTGGGGAGAGGTTTTCTTACCTCTCTTCTCTCCTGATGCTAATGCTACACAAGTCACAGCTTACTCATGACAAAATCCTAACCAGGCTTTTATTTTTTTTTTCTTTTTATTTATTTATTTATTTATTTATTTATTTATTTATTTATTATATGTAAGTACATTGTAGCTGTCTTCAGACACTCCAGAAGAGGGGGTCAGATCTTGTTACGGATGGTTGTGAGCCACCATGTGGTTGCTGGGATTTGAACTCTGGACCTTCGGAAGAGCAGTCGGGTGCTCTAACCCACTGAGCCATCTCACCAGCCCCCTAACCAGGCTTTTAAAATCAATGGGAAGAGCTGACATTAGAATTCACATGATAAGAAGAGAAGCCAAGAACAGACAGGACAAACTGAGGGATAGGACTGAGTCAAGTGGTCCTGCTGTTATCAGGCTTGTGATGTACTGGTACCTAGCACACGGGGTGGAGACCAGGATGATCACAAGTTAAAGATGTGACCAGGAAGCTGTGCCTGTTTGGCTTCACTTTGGTTGACCAATGCCTGGGCCCCACATAGTGACAGAATATTGTTTTATAATATTTATCTTTCATAACTACTGGGCAGATAGCCATGCACCTTTATGCTTAAGAGGTGTGGCTTCCTTTCCTCCCTCTCCTGTCCCACCCATGCTATGCCTGGGTAGCTCATTGACTGGCAGCTGCTTTTCAGATGGGCGCCATGCTCTGTAGATCTGTTGTTTAGGCACTGTGACCCATGCTCTCAGAGTGCTGGGGTCTGTGAGTTGAAGGGGATCAAGGCAAGGAGGGAAACTCATAGGGTGGGTATGCCTGGTACTGGGCACTGAGATTTCTCTGTCCTGACTTCCTGTAGCAGTACTCTAAGTCTCTACCAGTCTTCTTCAGCAGTAAAGAAATGAGCTCTGGAGATGTTAATTTATTCATACGAAAAAAGTAATGATGTGTTTGAGCCAAAGTTCAAGCCTGTAACCATCTGGTTCTCACTTCCTGTCGTGTATGCAGACTCGCCATCCTCAGGGACAGTGTGAATAAAGCCTCAGGAACACTGGAGACGATTGCTTGCATAGAGTGGACAAAGCACAGGACTATCATGTGGATGTGGGAAGTGGCTGGCCCTTTGCTGGGAGTAGCTGTTATCTCTCTCCAGTGTTCCTGTGAGGTCACTGCAGAAACAGCCTTCCTTGTGAGCATGGTATGTGGAGCCTGTGGGTCACCCTGCTGTGCAGGCTCTGGGGCCACCTTGCCCTTCCCTGCCTGTCACCTGCTGACTGCTAAGTCTGGCCTGCTCTGTTTGGGGGTGGAGGCTGTTTTTTGGAATGAGGCAATTAAATTAGAAGGCCATAAAGCTCTGCATTGTCTCTCATGCTTCTTCAGTGTTTTGGTGCCCATTGTTAGAGAAAAAGAGAAAATTAAAAAAAAAATCTTCCTGTGTGTGTGAAAGTATGTGCACAAGATGCGGTTTTTCTGAGGACACGTCTTCAAATGCAAGCGTGGGAGCTATTTTTAGGTACCCTTTCTCCCAACAGTGCTGTTTAAAGATTCAGTTCAGGCTGCTAATAGGTATATTTATAACCATTCTGTCGACGGTCCCAGCATGAATGCTACTGCAGATGATGCTATTCTTGGAGGCAGTTGCCATGGTTACCATTAACCCGTTTGGTTGGGAAGAGTCTCTCCATAGGATGTTTTGTTCCCCCCCAGGGTGCTTTGTGGCATGTGAAGACATATATGTACTCAGAACCAAAAATTAAAAAAAAAAAGGAGTGCATTTTATGCCTAAGTAATATGTATACTTTATAAATGAATGGGCAGCAAAAGTGATTGCCGCTAACAGATGGTCTCCATTCTTGCCCTTTAAGCAGATGATACTAAAGATAGCTTTGTAGCTACTGCCCATCACTAACAAAGCTTAAATCATAGACAAGCATTCTTAAAGATCCATTGTTCTTGTTTCTCTATCACGGTCTCCCCAATACAGCTACTAAGTTATTAAGAAAAGAAATTGTATGTATTTCCTCCAAATATTCATTCATTCACTGGTAATTCACACAGCAGACCTTGAGCTAGCACTCCTTAGGGCATGTACAGACCTGATGTCTGGAAGGGCTCATGGATTCCACACAGAAAGATGAGAGCCATGGCTAAATGGAATTCCCAGTTCTTCGTGCCTTCAACACACCTTAGTAGGAGGCACTCATGGCGTTTGAACCCTGACTGGTTCTTCTACCCATAGCAGCTTATAGTTGGCAGATGAGCTAAGAGTGATGAATGAAGTAAATATCATAAATAGAAAGTGGAAATGTTGGCCAGAGATATAGACAATTAGCCATTTGGCACCGACCCTCACCGACTGATAACTAACTGGTACAGTCAAGTGAAAGAAAAGTAGGACCTAGAAAAGCCCATGGCTTGGGGAAGGGGAGACCCCCAGGCTTCAGAGACAGTGGCTGTGGCAAGGAATATCTACAGGGCATGAGCTAGGAGTTACCATCTCCCATGCTGTGACTTTTCTTCTGTGAAGATGGCTGTGTGAATGGGCTGAAGGATCTGGAGGCAGAGGATTGCAGAATACAAGGTGTTTCTGTGTAGAATCTGAATGGGGAACACTTTGTCCTTTTGTAATTGGTAGGGAGGGTCTTTGAACTCCTTTATCTTTCAGCCAGTGATTTGGGAAAGAACCTTTCACACCATTGTTAAATGCCACACCACTGCAGGCACTCGGTGGAGACAAGGTGGCATGCACACCTGTGCACATGCATTCTCAGACATACAGCCCCCACCCACAGTGGCAAAACAGATCTGTTCTGTCTTCAGAACCTCTCCCTTAATTGGCAAACATAGGTCTTTGGAGTGAACAGTGCCTCGGATAACATAGGTCTTTGGAGTGAACAGTGCCTCGGATGTAAAGCACAGTTTCAGAACTTGGGAGGAGTGGCTGGAGGATTACCAGGTAGGGATTCTGCAGCAGGTTGGGAGGAGTGGCTGGAGGATTACCGGGTAGGGATTCTGCAGCAGGGGGGCTGATTGCTAGCTAACCCAGCCCTCCCTCACCTGGCACCCAGCTGCTACCCTGCCTGGGCACACGGATGCCTACACAGGTTGTAGTTCCCTTGGTTTCCCCTGCCTGCAGCATCAGGCTGTGAGTTGCTACGAGGATGGGGACTGGGCTTTGCTGATGTACAGCGCTCTTAGTGACAAATGAAGACCAAATGGATGAAAACAGGAAACAATTAATGGCCTTTTGGCATAGATTAAAAAAAAAATCAGTTAAGAAGTATTTAGCACCTCCCAAGAGGACTAATATACTGGCGGATTGTGTGTCTACCCGCTGGCTTAAGGGAGGTTTCATTTGAGAAACCCTGAAGCTTCTGTGCCTTGTCACAGCCTCTCCTCCTTCCTGGGAGTTTGCAGTCTTCACTGGGATGCCCACACAGGGCTTACTGCCTCTAAGTAGGAACGCTCACTCAGCTATTTCTATGTCAACTTAGAAACTTCAGCTTTTTATAAACCAAACTGTGTGAAATGGAGTGGAAGGTGGAGGCTAGCTTCCCAGGCAACAGCAGGCAGAAGCTTGGAGAGAGGGCATGGGGTGGATCCAAGGACTCAATGTTAGCAGTATTGGGACTAGGGAGACAACCCAGCCCAGCATGGGGTCTGTGAGCAGGGGGTGTATGTACCACTGAGTGCTTCTTGGCTTTCAGGCAATCTTAAAGGGCTACAAATGGCTAACATGCATAGTCTCTTTTTTCACGTGTGTTTGAGAAAGAATCTTGGTGAATACCACTTGTAGTAGGGAAGGAACTGACCCATAGGAGTAAAATGACTCCAGGGTGCCTAGGGCCACTTTTGAGAACATCTAGACAGCCGTGGGTACCTGAGGAGCAGAGATGATCCGGGCTCTCCTTGGGCATCCATCTTGACATTCAGTGTTGCAAAAGTGCTTCACTCATTCATTCATTTAGAAAGAGGCTAATCAGACTTTGTAGCACCGGCCAGGGTGTTCAGGAATATGTACTTTCTTCATCAATGTTTTATTGGTGAAATATCAAGATTTATATATTTCCAGTCTTTAAAAGGTTGCCTAAACTGGTTGTGGTAGTTCTGATCTATAAATCCCTGCACTTGGGAGGCTGAGGCTACATTGTGCACAATGTAAACAAACAAACAAACAACAATAGTTGCCTAAATTATCTGGTGTCAGTTTCCCAGAAGCAAAATCAGCAGGGACTTCAGAAACAGCTCCGGTGTTCAGTAGAAGCACTTCTATTCATACTGGCCAAGTTTTGAGGATGCTACTTTAAAACACCATGGTGGCTGGCAAAGCTGCTCTATTAGTTGAAATTCTGGATCCTTTTCTATTTACCTTTGTAAGACTTCTTTATTTCTTTGTTTTTGTGGTACAAGGGGCAGAACCCAGATTTTAAGGTTTTTTTTGTTTTTGTTTTTGTTTTTTTTTTAAACAAGAGACCCTCATCTGTGCTGAGTTTTCCATGTTGTTTTTCCTGCCTGGTGTCCTTCCTGTTCACGTCCACCAGGTTTCTGCTTCTGAAAACAAAATCCCCCAAACTAACACCACCTTCTGCTGGGATTTTGGTA
Organism: Mus musculus; assembly: GCF_000001635.26. Lineage (NCBI taxonomy): Eukaryota > Metazoa > Chordata > Mammalia > Rodentia > Muridae > Mus > Mus musculus. The sequence goes on along the minus strand of NC_000081.6, from coordinate 72,848,919 downwards.
GATAATGTGTTCAATCTTTATTTTGCTTTGAGAGTGTCTTAGTCACCGTTCTGTTGCTGCAGAGAGACACCATGACCAAGGCAACTCAGAGAAGAGAGCATTTAATCGGGAGCCTCTTTACACGTTTGGATGCTCAGCATCATGATGGGAAGCACACATGCATGGTGTTAGAGAAGCAGCTGAAAGCGTTACATCCTCATCTGCAGGGACACACAGAAAGAAGTGAGTGTATATGCACGCACGTGTGCGCACGTGCACACACAAACGCGCACACGAGAGAGACAGACAGACACAGAGATAGACACAGAGAGAAACTGACTTGGCCTGGTATGAGCTCTTGAAACCTCGGACCCCACCCTCAGAGATACGTCCTTCAGCAAGGGACACATCTTCTAATTCTTCCAAGCAGTTCATGGTTTGGGAATCAAGCATTCAAATATTCTCATTTGAATTCTCATTCAAGCCACCTCCGAGCGATAGCATCATCTGAATAGTAATAAACCTCAGTTGGGCATGGTAGAACACAACTGTTATCCCAACCCTGAGGTGCCTAGTTTGAGACCAGCCTGGGCTATCTAGTAAGAGCCTGTCAACCAGCAACAACAACGAGAATTAATAGTTAAGGTAATCTGTGGACATGGTGTGCCTTTCCACTTATTTAGATCTTCTTTAAGTTGATTAGCAACATTTTTACAATTATCAGTGTGAATTTTTTAAGTTATTAAATTTAATACTGAACTTTTTAATTCATGTTCTGTTTTAAATGGAATTGCTTTCTTGATTTTCTTTTCAGATTGTTCCTTGTCAGCATGTACAAACATAGTGAGTCTACTATTGCCTGTGTGCTGCTAGTTTGCTATGTGTGAAATCTCATAACTTTCTTAAGTATTGTTGTGGCTTCTCTGTGTCCAAGAGCTTGTCATTTGTCAACAGCAGACAAGTTTTCTTTTTTCTTTTCCTTTCTTTCTTTCTTTCTTTCTTTCTTTCTTTCTTTCTTTCTTTCTTTCTTTCTTTCTGTTCTGGTTTTTCGAGACAGGGTTTCTCTGAATAGCCCTGGCTGTCCTGGAATTCACCTTGTAGACCAGGCTGGCTTTGAACTCAGAAATTCGCCTGCCTCTGCCTCCTGAGTGCTGGGATTAAAGGCGTGCGCCACCACGCCCGGCTGACAATTCCTCCCAAATTTCCTCCCAATTTTGATACGTTAAATTCTTTTTCTTACCTAATTGCATTGGCTGCAAATCCTTTAGTACGGTGTTGAGTAGCAGCAAGGAAACAGATGCATCGCAGTGCTTGTTCCCTTTATTAATTTAATTAAATTGTACTGACTAAGTTATTTATTCACTTTACATCTCAATCAGAGCTTTCCCTCCATCCTATTTTCCAGTCACCCCTCCCACATCCACCTTTCCTCCCCCTCCTATGGATACCAACCAGCCCTGATGTATTGGCTGCAGCAAGACTAGGTGCAGTTTCTTCCTCTGAGGCTAGACAAGGCTGCCCAATTAGGGGAAAGTGATCCAAAGGCAGGCAGTGTAGTCAGAGATAGTCCCTGCTCCTGCTTTAGGAGCCCACATGAAGCCCCAGATGTACAACTGTTACATATGTGCAGAGGGCCTAGGTCAGTTCTGGTCAGTTCTGTATGTTGGCAATTCAGTCTTCATGAACCCTCATGGGCCAAGCTTGTTTGACTCTCTACGTTTTATTGTGGTGTCTTTGACCCCTTGGCTCCCTCAGGCCTTACTCCCCTCTTCCCCAAGCTCCATTCAAGGTTTGACTGTGGGTCTCTGCATCAGCTTCCAACGGTTGCTCTGTGAAGCCCTTCTGACAACATTTATGTGGCTCCCATCTGCAACTATTGCAGAATATCATCAATACTGTCAGAAGTGGGCTCCCTCTCAATAGTGTTGTGATTCTCAAGCTGGACCAGTCATTGATTGGCCCTTCCCTCAACTTCTGCTCCATCCCCCCAACCCAATGCATCCTGTAGGCAGGACACATTGTGGGGCTAAGGTTTTGTGGCTTGATTGGTGTCCCAGTCCCTCCATTGGAAGTCTTGTCTGGGGACAGGAGATTGTTGGTTCAGGTTCTGTATTCCCTATTTCTAGGAGTCACCTTCATAGATTTCTGGGAATTTCCATTGTCCTAGGTCTCTAACTCGTCCCAGAGATATAACCCCAATTCCACTACTCTCCAAGTACTCTCTCCCTCCATCCTCCCCCCCAGTCTCAACCTCCTGTTCCTGTCCCTACCTCTTTCCTACACAGTCCCCTCCTTCCATCCACCCTCAATGTGTAATCTATTTCCTCTTATCAGTGAGACTCAAGCATGCTCTGTTGGAACCTCCTTACTTGGGTCTGTTTATCTTATATGGTTATCCTGTACTTTATGACTAATGTCCACTTATAAGTGAGTACATACCATATTTGTCTTTCTGGTTCCGAGTGAGGGTTACTTCACTCAGATCTTTTCTGGTTTCATCTTTAAGTGCCTTCATAAAGAAATTAGTGAGATTTCATATTAGTGACTTAATAGCATACCTGAAAGCACTAGAACACAAAGAAGCAAGCATACCCAAGAGGAGCAGATGGCAGGAAATAGTCAAACTCAGGGGTCAAATCATTAAGATAAAAACAAAAAGAACAATACAAAGAATCAGTGAGTCAAAGAGCTGATTCTTCGAGAAAAACAACAAGATAGACAAACCCTTAGCCAAACTAGCTAAAGGGCAGGAAGAACAAAGCCACATGGACAGAATCAGGAATGAAAAGGGGAACATCACCACAGGCACTGAGGAAATCCAAAGAATCATTAGGTCTTACTTCACAAACCCATATTCCACAAAATTGGAATATCTAAACAAAATGGATGCTTTTCTTGTCAAGATCAGGTAAACAATCTAAATAGACCTATAACCCCTAAGGAAATAGAAACAGTCATTGCAAGTCTCCCAGTAATAACAACAACAAACAAAGCCCAGGGCCAGATGGTTTTAGCAAAGAACTCTACCAGACTTTCAAAGAAGAGCTAATTCTAATACTCCTCAAAGTATTCCACAAAATAGAAACAGAAGGAATACTGTGAAATTCATTTTATGAGGTCACAGTCACCCTGATACCTAAACCTCACAAAGACTCAGCCAAGAAAGAGAATTGCAGACTAATCTCCCTTATGAACATTGATGTAAAAATATTCAATAAAATACTCACAAACTGAATCCAAGAACACATCAAAAACATCATTCACCATGATCAAGTAGGCTTCATCCCAGGGATGCAGGAATGGTTCAATAAAAGCATTAATGTAATTGACCATATAAACAAATGGAAAGGAAAATCCACACGATCATCTCATTAGATGCTGAAAATGCCTTTGACAAAATCCAACTGTCCTTCGTGCTAAAAGTGTTGGAGAGACCAGGGATACAATGCATATACCTAAACACAATAAAGGCAACGTACGGAAAGCCAATAGTCAATATTAAATTAAATCAAGAGAAACTGAAAGCAATTCAACTAAAATCAGGGGACAAGACAAGGCTGTCCACTCTTTCCCTATCTATCCAATATAGTTGTTGAAGTTTTAGCTAGAGCAATCAGACCAAGGAGATCAAGGGGATATAGATTGAAAAGGAAGAAGTCAAAGTATTGCTTTTTGAAGACGATATGATAGTATACATAAGTAACTCCAAAAATTCTACCATAGAACTCCTACAACTGGTAAACACCTTCAGCAAACCGGCTGGATACAAAAATAACAACAACAATAAAAAATAACTAGCCCTCCTATATATAAATGATAACCAGGCTGAGAAAGAAATTAGAGAAATAACACCCTTCAGAATAGCCACAAATAATGTAAAATATCTTGGTGTAATTCTAACCAACCAAGCAAAAGAACTATATGACAAGAACTTCAAATCATTGAAGAAATAAGTTGAAGAATATACCAGAAGATGGAAAGATCTCCCATGCTTATAGATTAACATAGTAAAAATTGCCATTTTTACCAAAAGCAATTTTACATATTCAATGTAATTCCCATCAAAATTCCAGCACAATTCTTTGCATACCTTAAAAGAGCAATCCTCAACTTCATATGGAAAAAAAAAGCCTCAGGACAGCTAACACAATCCTGTATAAGAAAAGAACTTCTAGTGGTATTACCATCCCTGATTTCAAGCTGAGCTTATAAAGCAATAGCAATAAAAACCACATGGTACTGGCATAAAAACAGACAGGTGTTTCAATACAGTCAAACTGAAGAAGCATAAGTAAACCCACACACCTATGGACACTTAATTTTTGACAAAGAAGCCAACACTATATAATGGAAAAAAAAAAAGAAAACATCTTCAACAAAAGGTGCTGGTCTAACTGGACATGTACAAGAGTGCAAATAGATCCATATCTATCACCCTGCATAAACCTCATGTTCAAGTAGATCAAAGATCTCAACACAAAACCAGATATACTGAACCTGTCAGAAGAAAAAAATGGGGAACTGCCTTGAACACATTGGCACAGGAGACAACTTCCTGAACAGAACACCAACAGCTCAGACACTAAGATCAACAATTAATAAATGGGACCTCATGAAACTAAAAGGCTTCTGTAAGGCAAAGGCTACTATCAAAAAGACAAAATTCCACCTACAGAATGGGAAAAGATTTTCACCAACTCCATATGTGACAGAGGGCTGACATCCAAAATATATAAAGAACTCTAAGAAACTAGACCTCAACAAACTAATTAACTTTCTCAGAAAATTGGCAATAGATTTACCTGAAGACCGCTCCTGGGCATATCCCCAAAAGATGCCCCACTATCACAGAGACACTCACTCAGTTATGGTCAGAGCAACTTTTTTCATAATATCCAGAGACTGGAAACATCCTAGATGTTCCTCAACCAATGAATGGATAAAGAAAATGTGGTTCATTTATGCAATGGAGTATTCTCAGCCATTTGAAAAAAAAAAGTATTATGAAATTTGCAGGCTTGATCTTAGCAGAAAAGCTTCAGTCTCGTTAGCTGTAAGCTCTTCATAGATAACCTTTATTGTGTGAAGACGTTTCTTTCTTTCTTTTTTTTTTTTTTAAGATTGATGAACACCCTTTTTTATTGTGAAAGAAATGTTGAACCTTCTAGTTGCTTTCATGTACCTGCTAAGGTTTTCATGTTGTCCCCACCCTTTAATTGCATTAACATGCATGACATCAATATGTTGACATCACATTGAAAAAAGGATTCACTTTATAGCCTGTCAATAAATCCTTCCTGGTTCCAATATTTTGTCCTTTTCCCGTGATGTTGGTTTGGCTTCCTAGCATTTGGCTGCGAGATTCTGCATCTGGATTCGTTGGGAGTATTTGCAGGTGGCTTTCCTTCCTGCGATGGGGTTGGCTTTGATGTAAGGGAAACACTGGTCTTGCAGAAGGAGTGACAAGGTTTCCCTTAGTTCTTTATATTTTGAGACAGAGTTTGAGAGAATTGGCCACTATTATTCATTTAATGGTTGGTTACCCTCAGAAATGAAATACTCTGGCCCTTCTCAAATCCGAGGGCCTTTAATGCCCAGGCCTCCTGATCTCCCTTGCCTGCCTCTTAAGTTTTAGCATAGGTTGCTGGGTCCTGCACCAAGAGTCCTCCTTGTCCAGTTTCTCCTCTCTCTCCTCATGGCTGGCTTCCTCCATCTATTACAGCTCCCATGCCTCCACCATTAAAACTCTTTGCATGGGTTCTGTGGCCATCAATGTCTCTTACTGTCCTCTGGCTTGTCTTGCTCAGTAGACCAATGTTCTGAGGCTAAGTGTGTTACCCTCTCCCTTTCCCTTAGCATCTGCAGCTTAAAGAACCTGGGAGTCCCTTGGCAAAAGCTACCCAGAGAGGACAGCATGGTATCCCATGGACCCTGCACTGATACTAGACTGTTCCTGTCCTTGTAGGAGCCTCTCTGCTTTAGGGGTCCTTAGGGCAGAAGCAACAGTAAGGCCTAATCTCATTTCTTAGTGAGCCAAGCACAAACTGGGAGATGATATAAGCTCTTTTAAGTTTGGATGAGAACAAAATAATATGAGAAAAAAATTTATCACTAAGAAGTATCTCTAGCAAATAAAGATCCTTGAGTTTCAGGATTAGAAATGAAGTTTTACGGTGGCTTCAGTGCTCCTTTTAATGACCTTGTTCCCATCTTTTGAAAAGTAGCCCCCATTAAAGAGTCAGCACAAAGACTGTGGTTTGGAGGTACAAGGTCCTGTGTCTTGTGGGCATGGAATGTTGAACTACATGTTGCTGTGTGGGAAGTGCTATCCCAGACCTGGGTGCTGAGAAGAAACAGCCCCTGTCGATCAACTCTTGTGTAATGACAGGGAAGTGGCCTCAGATGATCTTCACCGTAGAGTGTGTTGTGACAATTGTGGTGTTGCTAGAGAGAACCTGAAAGACAGGGACTACTAGACACAGAGGGGCCAGCAGCACTCCTAAGTGATCAGAGTGGTCTCAGGCAGTGAGTTCATGCTGTGATGTTTACCCAGTGGGCTGTGTATATAGGCAAGCTGCCTATTTTGGAAGGGAGGGAGGCAGTAAAGATGCTTTGAAGTATGTAGAGAAAACACCGGTTGCTTTCTGAGGAACAGTGTGGCAGTAAGGTGTTGCTGATCATATACGAGAAGACCATCAGAGATGGAGGGATGAGTAGGGTACTTGCATCAGGGAGACTCCACTTTGAGGGAAAGGTCAGGTCTGCTCGCTGGGGAAGAGGAGTCAACAGAGATAGTGAAGAGAAAGAATGTTTGATGGCCACCATGGGCTTCAAGCAAGGCCGAAGGACACCGTAGCTTTGACTGTGGCCTCTCTAGGAGTGGCAGCTGTCAAGGCTGATTTCCTTCTTGGTCCAGGGGTAGATACAAAGACCCCAGGAGATAAGTCTCTGAGGTACTAAAATGGAAGGAATGGTGATTATGTTGGAATCTGAAGTGACTGGGATCTTCAAAAGTTTGTGTCCTATATCTCTTGGTTCCACTTCTAATATCCTCCAAGGAAAGACCTTAGTGTGCTCAAAGATTGGTATTAAGATGGACACCATAGTGTTATTTATAACAAAGACAAAATTGGGAACAGTCTAAATGTGAAATAATAGGGGGTTGGTTAATTGAATTATTGAACACATTTACAGTGGAACAATAGTATTGAGAAAGTTTAAAAGGGACACCATAAAATATTTTTATAGTCTAATTTCAGCTTATTAAAAATCTATTTTTAGAAAAGGGACTGGGAAGCAGCACACAGAATTAATGGCAGTTACCTCAGTGAAGGAGTGAGAGCTTATTTTAATTTTCTGAAAATTTTATGATGACTATCTATTATACTTAGCCATTAAAAAAAGAGAAAACTTCGAAATAATCATATACTTACAGAGGCCTCAAGAGTATGCAAAGCACTCCAACGTCCCCCCCAGTTCATTGACTGTAAGTTGTGGGTGTTCTGGTGCCGAGTCTTCCTTGTCCCACAAACTGGATGTTCCCCCAACACCTACAGTACGAGCCCCAGAAGGAGGAAGCCATCGCCACCCTCAACTTTTCCTTCACCCAATGGCTTGCTCTCCCAGGTGTCCTCAGTACCTAGGATCACCCATTGCTTCCTCTCCCTGGTGGCCTCGGTACTAAGGGTCACCCATCACTTGCTCTCCCAGGTGACCTTGGTACTCAGGGACTTTCTCAGAGTGTTTGTTTCTTCCTGGTCACCGAAGTCTTCCGAGGCTCTCTGTAATCCCCATGCATGTAGCCATTTTAGAGGAGGCTGCGAAGTTGGGGTTCGATGCTTCTTCATAATCACGGCAGAGCCAGTATTTTGGGCAGGATATCATAGCAGTGGTGCCACATTCCCATCATAGTTACTGGGTGAGGCAAGACTTTTGTTGGTCCTAGTTCTGATGAGGTTACCATGGACATGTGAGGAAGGCTCCACCTGCCAGACATTTCCACTGTGTGTGTGCTTTAGCAGGTGATGTGGCACCCTTATGGCTGACCCTTCACCAGGTTTTGGTTCACCGGTGGTGACCTTCAGAGCTCAGGCTCATTTTATAGCAGCTGATAATTATTTATTAATTGATTATGATGTAGATGTCATTCCAGGGGCTTTTCTTTGTCTCCTTTGCTCCCAAGTAATGACAGTGTTTCTACACCCATTCTAGCCGGTTTGGCTCCTGAATAAATGACATGGACACCCAATAAATTTATTAACAAGCTGCAGGCACTATGCTGGACAAGTTTGGAGCTATTCTAACCCAACCATGCTAGCCTGGTCTACTTTCCAGCCAGTCCACAGCCACGTGGCATTCCCTGCCATCTTGGTCTTGCCCTGGATGTTCCTGCTCCATCCATCCTCTCCTCGTGGAGACCTCATGGCCAATGCTCCTGGTTCTCCTCTTCTTTTCTCCTCTTCTTGCTCGGGACTTCCTCACTGGGATCTGAAGTCCCTCCCTATTCTCTTCTCCTGAGCTAGAGGCTGAATCAGCTCTTTATTAACCAATCAGAGGTAATGGAAAATAATTTTTACATATCACTGAGACAGGAGATGCTCCAAATATCATGACAGTGCCAGTTCATTGGGCACAGCAATCAGCATCTGAATACCCAGTGCACAAAACCATCCTCCAATATTTTGATATTTAAATTGTTTCAGCTCTGGCCAGTGGGGGTGCCCCCCCCTCCAGGCTGCCTGTTCCTCTCCCTGTGTTGTATTTGTGCATGCACAGGCACACTCGCTGGCTTTTGGTTTATTGTTTGTCTGTGTTTTGAGTCAGTTATCTCACTGGCCTGCAAATTGCCAATTAGGCAATCTGGCCAGGGAGCTGTAGGAACCTGCCTGTCTCTGGCTTGCCAGATCTAGGATTCTAAGCATTCACCACCACTCCTGGTTTTCACATGGGTTCTGGGGACTAAACTCAGGTCCTGGTGCCTGAAGCACTTCTGTGATGGAGTGGAGTCACTTCCCTAACCCCATTGCTTTCCTTGTGACGGGTATCTTTTTTAAAAAATTTATTTACTTATTTAATTTATTGTATGAATAGTTTATATTCATATAACTTATTTATATGAGTTATTTTATGTTTATGAGTACACTGTAGCTGTCTTCAGACACACAGATGATGGCATCAGATCCCATAGTGGTTGTAAACCACTATGTAGTTACTGGGAATTGAACTCAGGACCTTTGGAAGAACAGTCATTGCTCTTAACCACTGAGCCATCTTTCTACCCTGTGATGGTTATCTTATACTTTTGGGTCCTTTGTCACTTTTTGGCATAAGCTATTGAAAAGCATAGTTGTCTCTGTCAAGTCTTGTTTCAGCCATGGTCCTAATCCGTTCTTTCCATATCTGGAGAGAAGCCCCATTATCACTGGCTCAACCTCCCAAGTGTGGTCCACCTCCATTACCACTCCCCCTTCTCCTCAGGTTCCCTTCATTCTCTCACCCCATGGAGCAATGGTTGCCCTGGGGCATTTCTTTGGGTTTGACACCTTCTTCCAATTTGACCCTCCTAAGAACACAACCCTCTCATCTCCACTGGTCCTCTTTATACTGGGCTTTTTGTTTGCATGCTGTCATGCAAAGACTACCGTCATGTGGATCTGTATGTTGACTTGGTGACTTCCTCCCCCTTACCCTGCCTGGGTTCTGAAATCCCTCATCTGCTGCGATGGTTGATATTGACACAATCCAGAATCACTGAAGAGACAGGCTATGGGGCACATCTGTGAGGGAATTTCAAGATGAGTCCAAGTAGGAAGAGCCGCTCTGAATGTGGGCGGCACCACTCCTCAGGCTGTGGCTCTGGATTGAATAAAAAGAAGGCAAGCCGATTGTTCCTACGTCCTCAACTGCCAGTGCTTGTGCTTCTTGACTGTGGGTGTAGTGTGAGCAGTCACCCTACGACTTCCTCACCAGGGTGTACTGTACCCTAAACCTGTGAGCCACAAGAAGCCATTCCTTCCCGAAGTTGCTTTTGTCAGATGTGAACCTGTCTCCCAAAGGATGCCTCAAGCCTCAGCCTCACTCTCCTCCCCCCACCTGTCTCTTCCCATCCTCCCCCCCCTCCCCCCACCTGCCACTTTTCTCATCTTTGTGATCAAACTCCTTACAAAGAACAGCTTATAAGGAAGGGGGAGAGAGGAGGTATTATGGCTTACATCTTGAGGTACTATGATTCATCATGAGGAGAACGACATGGTGGCTGTTGGTTCAGTGCAGTAGGGGCATGAAGCTGCCTGCTCACATCTCAGCCAACCAGGAAGCAGTGGAAGGGACCGCTATGCTCAGCTGGCTTTCTTCCCCATGGCCCTTCCCCATGCTCAGCCTGGAACTTCAGCTCATCAGATGGGGCCAGTCACATTAGAGTGGGTCTTCCCTCCTCAGTCAGTCCTCCCTGAAAATGCCCTCACAGACAGAGTCACAGATGTGCCTCAGGATGGTCTAGTTGTTTCTTCATCCAGTCATGTTGAAAGTGAAGATGAACAGCCTCTGACTGCAGGACTGACCCATTCAGGCAAAGGCTGGGAAACTTGCTAAGTGAACTCACATGGTTGGGTGTTAGCATGTCCCTTAGAGGTCGAGGAGGGGCATTGCCTTCAGCTGACATAATCTCCACAAAAATCAATCTATTTGGCAGAGCAACAAAGAATCTAGAAGAGGAGCCTTCTTCTTCCTCCTTCTTCTTCTTCTTTTTTTTAATTAGATATTTCTTTATTTACATTTCAAATGTTTTCCCCTTTCCAGCTCTCCCCTTTGTAATCTTTCTATCCCATCTTCCTTCCCCCTGCCTCTCTGAGGGTGCTCCATCCCCACTCCTGTCTTCCCTCCTTGGTGTTCCCCTACACTACAGCACTGCACACCCTCAGGCCCAAGGGCCTCTCAGGAGGAGCCTTTTAATGGGAGTCTAAGGGACTGTGAAGTTGCTTCCTCAAGGAGCCAGCCTGTGTGTGTGTTGTGTGTGTGTGTCCTGAGTGCTGACCTTTTCTTAGTACACACTGATTCATTATCAGAAGGCCTTAGCCAAGTCAGGGCAGGTGGACAGAATATTTGCAGGCAGGCAGGCTCAGCCTCAGAGCTAAGCCTGCCATTTACTGACTAAGTCAAACTGACCCCTTGGGCAATTCACATGCATCTTGAGCCTCAATTTCCTCTTGTGTAAAGTATAGCACCGGTTAATCCCTGCCTCTGCCTCGAAGGATTGTTTTATAGATCTGTGGGACAGGAGCATAATGGATAGTCAATTAGCACGGCTTCCTTTCTACCCTCTCAAAGAAATGGACATGCTTCCCCTGGACTTGCAGGGCAAAATAGGGAACAATATCTGCTCTGGCCTTTGTCCCCACAGAGGTCTTTAGCCTGCACAACAGCCTCTTCCCCCATAGCCAGTCACCCCATGGTCTCTGTGGGCACCAGCATCTCTGTGGTTAGCCTGATAGTCCAGGGCTGCAGGGCTATCAATTTATTTATTTATCTGTGAAAATCCAGGTGGATCCCCCCCCACTTCTCCATAATTAAAGAAGTCACTCATTGGTTGCCATGGTGCCAAGCAGTCTTGATTGACAGGTACCATGGTGACCCTGTGAAGGAAGTGGTGAATGAAGGAAGGGCCTAAAGAAAGGAAGGCAATGCTTCCTGCTTTTGGTGTTAACAATAACAACAATTAAAATCAATTGTGAATCTTTACTCTTGTGTAAGTCATTGTCTGCACCGTCTTTGTTTTGGGCTGAAAAGCCAATTTAGCATTTCTTTGTGAATCATTTTGGTGAGTCACGTAGATACTATCTTTGCTTGTTGGCTAATAACTCACCCTTTAAAAGTTACAACATCACTTCCACTTTCATAATAGAGGTGACTTTAGGTCTTGGAATTTATGACTTCAGCTTAATACTGTTTTGGCTCCTATAGACTTGGGACCTTAATTTTGGCAAGAACCTGGTCCATCAGCCAGTGCAGACTCATGAACTGGGGTTGCATTTATTATTATAGTTTGTAGACTCTTACTGCATCATTTCTGTGGGAATGCCTCTTCTGGCTATGACAAATGCTTCTTGGGACAGGAATCCCTTTAAAACCAAGAGCATCCTTTAGATGATGTGTTGAATGTGAGCTGAAGGTGGGGGATGTAGGTTGGTTGGTAGGTTGAGTGCCCAGCTTGCATGAAACCTTGGGACTGATCCCCAATACTGCATAATCTAGATATTATGGTATGAGCCTGTAATCCCAGCAGTCGGGAGGCAGAGGCAGGAGGATGAGCATCTCCAGATCATCCTTAGCAACATGGTGAGTTCGAGGCTAGCTTGGTCTTCATAAGAAGCTGTCTCAAAAATACATAAAAAGGTGCAAATGTCTTCCTGAGTTTATGTGTGTCCAGTGATATACCCACCTTTTTAAAATCAATTACTCCATCAAGGAGGCTCAAGATTCTAGTTTATCTTACTCACCGAGTGTGTATGGAACACCCATGCATCCCAGATGAAAGCTGTGCTGCCAGGGACCGGGGAGGGGCTATGCACTAAACATGACTTTTTCTTTTGAGGCACTCATTGCCTGACTAGGAGAACCAATGAGACACTCTGTGACAGAATCTAGAATCAATTGGGAGACAAGCCTCTTAGCATGCTTGTGAGCTATTACAGTGATTACATTAATTGACATGGGAAGGCCTGTCCACTGTGGGCGACCCCATTCCCTGGCTGGGATCCTGGATGGTGTGAATGGAGAAAGAGCGGAACAGCAGAAGCACTCATCACTTTTTGCTTCCTGACTGCAGATGTCACGTGACCAGCTGCTTCCAGCTCCTGCTGCCTCTGTTTTCCTACCACACTAAACTGTATCTTGAATTGTGAGTAGAATAAACCTTTCTTCTCAAGTTGTTTTTATTTGAGTACTTATTATAGTAATAGGAAAAAAGACCAAGACACCAGCACTGTAATTCTCAGACAAATAGGGAGAGCAGCCCTGACTCTTTGGTTACAAATAAAAATAAGGTGAGTCTAAATGCTAGTTTCATGTAGATGTGGCTGTGGATGCTGGAAGGGTCTGAGTCCTACCATGCCCTGCTGTGTCAGGGGACCTAGAGTGGCATCCAGTATCATCTGAGAAATACCCTCTGAATGTTAAGTCTCATGGTCCCTGGTTGTGTGACATGTTAGCTGTCACTCAAAGAGCCAGGGTCACCACTGCATATGTGAGGGAGATTCCCATTGGTACACTCTTGGGTGACTAGGACTCCCCTCCATGTCCTTGCTGCTGATGGCCGATGGGGAACCTCACTAAAGCTGGCCAGACTTTCCCTGAGTCCGCTCTGGCAGAAAACTCCGTCCTAATTAAATGTTTCTTTCCACATAAAATTCCACAGTGCCTTAACTCAAATTAGAAAGCCACTGTTTTGACAGATGATGTCATTTAATTTTAGGATCATTGTGCTTCTGGTATTCAACTGCAGATTAAATTGGACCCCATCTTGAAGCTTTTGTGTGTTTTGAAGTATTACGTTTCTGCAAATATCATGATGGGTGTGTGGATCCCCTTTGTGCTGAGAGGGTCCTAGATGTGGGCGGTGATGGTGCTGGCTAACCATTTGGCTGCTTTGTAACCTGGCTGCTGCAATGGCGCTGTTTCTTCCCATGTGTCTGATGTCCACAGACAGACTTTGTCAAGTGTGTCAGAGGAGCCTACCATTGGCCTCTTCTCCCTTGACTTGAACTCCAGTAGAGACTCCCAAACAGCCTAAAGCAGCTGCCATTTCTCTCCTTCCTCTTCTCCTCATTCCTGCATTGCAACTGAGAGTCCTTGCCACTGTCTCTGTACCCCACTTTCATTGTATGAAGATGATAGGATCTAACAAATACGCTCCTCTGGAAAGCTACCACCAATCTAGTTCCGCAGCCCATCTCCTATTGCCCCTCAGCCTTGTGTATCCATGAAGGCTGTCAGGCCTTCTGAAGTCACAGGCAAGGCTCCATTGGAAGGAGCAGTGCCTGCTTGCAGATGAACTGAGCCTGGAGTGTCAAGTATACTGCTAGCCTATGGGTTTTTTTTTTCTCTACTTGTTTGCTGGTGTCTTCTGTAATGGGGCTCCTGACTCCATAAACCCTTTCTCCTGTCTCTCCAACAGCCTCCAGCCCAGCTTCTGACCCCCCCCCCCCCCGCACCAGTTTTCTCTGGCTAGCTCAGTTGGTTCTGGGTGGCCTGCCATGTGCTTATACCCACTGATTGTTACACGCTGCAACTGTGTGGCCTTAGCACACTCCACTGCTCCTCTTCCTTTTCCTCTCTACCCCAGCAGTTCTCAGCCTGTGGGTTGGAGCCTCTTTGGGGGATCACATATCAGATATCCTAAATATCAGATATTTACATTGATTCATAACAGTAGCAAAACTACAGTTATGGAGTAGCAATGAAAATAATTTTATAGTTGGGGTTCACAACATGAGAAATTCTATTAAATGGTTATAGCATTAGGAAGGTTGTGAACTACTGCTGTAGCCCATGGAGGAGGCAATGAGGAACCTGTTTCTAAGATGCGTGTGGCCATAACTTACTCAGGGCCACCTATCTGGCATGCAGGGACAGGCCAGAGTGCAGCAGGATCTATCTGAGGAAAGACTGAGGTTAGACTGAAGGCTTCTCTCCATACCTCCTATTTGTCCTTAGGGAACTCCATCTACACTTCTCCTGGGAACCAAAGGGGCCTATCCCGGAATGTTTTGGGGGCTCTCAGAGACCAGACTTCACGCTTAGCTTTTCTGTAGAGTGTGTGCCCAAGAGTCCCGTCATTTGGACTCTTGGGCAGCTGACAGTCTGATTGGGAAAGCATTAACATAAGTAACAAGCTCATATGTAATTTTCTGCTTAGTAATCTTGCTGTGCACAGCGAGGAAAGGGATGCCATGGACGAAGGGCCTATTACAGGGATTGATGCTCACGCTGAGGTGCACAGGAAGGTGGGATATTTTAGCCAGCATAGGAGACACCATGTCCCAGCTCCTGGAAATTCCTGGCCCAGAAGGGCTGCAGCTGTTTGCAGGGAAAGATGAGGAAGTAGACTTAGCTCACCCGGAGCCGCAGGACCTGCTGACTCAGGCTGCTGAGGGGTCAAGCGACTTCATTTGATCAAGAGGCGCTGGATGCCAAGGAAGGTTTTAAGTAGGACTAAAATTTGCAATTTCACTTAAGAAAATAGCTGTTTTGGCTGGAGTTTGGAGATTAAGTGGAAGAGGGCAGACGTGGCAGCGGGAGGCCAGTGGGGGTGTCTGTGAGCTCAGGCTGGAGTTGGGGTGTCTGTCTGGTGACAGTCAGGCTGTCACCATAGCCATGGGCATTGTTACTTGGCTTTGAAGTACATTTCCAAAGGACAAAGAAGCGGCTGTGGTGTGAGAGGTGGTGACCAGCTCCAAGCGGGCTGTTTATGGATAGGCAAGTCTGGATGGAGGTCAAGCTTAAAGTGGGGACAGGAGATTTAGCTGTGGAGGCCTTGCCACCGAGGATCTGCCTTGACATCCCCAGGGAGATGGCAGATTGACAGCTGTGTGCATGAGTCATGCTCAATACACAGAATAAAATCGAGGACTTAAAGGGCTCAGAGAACGTTTTCGTGTTCGCACTTAGCAAATAGCCAGTGTGTGCACTGGGCAAATAACACTGTGTTTGGCTCTGGCACGGATCTCAGAGCTCCCCATTTCAGCCTCAGAAGCCGGGACAGAGCAGGCCCTGGGACTTTTCTGGTGTCTCTCTGACCTGAGATGTTTGCTAATCCTACTAAGCGCATTTGCTATATATGGCGTTGCTCAGGTTAACATGAACTTCCCACTCAAAGAAACAGATCTGCTCCTGCCACACTTGTATGGGGCAGCTCTAGAGCCCCTTAGCTCTGCCCTGAGTTCAGGTTTCATGAGACTGCAGTTGAGATGTTGCTGGGTGTGAGGAGCGGGTGTGGCAGCAGTCCCAAGAAGGCGCCAGGGACTGCAGCTAAGTCTTATGACTTGCACCTGACTTCCTCATACACCTGAAAATAAGCCACAACCATCGTGAGAGCTGCACAGGTGCACCAGGAATCCATTTTGGTGGAGACATGCCCCTGCTGCCCTGATTAGCTGAAGCTGCGTGCCTGGTGAGGTGACATGGCATGCCATGAATGGATGAGGGCTGAGAGTATATAAGAGTGAGAGGCCCGGGTTAGAGAGAGAGATAAAAAAGATGAGAGAAAAAGTTGAAGCGAGAGAGATGAAGACGGAAGTTTGCTGAATAAACTGCTGTTAGAAGGACTGGTGGTCGTGTCGTTCTTGCTGGTCGAGAGCGGATGCGACAGCCGGGGCCATGTGTACATCCAGAGCCCAGCCTAGGACAGTGTTTCCAGCTTTCCTGTGTTGTTGGCAGCATCCTGTTCCTTTTGGTCTTTGATATAAAAAACTACTTGCTAGCTGCTGTCTGCTGAAGATGGCTCTTGACTTGGTATCGTGTGTGGAGTTTGCCCATATTGGGATCTCCCAGGGGCTCCAGTTTTCCCTGTCACTGTGCAAGAGGGACACTCTTGAGAGGTGAGAGTTTGTCCAGTCACAAGCATCCTGTCCCCTCTGCCCTGTTCAAGGAGCCAGAGCTTAGCAGACACAGTCTTCTGGAAGGGATGGAGATCCCCCAACAGACACCTCAGGCCTGCAATAGGATCGGCACACAGTTTTACCTCTAAGGATGCATCCCCAGTGTGGCCGCTGAGGTCTTGGCAAGAAACACCAGGAAAATCTTTGAATTCTGTTCTGCTAGGTCCGTTACTACCACAGCAACTCCTGTCCTGGCTGAGCTCTGCCATTACTCTCCTGTGTGATGGCAGTAATTCTGCTCTCTGCCCTTCCTCACCCAAGTACCTTCTACTGAAGAGCTGTTTCTCCCTGTGACTCAGTAGTAGAGCCAGTATTCCCATACCTCGTCTCAGTGCTCCCAAACCCAGGCTTCATGTTCCCACATCCATTCCTTGTGGTCCCAAACCCAATCTTTGTGCTCCCACACCCAGGCTTTTGGCATCCCTACCCAATCTCCATGCTCTTATACCTAGTCTTGGTGCTCCCAAACTCAGGCTTCATGCTACCACATCCAATCTTCATGCTCCTACACCCAACCTTCATGCTCCCACACCCAGGCTTTGTTCCCATACCTAGTCTCCCAAGCCTAGGTTTTATGCTTCAACACCAAATCTTTGTGCTCCCACACCAAATCTTTGTGCTCCAACTCTGAGGCATTGTGCTCCCACGTCTAGGCTTTCAGTAACCTCTCCACTCTTCCTCTTCACCATGTGAGGTGCAGCAGTGCCAGTGTTGCCACTCAGTTGTTGGCAAGACCCAGGAGTCTTTGCAGTCCCAGGAGTCTTGCTCAGGCTTCTGCCCTTAGAGCCACTGTATTCCTCTTGCTGCATATCCTTTTCTTGTCTTTCTTTCATGTGTCCTGGTGATATAATGATGTCCTCTTTCTCCTGCCAGGCATGGTCTATGGGTATATGCTCAGCACAAGCCTTTCTGATGACCATTCAACTTGTCACACAGTAATTTGATTTTATATTGTTGCTGCCTCTCTCGCTCCTAATCCCCGCTCTCATCTCGGTGTTTGTGGGATCTTCCATTCAACTTGCTGATAGCTTGTCTCCCATATATTTTAATTGTTAGAGGGATGGATAAGTGATAGCAGATTAATAGACATATGAATAAGTAGATGTGTCTTTAGATATGGAGGACAGATGGATAGATGAGAAGATTAGGTAGATGGGTGAGTGGATGGGTAGACCAATGGATGTGTGGGTGGATGGGGGTATGGACAGGTGAGTGAATAGATGTGTGTGTGTGTGTGTGTGTGTGTGTGTGTGTGTGTGTGTGTGAAGATGTGTGGGTGGATGGATGGATGGATGGATGGGTAGATGAGTGGATGGGTGGGTGGGTGAATGGATGGGTGGATAGATGTAATATACATGAGTGCATAGGTTGATGGATGGGTGGGTAGACATATATATGGGTGGGTGGATGGTTAGGGGGACATATAGATGGATAGGTGAGGAGTGGGTAGGTGGATGAAGGTATGCATGGGTAGGTGAACAGATAGGCAGATACATGCATGGGTGGGTGGTTGGGTGAAGGTACTGCAGTGGAGCTGTGTGCAGATGAAAATATGAGAAGCAAAAATCTATTTAAAATCATTTTATGGAAGAATGCTCTATATTTTATTAATTAACTCAGAAGCTTGCCAATCAGGCAAATGCTAATGAAGGAAGGAGCTGGCACAGTACCTGCTTCATTCATCGTTTTCTGCTTAGGCCTGGCTGTGCTTGGTTTTCTGGTAAATAAGGGGATGAAATTACACCATCCTGAAAGTTGAGGAATTTTCACTTAAGTCCAGAGCTGCCCTAATTTCTAATTTGTGGGTACACTTTAGGTACTAATACATGGCAAGGAAATGTCTCCTCTCCCTTGGGCATCTGCCACAGTGCCTAGGCCAGGACTAAATGTTCACAGATGAAGCTGGTGTAGCCAAGGCTCAGCTCAGCTCCATTTGCTGCCTCCAAATTCATTGACCCACTGGTGAGGTGAAGCTCACCTTCAGAAGTCTGAATAAAATGTAGGGTTCAGGAATACAGTCCACGAGAGCTGAGATGCATGCAGGAAGAGGAGCCAGTAGAGTCCAACAGAAATGAATCTTCCCAGAAGCCCACAGGCAGTTCTGATTACTTATCTATACCTGGCCAGTCGCAGTCACTGATTTTCAGCACTTAGATGTTACTTACTGGCTTGCTTCCCCTGGCTTGCTCAGCTTGCTTTCTTATAGAACCAAGAACTACCAGCCCAGGGATGGCACCACCCACAAAGCACCCCCCCCCCAATCACTAATTGAGAAAATGCCTTACAGAAGGATCTCATGGAGGCATTTTGTCAACTGAGGCTCCCTTCTCTGTGATAACTTCAGCTTGTGCCAGGTTGACACACAAAGCCAGCCAGTACAAATACTAAGAAGGGAGTTAGACAACCTCCCCACTTATCAAAACAATACCTGTAGGTTACCCCCTAAGGCCCATGGTCTCACTAGTCAGAGGCCTTTTAAAAACAAACAAACAAACAAACAAACAAACAAACACAGGTTGTAGTACCAGACATGGAATTCCTTCTGTGGAGCAGACCGCAAATACAACCAGAAAGTGATTGGTTACCCTCATGCCGTTATTGTTCTATTGTTCCTGGGGAAGACCATTGCTCTCAGGATGCCTTAGTTGTTTATAGTTCTGTGCATAGGGTTGAAGCCTTTCCTCCTCCTGGGTTTTCCCCTTCGATATTAGTCTATTGTTGCTGTCCTTGTTCAGCTTATGTTTGGGCAGTCATCCTGGTGAGATATTAAGGGTGTAGCTCCTGATATTATTAGAACACACAGTCTCACAGCAAACTTCCCGATTCTTGGCTGTTACAATATTTCCACCCACTCTTTTCCAGTGTTCCCTGAACCTTACGTATAGGAATTTTATTGTAGCAGAGTGAGTTGGGACTGGGCTTCACTGCTCTGCATTTTGATTTGGTTGTAGTTTTCTTTAACAGTCCCCATCTGTTGTGAAAAGTAGTGTCTTTGGTGAGGAGTGAGAACTACCCTTATCTGTGGTATAAGCACCAACATTGAGGATGTAGTTAGGGATTATTCTGGTTTAATAAAGTGGGTGTTGAAGATTCTCCTCCAAAACACTTATCTTGACTAACCTTGTGTAGTTGGCTAGGTTTCTAGTTTCCAACACCAGGCATGAGTTCCCTCTTGTTGAGTGGGTCTTAAGTTTATTTAGAGAGCTGTTAGTGACCACCAGAGTGTGTGCCACCACTGCATGCTTGGGGTTTTTGTGCTGTGATCTTTGCTGTTATGGTTCATAGGTGTCATACATGGGTAGGACAGTTGGTGGCTTCACTCCTTTGGAAGTTTTCATGGTACCATGAAAGCTAGTCTTCAGGGAGAAAGCTTTCAGGTTAGATCTGACTTAGAAGCTTCTGAGCCCTGTGTTTTACATTTAGTAGTAGTTCTTTTATAAAATTGGGTGCCCCTATGTTTGGCATATATACATGCAGTATTGCAATTATCTATGCTTGCCATTTTCCTTAGTGAATATTAAGTATCTTTCTGTACCTCTTCTGGCTAGGTTTTGTTTGAATTCAATTTTGCTACATAATTAGACCAACTACAATTTGCTTGTTTTCTAATTCTATTTTCTTAGAAAACTTTTATCCAATTTTTTAACCCCCAAGTAGGTATCTATTATTGATGGTGAGTGTATTCCTAGGAAGCAACAGGAAGACTGATTCTGTTTCCAATTAAATCTAATACTCTATGTCTTTTTATTGGGGGAACTGATGTCATTCATATAGAGAGATGGTTGGAAATGTGTATTAATTCCTGTCACTTAATTGATTTTTCATAGCTATCTTTCAATTTACTGTCCTGAAATTGTTTGTTTATTCCCTGTGACCTGTTTGGTGTGTTTCTCCTTCTGAAATATTTATTCTAATATCCTATGTAAGGATAGCTTAGAAGTCATAAATTCCTTTAATCTGTTTTTATAGTGGAAACCTTTTATTTCTTCAATTTTCATTATATAGTTTTGCTGGGTATTATAGTCAGGGCTGCTGGTTATGGTCATTCAGAACTGGGAAAACATCTTTCCAGGCATCCATGGCTTTGAAAAGTTTCTGTCTAATAATCAGGAGTTATTTTTGACTTTCCACTCTTGAAGCTTTCAATATACTTTCCTTAGTCTGTGTTTTAAGTATAGTATGTTGTAGGGAAATTTCTTTTCTGATCCTATCAATTTAGTGTTCTGAGGGCTGTTTGTATCTTGATGGGTATCTTTTTTCTCTAGGTTTAGAAATTTTTCTTCTGTGATTTTATTGAAAATATTTTCTACAATTTTGATATGGTATATTTTTTCCATGCCTATAATCTAAATGTTATATCTTTTCATGGTTCCCCAAAGCACTCCCTTTTTCTGTTTATGGATATTTTTTTCCATTTATTATTGACCTTCACTGAATGACCAATTTCTCTGCCTTGTTTTCTAGTTCTGATACTGTGTTTTCTAAATGACTTATTATATTGTGAAGCTTTCCCTTGAGGGTTTTATTTGGCTCATTGCATTTTTATTATCAGTACCATTTTGTTTTTACTTTTCAACAATATTTGTTTATTGAATTGTATTTCTTTATCTTGTACTGACTTCTTTTTAAAATTTATTTTCATTTATTAATCATTACATTTGTTTACATCTCAAATGATATCCCACTTCCTGGTTTCCCCTACACCAACCCTCCCATTCCACATCCCCCCTCCCCTCCCCTTTGCCACTATGAGGGTGCTCCCCTACTCACCCACCCCCTCCTGCCTCACTGCTCTAGTATCCCCCTATGTTGGGGCATCAAACCTCAATGGACCAAGAGTCTCCCTTCCCATTGCTGTCAGGCAAGTCTGTCCTCTGCTACATATGTATCTGAAGCCATGGATCCCTCTAGGTACACTCTTTGGTTGGTGGTCTAGTCTCTGGGAGCACTGGGTGGTCAGGCCAGCCTATGTTGTTCTTCCAATGGGGTTGCAATCCCCCTCTGCTCCCCCAGTCATTCTGCCAGCTCCCCAGACCAGGTTCCCTGAGCTCAGTCTGATGGTTGGCTCCCAGCATCCACATTTCCATTGGTCAGTTGCTGGCCAGCCCTCCCAAGGAACCCCCACACCAGGTTCTTGTCATCAAGTGCCTCTTGACCATGGCAACAGTGTCGAGTTTGGTGTCTGCAGACATGATGGATTCCCAGGTGGGACAGTCCCTGGATGACCCTTCCTTCAATCTCTGTTCCATTTTTTTCCTGTTCTCCCCTTGGACAGGAACATTTCTGGGTTACAAACTTTGAGATGGGAGGGTGGCCCTATCTCTTGTCCTAGGGCCATGCCTGGAGATGGTCTCTATAGGTTCTCTCTCCCCCTTCTCTGTGCATCCCAGAGAAGGCTAAAGCCATCCCAGTTGGGTCCTGGGAGCCTCACGTTTTCCTGGTGTCTGGGAGTCTCCAGTGGTTATCCCCAGTTCCTCATCCCCCCCCCCATATTTTTGTTCGATTTTCTGACCTTCTGTTCCTCTCTCAAATCCCTTCCAGTTTCTAATACTGCCCCCTTATTTCCTCTCTCTCCTCTTTTCCTCCCAGGTTCCCCTCTCCCTCCACCTCCCATGAGCATCTTGTTCCCCCCTCAATGCAGGACTGAAGCATCCACACCCTGCACTTCCTTCCTTCTAAGCTCCATATGGTCTGTGGGTTGAATCATGGGCATTGTGAGGTTTGGGGCTAATATTCACTTATCAGTGAGTACATGCCATGTGTGTTCTTTTGTGTCTGGGTTACCTCACTCAGGATGATATTTTCTAGTTCCATCCTTTTGCCTGCAAATTTCATGAAGTCATTGTTTTTAATTGCTGAGTAATAGTCCATTGTGTAAATGTACGTTTTCTGTATCCATTCTTCTGTTGAGGGACATCTGAGTTGTTTCCAGCTTCTGGCTATTTTTTTTTCTTATAAGGGCAATATTTAATTGGGGCTGGCTTACAGGTTCAGAGGTTCAGTCCATTATCATCAATGTGAAAGCATGGCAGTGTCCAGCCAGGCATAGTGGTGGAGAAACTGAGAGTTAGTTCTACGTCTTGTTCCAAAGGCAAACAGAAGACTGGCTTCCAGGTAGCTAGGATGAGGGTCTTAAAGCCTATGTCCACAGTAAAACACCTACTCTAACAGGGCCACACCCATTCCAACAAGGTCACACCTCCTAATAGTGCCACTTCCTGGGCCAAGTATATACAAACCATCACAGACAGCCAAAATAACATACTAACTTCAATGGTACCTCACTTCTTAATCCTTTACCAATAGTGTTCCTCTGATGACTAAGCATTCAAGTCTATGAGTCCTTGGGAGCAATTCTTATGCTAAGCACCAAACATGATTAGAAAGTTAGGGCAGTGGCACAATCAGGAATCAGAAAGATATAGATGAATGGTTGTTTACAGGGCATTTTCTTCTTGTACCATCCAGCATCACAGGCAAACACACGTTTCCAATAATAATCAATAGACCTTCTGACTTCAAATAAACCAATCAAGATAAGCCCTGCAAATAAACGATCAGAGGCTTGCCTTTCACATGAGTCTAGATCTCATTGTGTTAGGAATTGAGATTTAAGCATTAGTTCTCAGACCTTGTTTATATAAAACACAAACCCAACTCAAAGACACAATTTAAGTTAATTTTGTCTGTGCACACATATGTATGTGTGCAGGCCTGTGCATGGAGGGTCAGAAGATCACCTGCAGAGGTAATTGGCTCTTTCTATTTTGTGGGTACTGGGAATAATTACGTGTTTGTGAGTCTTGCTGTGAGCTCCAAAACATAAAAAACAAGAGACTGTTTCTACCACACACTGTCATAGAGCAAACATTCTGATTCTAAAACAGAAGAATCAGAAGACAGCAAGGAAGGATCAGGCCGAAATCCAGAGGAGCAACCACAGTCTGACATCTCCATTTTGACATGATTATATGAATTATTCCAAAGGCCTTACCACATTCCCAAAAAACTTATAAGGATTCTATTTGACGTGAAGCTTTTGATATCTTTTAGGGTTTGAAAAAGTGTTAGCATTTTGTGAACTTTTTAACATTTGTACTATTTCACTGTTCTTTGAACAAGCTTGTGTTGAAAAAATCTAAAAAGGCTTATTAAAGGGTTTGAAACATTTTTCACACTTGTGACCTTTCAGTCTTCTATGAACTATGAGGTATTTCAGAAGTTCTAAGTCTAAAAGAACTTGGCACACTCTTCACACGTGTGTGGCTTCTCTCACAAATGAATTATTTGATGTTATCTGTGATCAGAAGTCTGGTAATAGCTTTTGCTACATTGTTCCCACTTGTAATGCTTCACTCTGTATGAATTATCTGGTGTTTAAGACAGTGCTGCGGAACTTCTAAAGTCTTTGTTCCATTCTTTACACTTGTACGGTTCACTCCAGACTGAAGTCTTTGATGACCCCTAAAGTTCTTATTATTGAGTATGTTGCCACATACTTTATCTTGGAAGAGTTCTCCACATTGTGAGTTAATCTGGGCTGACAGAGGTAGAACTTTGCAGAGAGGGCTTTTCCACATTCCTTGAATTTGTAGGGTTTCTATCCAGAATGGGCTATTGAAGGATAGAATCTGGGAAGTTCTAAAGAACTTGACACATGTCACAATTGTAGGGATTTTCACCTGCATGGATTCTCTTGTGTTCATAATGTAATGATGGACAATAGGAAACCAGGTCACATATTTTATAGCTGTAAAGGTTTCTCTCCTGTATGAATTCTCTTGTCTTTAGAAAAGTAATGGACAATGAAAGGCCTTGCCATATACTTCACATTTAAAACTTTTCTCCTGTACATACTGTGTTATGTTTAGAAAGCAGACATACATCACACACATCACACTTGTATACTGTATGAATTCTCTTGTGTTTAGAAAGTGTTGATGGACAATGGAAAGCCTTGCTACATACTTCACACTTACGGGGTTTCTCTCCTGTATTTATTTTCTTATGGTTGGAAAGTGTTGATGGACAATGGAAGGCCTTGCCACATACTTCACACTTGTAGAGCTTTTCTCCTGTACGGATTATCTTGTGTTTAGAAAGTAATGATGGAAAATGGAAGGACTTGCCACATCTTCACACCTGTAGGGCTTTCTTTTTAAATGAATTCTCTGGTGATTTTGAAATATTTTTTTCTTCTCAAAGTCTTTGCCACATTGTTTGCATATAGCAATTTTCCCCTCCATGTCAGAGATCCAAGCTCAGTGTTGAGCAGGACAATTGCCTAGCATGGGTAGAAATGAAGTTTGAAGATGGAATGCAGAATTTTGTTACCCATAGCCAGTTCTGGTGATGTCATAATCCAGTTTCTGGCTACTATAAGTAATGCTGCTATGAACATAGTGGAGCATGTGTCTGTGTTATATGTTAGAACATTTTTGGGGGTATATACCCAGTAGTGGTATAGCTGGGTCTTCAGGTAGAACTATTTCCAATTTTCTCAGGAACTGCCAGACTGATTTCCAAAGTGGTCTTACTAGCTTGCAGTCCCACCAGCAATGGAGGACTGTTCCTCTTTCTCCATATCCTTGCCAACATCTTCTGTCACCTGCCTTTTTGATCTTAGCCATTCTGATTGGTGTGAGGTGGAATCTCACGGTCATTTTGATTTGTATTTCCCTGATGACTAAGGATGTTGAACATTTCTTTAAGTGCTTCTCAGCCATTTGAGATTCCTTGGTTGAGAATTCTCTATTTAGCTCTGTACTCCACTTTTTTAATAGGGTTATTTGCTTCTCTGGAGTCTCCCTTCTTGGGTTCTTTGTATATTTTGGATATTAGTCCTCTATTGGATGTAGGATTGGTAAATATCTTTTCCCAATCTGTGGGTTGCCATTTTGTTCTATTGACAGTGTCCTTTGCCGTACAGAAGCTTTTTAGTTTTATGAGGTCCCATTTGTCCATTATTAATCTTAGAACACAAGCCATTGGTGTTCTGTTCAGGAAATTTTCCCCTGTGACCATATGTTCAATGCTCTTTCCCACTCTCTCTTCTATTTGATTCAGGGTAACTGGTTTTATGTTAAGGTCCTTGATCCACTTGGACTTGAACTTTGTACAAGGAGATAAGAATGGGTCAATTTGCATTCTTCTACATTCAGACTGACAGGTGAACCAGTACCATTTGTTGAAAGTGCTCTCTTTTTCCCCCCACTGGATATTTTTAGCTCCTTTGTCAAAAATCAAGTGACCATAAGTGTATGGGTTCATTTCTGGGTCTTCAATTCTATTCCATTGATCTACTTGCCTATCTCTGTACCAATACCATGCAGTTTTATCACTATTGCTCTATAGTGTATCTTGAGGTCAGGGATGGTGATTCCCCCAGAAGTTCTTTTATTGTTGAGATTAGCTTTCACTATCCTGGATTTTTATTATTCCAAATGAATTTTGAGAATTGCTCTTTCAAACTATGAAGAATTGAGTTGGAATTTTGAGGGGGGATTGCATTGAATCTGTAAATTGCTTTCAGTAAGATGTCCACTTTTACTATATTAATCCTGCCAGTCTATGAGCATGAGAGATCCTTCTATCTTCTGAGGTCTTCTTCGATTTCTTTCTTCAGGGATTTGAAGTTCTTGTCATACAGATCTTTCACTTGCTTGGTCAGAGTCACATGAAGATATTTTATATTATTTGTGACTATTGTGAAGGGTGTTGTTACTCTAATTTCTTTCTCAGCCCTTTTATCCTTTGAGTGGAGGAAGGCTACTGATTTGTTAGAGTTAATGTTTGTGAGAATTTTACTGAGTATTTTTGCATGGATATTCATAAGGAAATGGTCTGTAGTTTTCTTTGTTGGTTCTTTTTGTTGTTTAGGTATCAGTGTAACCGAGGCTTCATAGAATTGGATAGCGTTCCTTCTGTTTCTATTTTATGGAACAGTTTGAGAAGTATTGGTGTTAAGTCTTCTGTGAAGGTCTGATAGAACTCTGCACTAAAACCATCTGGCCGTGGGCTTTCTTTTGGTTGAGAGACTTCTAAAGACTGCTCCTATTTCCATAGGGGTTATGGGACTGTTTAGATGGTTTAACTGATCCTGATTTAACTTTGATACCTGGTATCTGCCTAGAAAGTCATCCATTTTTATCCAGATTTTCCAGTTTTGTTGAGCATAGACTTTTGTGGTAGGATCTGATTATTTTTTTTTCGATTTTCTCAGTTTCCGTTGTTATGGCTCCGTTTTCATTCCTGATTTTGTTAATTTGGATGCTGTCTCTGTGCCCTCTGGTTAGTCTGGCTAAGGGTTTATCTATTTTGTTGATTTTCTTGAAGAATCAGCTCCTAGTTTTGTTGATTCTTTATATAGTTCTCTTTGTTTCTACTTGGTTCATTTCAGCTCCGAGTTTGTCTAACTTGATGCAGAAGGCCATGCAGGCTGGGCTCCCGAAGCAAAACTACTGGAAGTGATAGTGAAAGGCTGGCCAGGTAGAGGAGACCTGTGGGCAGTGTGCCTGAAACAAGGTTCATATAGTAGGGCTGGGGGCTGGGCTCCTAGAGCAAATTTGAAGGGTACAATAGATGGGCTTGGTACAGGATGCTGTGTAGTTTCTGAAGGTCACATAGGCCAGGAGCCTGTTCATTTTCTTTTCTTTTAAAAAAAAAGATTTATTTTTTATTTGTATGAATACACTGTAGCTGTCTCCAGACACACACTAGAAGAGTGCATTGAATCCCATTACACATGGTTGTAAGCCACCATGTGGTTACTGGGAATTGAACTCAGGACCTGTGGGAGAACAGTCATTGCTCTTAACCGCTGAGCCATTTCTCCAGTCTACCTGTTCAGTTTTTTAACACAGTGTTATCTCTGAATCAGAATTGATATAGAGAGGCATAAAGTTGAGTGGGGAGGATCTTGGAGAAGTTGGGAGAGAGGAAAAAAATGATCAAAATATATTGTATGAAAAAATTTAAAGAGAGAAAGAAGAAAGGAAGATTAAAAAGTAGAGGAGGAGGAGGAGAAAAAGAAGAAGAGGAAATAGAAATGTCCCCCTGTGTTTCTGTGGGGTTTCCCTCCTGTTATTACCTGCTCTGGCTGCATTTGAACATTTTCAAGAGCCAGCCTCCAGTCCCAGGCCTGGTACTCATTTCCAGGGAGTTTTGAGGCAACCTGTGGACTAAACTGGAAAGCCCATATCTCTTCTCCATCATGGACCCTCACCTGCCACCTGAGGGTGATCCTCAGGGTGGAATACGTCTTGGAAGAAGCTAGACTCAGCCACATCAGTCATTATCATAATAGAAAGCATAGCATTTGAACCCATTTTAATGCTTGAGAGCTATGTGTGACTCTCTCAAATTTATAGCATAGACATCAGTCAGTAACAATGCCAAGCTAGCCACTCAACTCTTCACTTAGGTTCTCCCTTCCACTCAAAGGCAGAAATAAATACTTGTTGACTGCATCACTGGATTGAGATGATCCTTCCAGAAAGAGAACGCAGCATACATAGAAGGACCATGCCAAGAGTGATGCTTTTCCTTCAGGCGCAGAACTGCCACTGAAAGTTTGTGCTAAGATAAGGCATGGCCCCCTTCTCTACAGCTGGCAGCATGTTCTTTCTAAACCTGTACAGTTTGCTCACCCCATGCCTTTTGGTTGTTCCTCTTCACCTTCAGGGTAAAAAGCCGTGGAGACTCTTGGTCTCGTTCATCTGTTTCAGACATCTTGTTTGGAGTAGCCTGCTGCCTCTCTTTCATATCCTGGATGCCTTCAGACCTCCTTCTCATCACCTTCTTTACTGTTTGTCCTTCTTTCAGCAATAACACTTTCTAGGTTTGTGAACATGGTCTTCAACCCTCACGGTCTCTCCAAGGGGGGTTTTGAAGGCAAACAGGGTCCCAAGCCCACAGTGAGTCCTGAACTTGTCTGTTGCCTTATGGGAAGCCTGCCTGTTTGCAAGTCCATGTTCCCTCCTTCCCAGGCTGCTTTCTCGATACTTTTCACTACCCACTCCTTCTCTGATCATTTCTCATAGCAGTAAAACCCTAACTAAGACAGGTGTATGTCTACTCTACCCCAAAGGGCTGTGCCAGGCGACGGAATGAGAAAGACCCGTATCCAGGTTCTGCCCCAAAGCAGAATGACTTCTGTGAGGGATTTGGATATGTCAACAGCTATGTGAATGAAGGCTGCCTGAAGTATTCAGATCTATCTGAAAGGGAGGAGTTTTAGGGACTTGCTTTTTTTTTTTTTTTTTTTTTTTTTATAGAATCCTGAAGAGCTGTCTTTGTATTAGTGTAAGAAGGAGGACTCCATGGTGCAGAAAGCAGAAGAAAGATTCCTTGCCACTAAACCCTTATGCCACGTTGTCTTCTCCCCCAGGGCCTCCAGTGGAGCCAGAGACCAGGCCTAGCCAGGGAAAGGGCGGGGTCTCTTTCCCCATCCTTAATGGGGAAGTGACCACGCAATGGCTTTGCTGTTTGAAAAGTTATTCTCACCACAGCAAGTGATGGCAACCATGCCATCTGAACTCGGTTCAAGTCTGTCTGCTGACACATCTGTGTGCTCCTGCCGATGGATGTGCACAGCTCTCTTGTGGAATCCTCATAGCATTGGCCTCACCCAGCTTCCACCTGTGCAAACTGGCTATCCTGGAGCAAGGCCAGCACGTCATTATTTCTGCCTTCCCAGCATCATACTTGGGTATATACAGTCCTTTTTGCTGTTTCAACCCCAAACGTACTTGACACAGCATCACACATGCCCATGTTCTGTCTGCATCTTGAGCCTTTACCACCCTGCAGTGGATCTTGAAGCAGGCACACTCCTCTAAGACATTAGCACCCACTACCTACGATGATAGTGTCTTGTGCTTCCTCAGATGAAGGTCCCTTAACCAGGGGTCTGTGTCCTGTGCCACACCACTTTTCCTTTACCCATTTCCCTGTTCCACACATAGTCCTACACGGGACACCACTTTTAAATTATGACCTATAGCTGCTCAGTAAACATTCTGTGAACAAGTGACTGGTTAAGAAACAGCAAACAGAAGTTGGTGAAGACTATTTTTGAGCAACTGGGAAAAAAAAAAGCAGCAGCACAGAACCTAGAGCTCTCAAGTCAGACCAGCTTGAGGCTTGGCTGGTGATATGCAAAGAAAGGAGTGGGGCTCGAGAGGACATTCTAACAACGCATTGTAAGGCCAGGACAAGAACTACCTACCTCTCAGCAGCTGGAGCCATGGCTCTCGTGGAGATTGGGAGCCCAGCAGATTAAAAGTCACACATCACAGCCCCTTGCCCATCACTTGGTGTATGATATCAGGTTTAATTTATTATAGTACTCTCATCACCCAGAATTCCCTGCCACCTCCTTTCTCCCTTAAGGCAAACACAGCAGAAACTTCTGGTACATTTGCTCTATTATTACTTCTCTGGTTATGAAAACGACCAGGTTGATAAAGGAGAAGGGCTTCCCACTTCCCCAAAATGTTCTTTTCTAGAGAGAAGCATGAATATCTTATGAAACACACCACTGTGTCCTGCTGCGATGCCCGTGCTGAGCCTCCTGCAGAACTCGCCTTATTAAAGTGTTCTTTTGATGGAGTGGGCTGGGGTGCACAGGGAAAACTTGCTTCTGTTTAGAAATCACTCGGATGTCAAATCTTTCAGGGCATTTCATCGGCCCTCTGTTTTCTGTGCATTAATCTGGCCATATTGCTCACATTTCAGGACCAAGTACCCTGCCTGGTTCTCACCAGAGAGGCACATATACCACCATCAGTGTCTTCCCCTCTGTGCTTTGCCTCAGTTCATATGGAAGGTTCTTAGCCCCAGACCCAAGAATCCGATGATCTCCAGTCACCTGACTCCCATGTGCAGTTAGGTTTAGCATATGAGGATTATCTATTCTGGGTGTTCCTCTCCGAGCTGGCCCCAGGCCACTGGTACCCTGTGCTAGCCATGTGGGTTGTAGGGCTTCTTTTCTGGCCATGCGCATTCTCCTGTCTTGCCTTCTGCTGGTTTCATGCACAGGCTGGGTCCAGCTGGAAGCACAGAGTGCTGAGAGCCTGGAGCTACTCTTGCCTAAGCCCTCCCCCTGCAGCACAGTGCAGACCAGAGGCAGGGTTACAGGGACACAGGGGGCATGTTTAGCCTCAAGGATTTAAGTGTCATTAATTTTCACAAGGCTTCTGTGCTGAATCTACCAAGCAGGATTGTAGTGACCCTCCCCGGTGTTCATTAGAGTAGGAATCGGGGCTTTGTGTCCCAAGATGTGGCATGTGGCTGATGCTGTCAGGTGGAAAGGTTCTGGGTTGGCAAATGAGGAGACAGATGTTTTGAGAGCTTTATTAGGTTGCCCAGCATCCCACAGTTTTTGTAAGGGATGTGCTGGATAGGATGTGCTGGATGCTGATCTGGCTTCTCTGTTCCTTCCCACTGTCCCCAATTCCTTCTGTACACACAGGGTATAGCGTAGAGTAGATGTTGTTTTCTTAACTTGTACAGCCTGTCTTTTCTTCAGGAGGTGTGTGTGTAAGAGGGAGGGAGAGGGGGAGAGGGAGAGGGAGGGTGAAGGGGAGGGAGAGGGAGAACATTTGCATGTAGAGGCTAGAGGTCAACCTGAAGTGTTGTTCCTCAGGTGTCATCTGTCTTGTTTGCCTGAGACAGGATTTCTCACTGGCCCGAACCTTGCCAAGTTGGCTTGGCTGCCCAGCTAGGATCCCTAAGACACCCCCCCCCCCCAGTCTCCATATCCCCAGCACTGCATTTGTAAAGCTGTGCTGCCACTTCAGGCATTAGAAAAAAAGTTTGATTTAATTTTTACTTTATGAGCATGGGTGGTTTGCCTGCATGTATGCATGTGCCCCACACCTGTGCCTGGTGCCCATGACGGCCTGCAGAGACTGTTAGAGCCTCTGGAACAGGGAGTACATGTGTTTGTGAGCCTCCATCATGAAAGTACTGGGACCTGAACTTGGGTCCCCCTTGAGGATAGCAAATGGTCTTAACTACTGAGCCATGTCTAACCCTGCCAGCCCCCAAAAGAGAAGGTTCTGAGAATAGGACTCAGCTCCTCAATGCATAACAAACACTTCACTAACTGAATTATCTCCCTAGGCCTCTTTAGAATTTTTATGACTGACAATTCTTGTTTGTTAGGACTAGACCCAGTCCCTGTCCAGATGAACTTTTAAATACGATAGATATGTTTATATATGAGTGTACATGCATGCACGCATGTGTGCATTACACACACACACACACACACACACACACACACACACACACACAGTGTATCAGTATAGATAAGTGGTATATCTGTTTTTCCCTTCACATTTTGAAAATGAAGTGTCTGGTGTTGCCCTGCTGGCCCAACCTGTGGACAGGTGGCAGCAGCTTTGTCTTTAATACTCTCCTTTTGTAACTAGAGTGTACTGCATATGCCACTTGTTCAGGACAGGCCCTGTCCACTCCGGAGTCACTCAGCTTGTTCTCACCCGGCTCAATTCCTGGCACTCCCCAGATGAGTACGGACAAGGGGCTTAGCCTTAGCCATCTCTGGGCTGTGTCCCCTGCACAGGGAAGACCTGCTGAGCTCGCCCACACCTGCCCATATGCTCTGCCTATCATTACGTAAGTTCTGTAAGATTTGAACATGCACCTAGAGGCCTTTAGTAATCACATTTCCTTCCAGATTGGAAAGGCAAAATCTACAGCTGCCTTGTAAATGTTCCTGCTTTTAGTGAGTAAAATGGCTTCTTGAATTATGAAAAAGAAAGAAAGCAATCTACCCCAGTGGGTGGTCGTTGAAAGTTTCGTAGCTATAGGATGCTTTGCCAAGGTAGCTTTCATAGCAGAACCTTCACACAGAGCCTTAATGCAGAACAGTCCAGGTGCAGTGGGCAATAGAGACATGGACCACAAGCTCCAGTTAACTGTGCGCTTGTCTGCTGTGTGTCTATATGTGTTATGTAGACTTCAGACTCCAGGAACACCCACCCACTCAGGAAATACAAGGGGTGTAAATGGAGTCTGGGGAGGTGGCTCCAGGAACACCCACCCACTCAGGAAATACAAGGGGTGTAAATGGAGTCTGGGGAGGTGGATTCAAGGCAAAGGGAGCACCAAATTCCAGAAGCCCATACAGATGCATTCTATTCAGTGCCTTTTCTGTGTCGAGTACTGTGGGGACATAGAAGTGATCAGATCGTCAGGAGAGGGTCAATGATGTACAGCTGCGTGGCTTCAAGAAGGGTAACAACAGCTGAGCCTTGGGGCCACTGCGTGCGCAGGCTGGACATATCTACCCTGGCCCATTATTCTGGGTTTCCAAATAGCTGTGTGGCAGATGAGCTAATGTTGAAGAACTAGTCATACCACGCCTCAGTTTCCTTATGTGGGACAGGGGATTGAGGTGGATTAAACTTCCCAATTCATCCTCACACATTTTATGAATCCGTGATTCAGACACCACCCAGAGAAAGTCTGCTATGTAATTTATATATGATCTATCAGCTTGCGTGCATGAACACACATTGTATAGGTCTACGTAACTGTGTTTCGCTTCACATTTGAACACTCAGCACTTCCTTCGCTTGTCTCTTCGTACCTCTTTGTTTCTCAGAATAAAGTCCCCCAGGGTTCCCAGGCCTCCTTCCTTCCTCGATGGCCGTCCCCATCTCTTCTCATAGTACATTCTTGTCACTTGCCTGGGACCAGTGCACTGTTCCTTCCAGCATCCTTTTCTACACTGATAGGCATCGAGTCCTCAGATGTCACTCCCCACTGAGTGCCCTTTTCCTGCCTGCCCTGCTGCCAACTTGGGGCCTCCTTGTATTGACACATTCGGTGACACATTCTGCTCATCATCCTAAGAAGCCACCACCTAGGTCTTTGTTACCAACAGCTGGAGGCAGGGTTTTCCTTGTATGTGCTTTCCTCCAATATACAACCCTATGCCTAGTCTGGAGACAAGGGGAGACAGACAGACAGAGAGAGACAGACAGATAGACACAGACAGACACAGACAGAGTGACAGAGAGTGAGTGGGGAGGAACGACCCTCAGGAGGACTAAGGTGGGCCTAAAACTATTATTAAGACAGTTATTACACAGATGCCAGCCAGTCACAGCCCTAACACATTGGAGAAAGGAGTGCAGGTGATCTGGGCTTGACATCTGAGTGGTGGAAAGGGTAGGTATCTGGTGAGGCTTCTGCCTGCGGTGTACCATGGCTGAAGCCTACCCTGAGTTTCTAGGAAGGCCACTGGCCGTTCCTACTGTACCTCTTTTTAGTGAGTGCCTTGGAGTTGTCACCACTCAGAGCCCGTGGAACTCAGGGCAAGAATTCCTCTTTGAGACAGGGTCAGAGCTGGACTCCAGCAAATGTTTCTCCCTCCTGAACGCTGGGCCAGGTGATGAGCTACTCTTGGGATGCAGGGAAACTTATGCCTATGGAATGGGGAGAAGGAAGGTTTATATTTTGAGCATCTGCATGGAACTTGAGCCTGTGAAGCCTGCTATGGATGTTTCCTGGCAGGAGTCTCCTAATTACCATTTGTTCATAAAGATCATGAGTGCAGATGCCCAGAGTCCCCTCTCTCCCTTCACTTTTGTGGCACCCTCCCAACAGCTTCCCCATGCCTGGCACTGACTCACCTTCTAGGCCTGATGGGGAGGTGCGGCCGGTCCAACTTGCTTCTTGTTGGGACAGCTGCAGTGAGACCAGGTCCCTCAGCCAGGAGCCCGTGGCAGACATCATGCCTACCCCCCAGACAAGTCTAACAGGCATTGTGGGGTAGGTTTCTGAGGTGCCTCTTTAGTTACAGCTTTCCTGGGGGTACATAGTGAGAATAAACTAAAAACCTAGCTCTTTTTCCTGGGGCACAGACCTTGGCTTGGATGGTGTGGTTGCCCTTTGTTTAGGCTCCAAATGAGTCAGGGAGACCCCGGCAGCACAGCGCTAGCCTTGACTTTGTTCTCAAGGTTGAGCTCAGCCCATTTTGTCTGTGCTTCCTTTTGATCTGAATACCAGACTTTTTTTTTTTTTTTTTAAAGTAATGACTACAAAGTCTAATTTGGCCCAGTGAGTTATCTTCCCCTGTCCTTGCTGTTCCAGAGAAAGTCTGGGGTGGAAGCTCCTGATCACTCAAGACTGAGGAAGTAGAGTGGCCCATCCTGGACTGCCTCACTGGCTTCCATGCAGGAGAGGACGAGCTGCCTCAGTAGAAGTTAACTCTGGAAGGCATGGGGAGAAATGTGGATGCACTAATCCCAGGAAGGAAGGACATCTTGCTGTTCAGAGGAGGGAGGCACAAAGGAAGGATGTGCCACCCTGGGGGGGGGTCTTCCATAAGATAAGGAAGCCACATGGTCCCAGAGAAGGAAGGAAGGAAGACATGGTGCCTCCAGCAGAAAGGGTTGTTCTTGTGGCTCTGAGACTCATGCCTAGTGACATGGGGGCAGGGAGGAGATAGATTCAGTAGCATTAGTTGAGGGCTCCAAAGAGCTGACTGCTCAGAATGAATTTCCAATTCATTTGTCAATTTACCATATGTTCGTGGAGTGTTTATTACATGTCAGACACTATTTGAGCAGTCACCCTTTCCCTGGAGATCTGCAAATGAAGCCTGTGGGTGCTGTCACTAATTATCCCTGTGTCACTGAGTCATTGAGGAAGCAGGAAGCCTAACATTGTAGCATCTTTGTTGGAAAGAGGATGCACGCGGGGGTGGGGTGGGGTGGGGTGGGGTGGGGGTGTGGGTGTGGGGTGCTGCGGAAGGAAAGAAGGAGGAGGAGAGGGCCTCTTGCATTCCCTGTAAGCCATATTCTCACCAGTCTGGATGCCACCTCTTGCTAGCAGGGTAGAAATGATCTAACGGCTTTCTGAGACTCTGTGCAAGCAAGTTTAGTACATATGGGTTGGAGCCTTGTTCTAGTGTAGCACAGGTAACTGGCAGGACAAGTCTGGCAGAGGTAGCTATGGGAGCTTGAACTTGGTCCATATGGCTGCTTAGCACTGTTCCCCAAAGGCCTAGAGGATAGAAAGGAACAGAGCTTCTGTACTGTGAGGCTGTCTAAGAAGTACCACGTCAGCTTCTTCGTCAGGCAGTGCTGAAGTAAGCATTGCCCTCTCAGAGAGCAGGCGTGTAGCCTTCTTTCCCTCCAAACACAGCTTCACCAAAGCTGCCTGCTTCAGAGTTGTGGCCTTTAAGTAACTTGGCTAATAAGTCATCAGTGATCTATGGCCTTGTTGGGAGAGTCACACTATATGTCCAAGCTAGCCTCAAACTTGTTCTATAGTCCAGGCTGGCCTTGAACATGAACTTCTACTTCAGCCAGTGCTGGGGTGATAGGTGTGTGCCACCACACCTGGCTCTGTAGCTGCTGTAACTCTCCTACACCCCTTCCCACGACGAACCTATTATCTTCATAAATCACTGGAGGCCCATGTGTGTGTGTCTATAGCAACTGAGAAGTATCCTTGAGGAACACCTGTGTCTCCTTGATGTGTCCTTCACTTCATGTATCTCCCCCTCTCTAATGTCTTCCTTTCTTGACCTGCCCTTGCTTCTGGGTGCTCCCCCCAACCCCCGACATTCCCCAGGATCCACTGAGGAGGTCCAGTTGCTAGTCTGGCTTACACGTGCAGAAATAGCCCTATAGTATTGAATCCCAGATGCTTCTGTAAAAAGGAGGTTCCTAAACTCTCCTTAGTGGTCCAGAAAAGAACTGATTAGACCAAGAAGGGAGGGAGTCCCTGCGGTAAGCACAGTGGAGAGCTGCTCTCCTCTGCCATCAGTCTGCACTGGGACTCATGTAGGATTGGGAGAGGTGTAGCAGAGGGTTGTTGGGGGTCCTTTCACCAATATTGCTCTGGCTGTTTGCTTTTTCCCCAATTTCTTTTTTCTTTCTATTGGTTGTGTCCCCTTGGTAAGCTAGACAGCATGCTGGCTCTGAAGAAACATTCTGTATCCCACAACTCAATGAAATGGACACGGGGATCCAGCCACACTGTGCAGGTTGCAAAGAGCACCGAACTACCCCTCAAAGTGTATCATCCATGTAAGCGAGACTCACCTCAATGTCCTATGAGTCTCTTCTCCTGCTTCTGCTACTAAGAGGCTTGGCTTCCTCAGAAGGCCTCTCTGCGTATACAGGGCCTTTCCTTCCATCCCAGCTTTACCCTGTCATGATCCGAAGACTGAGGAGAGAAGTAAAACTGGCCCTGGGTAAAACCAAACCAAACCAAACCAAGGGAATATAAGCTTGGTTAGCACTGCAGAAAGTGTGTTCTTTGCACATCTATTCTCCTGTTTATTTGGCTTTCTGTGTTTTATTTAATGAGCACACATTTATTTTCAGGATATGCCAATGCAGCTTCTGACTTGACGCATATACAGTGTTTTCAATTTCACTGATGCTCAGGTTAGAATTTTCAATTAAACTTACACACATCTAGTACATCTTTTTTTCCCTTTATTTTCACTCATGTACTCTGGGGGAAAAAAAAAAACCAGTACTTTCAAAATTAAAGTTAACACGGGGCTGTAAACTTTGAGAGAAGCAATTATTTTGAATTATATTAGTAACCACACAGTTTGTCTTTTACAAGGCGGTGTGAATGATAGCAAGCTTTAACTAAATTCTATCATGATCTGAAGGCAGAGGCAAACTAACAATTAGCATATAAAACCCCGTGGAACAAAAGGAGCCTACTGTCAATCAAACAACCCCTGCAGGAGGCAATCAAAGATTTTATTGGGGTAAAATAACTGATAACCAGAATGCAGGAAGGCGACCCAACAAACATAGTTATAAAATTACCCTCCCCCAACACACACCCAAAAACCCCCAAAACCAAAAAAACCCTCCCCCAACACACATCCAAAAAAAAAAAAAAAAAAAAAAAAAAAGAAAGAAAAAAAAAAGAAAAAGAAACAAACACATCTCTACTCAATTTCTTAGGGAAGGTTCTGATTCCTAGCCTCTTGTTGCCTCATGTGTGGCCCTCACTAACATGAGGCTCTCCCCTGTGAATACTGAAGAAAGAAGAGGAGTGTCAGGGACACAGGGGCTCTTCCCTCGGACCATTGCGTGCGGCACCCTTCCCAGCGTGATCAACAAATAAAATGAAAATACTTTGCTTCCTTGCTACAAGATGCCATATTGCTGGAATATTTAGAAATATAAAAAGGTGGGACTTTAAACTTTCAGCTTTTGGTTAGAAATTATTAGTGCGTCACATATTGCCCTCCGGTGAGCCCTGGGAAACCCCGTTGCCCGGCCCTTCCTGGTAATCCAACCCAATGAGCTTCTTAAAGCTCATTTTGGAAGACATAGTCCTTATTGTTAGCAAATCGCACATGAATCGGGATCAAATTATTGGTTCGGCAGACCAGTAAGGGTACACTGGTCACCCTTGGCCTCTTGTCACTGGGGCACCCAGATTACCACTGCAAAAGGATAGTCCATGGCTCTCACAGTCTGTGCAACAGTGAGGCAGCCTGAATTTCCCTCACAGGAGGGGCTAAGCAGGGAGAGCTATGGGCAGGGCTGCGCCGCACCGCAATGCCGGATGTTCCCCATGCGCCTTCAGTGGACCCGGCTACGTTCCTAACATTGAGCATTTTTTGCTGCTGCAGCCTGGTTCTAGGTGGAACACCGTCACCCTGCAGACATAGTGGGACATTCATTTTTGTCATATCATTATTGCTTGGACACCCTCACTCTGAAGACCCGGCAGGGCGTCCTTAGGCTGTGGATCGTCACCCTGTGTGACAGCATGGATTATCCAGGTAGATGCTATACCACTGGGGCCGTGCGCCAGTCACCATTGGGGTACCCACGTTCTCTCTCTCCCCGTGCCCCTAAACCAAGGACCAAGAGTCATTCTTACCCGCTAGATGGCACCACAGAATGCATTCTTAAAGTGCATTCTGTCGCATTGCCACGCCTGCGCACTGAGATCCGCTGACTGCCTTGCTGCCATGGCCGCGGTGTACCGAGTATTTGTGTGGATAGCCTTCCCTGCCAACTCAGTGGAGCACCCTTAGGCTGCAAGTCTCCATCCAGTGTGGCTGCGCACCGATACCCTAAGGGTTGCTACCTCAGTAGAACCATTCTGATCAACTGTGGGGCCTCATTGTGTGGGCTGCCGGCCTCGTGGACTGGCGTTCCTACCCGGTAGAGGGCGCCGCAGAATGTGTCTCCACCGAGCAGATTGCCGCATTGCCGCACCTGCGCACTGAAGTCTGAGCGGACTCGCCCAGCAGACTGCGTCACAGCTGCCTGCATTCCAGATCTCGACAGACGTCTCTAAAGACTGCAGACTGCGGCACGGCTGGAAGCTGAGCGAACCCCTTTACTACAGCTCTGTGACCACGAACCGAAGAGGACCCGGTGGCTTGTTAGCCCATCTTATTGAGATTTTAGGCCTTGTGTGATAGCTCATCCAAGCGCTGGTGCTATGTAGACGATCATTGCCGCGGCTCTCCGGCCAGCTTCGGCTCTCCGGGAAGATCCGCGGCCTTTACTCTGAAAATGGTTGGATAGAAGACCTGCGACACTGCCGCGGAGCCGGGAGTTTTTCACTTGTGGTGGTGACCGAGGAATGGGCAAAAGGAGGCACAGAAAAAGCCCAGATATCTGTGTCGGTGCAGTTCGTGCGAGGATACCTTCGAGCGTTGAGATACCTTCGAGCACAGAACCCTGCAGCTTGCGATGCAACGGAGAGCTTGGCCGATCTTTTTACCCTGGAGACGCTAGCACAGAGGCTCGCCATCACCCTGTGGATAGGCGCATTGTGGTTGTAGCACAATGATGAGCCATGGAGGTCTCCACGCTTGGCTGGGACTTGGGCGTATGCCGTTACCCAGCCAACGCCTGTACAGCTCTTTGTTATCTTAATCCTGGGGAATTACATATATTTGTGGCTGCACTTCAGTGACTGAACGGATGTTCTTACCTTGGGGATAGAGGCACAGTGGAGCTGCGCACGGATACCCAACGAAGCAACCTTAGAGGGTGGATCACTTGAATGGTTTTGGTGGCGCACTAAGGTTCTGCATGATATTTTTTTTCCCCGCGGATGGTGGCGCAGCAGAGCTGTGCACAGATAACCTCAGAGTGCCTCACCCTATATGGCTGCTGCTTGCGCACTAAGGAATCAAATGGATATCCTTATTTTGGATGATGGTTTAACAGAGTCTGAACTACTTGGCGGATGCCTGCATTGTGGTGGCTGAGCACCAAGTGCCCGAGTGGATTTTAACCTGAGATGTTGGTATAGCAGAAACCCGTATTTGTGGATAAGTGCATCTTGACAGCTGCGTTTGAAAAGCCTAAGAGGATCTTATCCCGAGGATGGTGTTTCTGAGCATCCTTACCCTGAGTGTAACTACATTGTGACTGCTGCACACTAAAAATTTGGGCTTCTTTGATTTATTTATTTATTTATTTATTTTGCCCTAAGGATAAGGGCATTGTGAAACGTCCTTCCTTCCTTTGTGTGGTGGCTGTGTACTAAGGATCAGAGAAGATTTTATTCCGGGAATGGAGGTGGAGTATTTAGACCCCGCAGGCCACTCTGTGGCCATAGCTGCATACAAAGGTTGGGTATGGTAAGAGCGATCATCTTTACCATGTGGATATATACATTGCAGCATCTGGGCATTAAGGATCCAGGCTGATGTTATTTTGGAGCTGGTGGCACAGTGAGAAGCGTCCTTTTACTGTTCCATTGTGTTGGCTGTATACTAAGAATCTAGGCAGATACCCTTATCTTGGGGACGAAGGCACAATGGAGCGCCCTTGCCCAGATGGTAGCCTCATTGTTGTGGCTGCACATTAAGATCTGGAATTGTTAAGGCTGCGCCCATCACGGCTGCATCTGTTTCCCCAGGATCTGGGCGGGTCATTTTGCTCTGTGTGTAGGCAGAGGCACAGCTGGAAGCTGGATGGCCGACCTCAGCTTTGTGCAGCACTGTGTCACCTTGGAGCCCTGCTCACCCACTGGATTTCTCTTATTCTGTGAATAGTTGCATTCTTGGGTCCATACTCTACAGACTAAGAACGTGGGTGGGATTTCAAACCTGCCAACCTGTGTCACAGATGTATTTGTTTGTTCGGATCAGGGCACTTTATTCCCACAGAATGCCTCACAGCAAGGAGATGGGCAGATGGCTTTGTCCTGAGGGTTGGGGGATGACCCAGTGGAGCCTTTACTCTGTGGATAGCCACACTGAGTGGCATGCTAAGGACCCAGACAGGCTCTATAGCCATGCAGGCTTCGTCACAGCTGCATACACACAGCCAAAGCCTGGGGTGGCATTCTTACACCGTGGATGGTTTTCCCGAGGAGCTCACTGCACCTACTGAGTGGCTGCATCAGCACTGCTACCCTCAAGATGGAGGGCAGACATCTTTATGCTGGGGTTTATACAGCAGCACTGGGTTATGATAACTCAGAAGGGCATCTCACCTCTCTGTGGCTGCAGGGGTGGGTGCCATAGGCACTGAGATGACTTCGGCAGACATCTTTGTCTTTTGTATGGTGGTACAGCAAAGGTGTGAACAAACCAAGCCAAATTTCTGTCTGGATGCTGCTACATGTGGAGGACCCAGGAGTGCTTCCTTGCCCTCAGGAAGCCATGTTGTGTCCCATTCAAAAGGTATTTGGATTTCTGTTCTTTGTGACGACGGCACTGCTTTGAGTGAGCACCAAGGATGCCAGTGGAGGGTTTTACCCTGTGGTCAAGGGTTGATCAAGGACCCGGCCAGCAATCCTTATCTTACAAGGGAGCAGCATGACCTGATGTCACTGCCTTATAGATGGCTGTGAGGATCACCGATCCCCTTGGCAGATGTCCTTGCCCCAAAGACGGTGAAAGTGCAGAGCTATAGTGAGATTCCACTTGGGTGCCTCATGCTCTCATGGCTGTGGCTGTGTGGAAGAGACCAGGCAGACGTCCTTGCCACGCTGCTGAGGCACAGTGGAGCTATCTGCAGACAAGGCATCCTCGTTTGGGCAGCAGTGGCTGTGCACCGAGTTCCTGGGTTGATGTCTGCATAGGATGGTGACATAGAGAACCTGCAGACTCATTAACCAGTTGGCTTTCTTTATGCTGTGGCTTTTAGGATGGATGCTTCAGCTCCAAGGAAATGGTTGGGTATCCTTACCCAGCGAAGAATGCTGTACTTTGGGGTGTTTACTGAAGACCGGGCAGGTGTTTTTGTAACTCTGCCAACTGCATATATTGGATTATGGCTGTGTGTGTGTGTATCGGGGGGATGCACCAAGGACCCAGGTGTTTAGCCTTCCTCTTTGGATTGCAGCAGGACTCCCAGCGTACCCCAAGGACCACAGCAGTCTTGATCACATCGCTTGGGGAGGATCTGGGAGTCGTCTTGTTGGCTTGGGTTTGCAGCGATAGCTGCTGCTTGTGAGCAGTGAGGGACTCTCTGGGCTCCCACCCATCGGGGCTGCCCGATCCTCTCTGCCAGGCCACACTTGCAAGGATCTTGTGGCACACTCAGCTTTCAGTACTGACTGGAGGAGA
Source organism: Mus musculus (assembly GCF_000001635.26). Classification (NCBI taxonomy): domain Eukaryota; kingdom Metazoa; phylum Chordata; class Mammalia; order Rodentia; family Muridae; genus Mus; species Mus musculus. The sequence goes on along the minus strand of NC_000081.6, from coordinate 72,806,721 downwards.
AGGCTTCCGCACGGCCGGAGCTCCAAGGGGGCTCAGACAGGCCTACTTTCCAGCGTGCAGATCCTCTCCTGTACCCAGTCCCTTCAGAACTCAACCAGGTTCCACTCCAGTCTTCTCAGGATCCGTTAAAGAAAACACCAGTCTCGGATATCTCCGAGTCGTGTCTAACTCTTCTCTTTCCTCTCTGTGCTTAGCACTCTAGTACCTTCTGTCCTCTCTGTGTTTTTAATGTTCCCAGTGTTTAGCAGCCTTGGATTTACCCCTACCCCACCCCTGTGCCTTTACCCCCCCCTTCCCTCCCTTTGGCACTATCCTTACCCCATCTTAGCTGAACAGGGTTGTAGAGTAGATGGGAACATGCCCACCTTACTGTCTTTGTGAAAGCTTTTCCTTCTGAACTGCTTTTCCTTAGCTAGCTACAAGGCTGCCTCCTTGTCTCAGCCAGGTCTCTGCAGAACCATATAACCTTGATAACCCAGCGGCAAGGCATGTATTGTAGCCACACTCTTCCCTCCCAAGACGATTAGCTTGGGTTGCCTCCACAGCCCCCTAACTAGTTTCTAGTGTTTCCCCAATAGTCTGTTGTTTATAGTAATCCCATTCAAACCAAAGTGAGACTTCCCAGCTGTGCCTCTCTAGCTATTTAGAATAGACCCCACAGTCCTTACAATGGCAGGCAAGCTGTTTATGACCTGTCCCAAACCCTTCCCTCTGCCCCCACATTTGTCCCGCTCCTTCCCACCCGCTGGCATCTAGCCCTAGCTCATCCTAGCTGAAGAGGTTGAAGGAATATGTGGGTACATGCCCACCTTATTGTCTATAGCTATGAGGCTGCCTCCTCCCTTCCCTCCAACAGGCTTTGCTGACCTATAATCCAGTCAGTGCAGCAGCAAGGCATGCATTGTAGGCACCCTCTCCCCTCCCACCACCCAGCCCCAGGTTCCTGAGTTTCTCACAGTAGTCAATATGCTTATCGATAGACTATCTTTTGCTTGTGGTCCTTCCCCCTTGCTTATAGGTAAGCTTCCTGTGGAGGGGGTCCCCATTGGATTCATTGATGTGTACTATGTATTTGTTATATTGTATCTTCAATAAATAAATGTTGCAAGTGTGCCTCCTGAAGAACATGGGAAAGTTCTTTGGAGGTTCTGTCCTTCACTGCAGTAAGGAACAGGGCTTTTTTCCCTGGGTCTCATCCCACTGGAGACCAGAGGTCTGTACTGGGTTCTGGAAGAATGGGCTCTCTCCCGCTCCTTTCTTACTCCTACTTACTGTCTTTGTGAACCATAGCTTGCTGAAGATACAGCTGTGTGTGTGTGTGGATATATGGTGTGGGTGTGGGTGTGTGTGCACGTGCACAGCAAGGCTGGCCAGGGAGCCCCCAGGGTTCCTCCCGTCTCTGCCTCTCTAATAATGGGATTTTAGGTTCATGATGCCATATCCAATGTTATAAGTATGGCTTTGGGGGTTAAACTCTGGTCTTCATGCTTCTGGGGCAAGCTCTTTACAGGCTGAGTCATTACCCGGCCCTCAAGCAGTTCAAATGTGTATCTGCTTCAGGATTGCAATCACTCCCCGCCTTCTGGCCAGTCTCACACGGAGCTGGTGGGAAACGTGAAAGAGTGTCATTGTAGTACACACGGTTGGCTGTTCTTAGTCCCGGCCAAAGGAAGTTCTTCACATCCTTAGCTGAGAGTCTGACAGGTGTGGAGCTAGAGACCGTCACCTTGTTTATTCTGTTTTCTCTCCTGTGTTAGCTTTTCTGTGTGTTAGTCATTGTGTTGAAGAGCTGCTTAGGTCTCCAGTCAGACAGCTGGGTAGGTCATGTCTAATGCTCCTGGTGTCCTGGATGCCTATGTAGCGTGATGTGTGACCACAAAAGGAGCATAGTGGTTTGGCATCTTAGAAGAAAAGACCTGCATTGTAAGATGGCCTCCAGATTGGGCTTCTGGCAATCTGAGTACAGCTGGTCCTATTTTAATGCTGTTTTAAAAATAATAAAATAGTGAAAATAAAATAATACAGGCTGTACATCTGCTGACAGTTTCTGGCGAGGTATCTGCCATGATATCCTCCTTTGGTATCTTGACAGGGAGCTAGTAAGGAGGATTCATGAACCACTTTGTTAGGCTGGGAGCAGAGGGGACTAAAACCCAAGAAACGTAGAAAGCCTCCATGCTTCGAGATAGGTGGAGTCATAGAGCTGAGAGCCATCCTGTTGGGCACAGGCTTAAGCTCCTTGCTAGAGTGTATAGCGATGTTTGTAAATAGAACCCTTATTCTTAGGGACATCTTTCCTTACCATTGACTCCTTTCTCTTGTGTGACTGTCCCTTCCCTCTTTCTTGCTCCCTCCCACATACCTGCTGGGCCCCTGACCAGTGTTCCACTGTGCTGACTACTTCAGTATGGGGTGCTGAGGGTGGTGTGAAGAGTCTGGCTACCTGTGTTCAAGGCACTGTGTTTTTCTTTTGGAACCTGTCCTTTTGTTGTGTCTGACCTGAGTGGTGGTAGGTGGGAGCCATGAGGATACCGAGTGAGGTACCAAGTGATATTTCATGTCCCCAGGATTCAGCCTGGCCTGCTTACACCTGTGCAAGCAAGCAGTCCGTCTGGGCTGGCTTATATGTTGGTGGAAAGCCAGATTCGAGCTTACTTGTCTGTGAAGTGAAAGGTGAGAAGTGGAAGGTGACTGTCCCCGGTGTCACACAGGTGATATAGCTCCCTGCAGGCATGCTTTTCACAAAGCTCTGCCTATCACTCTTTTTTCAGGAATTCAGTAGGGTTTAAGCTCAGAGGGGTGGATGCAGAACAAGTGGATCCCCAGGCTATAGGCAGTTATGAGAGTGTTAGACAACAGCACATCTTACAGTGAAGATGGAGAAAAGGCCAGGCAGGGCTATCTCTTAGCCTTTGAGGGGAATGGAAGGCACACAGAACAGAAGGTCAGCATAAAAGCTGCCCTGGCTAGCTGGGCTGCCCCAGAGGAATCTTCATACAAGTGTGTGGCCTGAGGGAATTCTACAAGCAAGAACACATGGCTGAAAATGAACCAGGGAACTCAAACCTGTGGCTGCAGATGGTGTCTAAGCCATGGTGTGATCAGGCAGGTGCCTATGTCTTAGGGTTCATTTCCATCTCTGGAGTCCTTGTCATGCAAGTCACTATTTGTTGGCCATCACTTGGCCTCTCCAAGTTGGGACAAGGACATGGTTGATGCATAAGTCCGCTAGAGACTTAGTGGTACCTTCCCACAAGGAATCTACCTGCAAGGGATGTATGCTAGAAGAGAGCCAGGTCAAGGTCCACTTCTCAGATTCCAGAGGGGCTCAGGTAGTTCAGAGTTGGGAGAGAACTGAGTGTGGTTTGTGCACAGGTCGATGTTGACACAGGGAGGAATTCTTGCAGGACACAGTAGTGGGGGCTGAAGTGCAGGCTGTGTACAAATGCCACTTGTGTCATAATCATGAAGTAGCTATTGGCAAGGGGCATATGCAGCCCAGGTTTTCATACCCTCTGAGCTGCCGACACTCTGGGTCTTTCCTACTCACAGTCCATTCTCTTAAACCCAGCACTGAACGTTCATCATTACAGAGATGCAAGCATGGTGAGACCAAGGTCTACCAAACCTTTCCACGGATCTCGTCAGTTTTTGACCAGATCGGTGGTACCTTTGGTTACAATGTACAGAGGGAAGGGACCAGGAAAGGGGGTGATTTGAGAACAGATGGCTCCTGGTTCTTAGGTTCATTAGCTAGTAGGTAGGCCACTCAACTCTGCAGATAGGGCTTTCCTCCTTTGTAAAATAAGAAAATGAATTGCACAGAGAGCCCCAAACTCTGAAGGTCAGGGGAATCACGCTTTTGGTCTTTGGGCAGAGTGGTGTTTTGAGGGGGAAGCTCTGGAGTGTCTGGAGCTGGCCATCAGGAAAGAAGGCTGATGGACTAGGGGAGTCATGGAGACTTAAAGTGGGGCAGGATTGTGGGGCTCACTGGAAGTGAGGTGGGGCAGCTACGGAAGACCTTGGAAGCTGAGCCGGGGTTTGCCTTAGTCCCTGGCAGTTGATCGAGGCTGCTGGATGGGGGGCATTTCTAGCCTCGAGTGAGTTTTCAATTCTCTGTTAATTTTATAACTTAATCGCAGCGGGCAGAACAGCCGATGAGGAGCCTTTGAAGCCGACTTCAGAGGCCGGTTGCCTCCTCTTCACCCCCTCCCCACTTCCTGTGTCTTTCATCTCTGCTCTTATCTAGATCACCATAGTTAATTATTTCCCCCAATATTAGCTCTTTCTCCCTGCAGCTCCATCATCTCTCCAGGAGAACCTTGTGGTTTCTGCAGGAAGCACCTTTGGCAGCCTCAAGTAGAGGCATCAGAATGGCCACCCATCCGAGCATGGTGCCCAGGGCTCTTCCTCTCTCGGGAAGGTGGGAACGTGTTTGGGGCTCCCAAGGCCTCCATTGGTCTCTCCATGAGCAATTGTGGCTGTTGTTTCATCCCTCCCCTGCCGGTCTCTTACCCACTTCTGTTAGGGGTTTATGTGCATCAGGCTGTAGTCTTTAGCCCTGGGATAGCAAAAGTGAGAGGAGTCACAGCAGAGACAAGGAGGCTGATTCCTTAGGGAGACTTGAGGAGTGAGGGACAGGAGAGGGAGTACCTGGGGCAGGTGGGTGGGTATGGGTGAGGAAGATAAATTGCCTTGGGCAATGGGCTTGGGAACTTCATCTGGCTCTGTTTTTCATGGCAAAGAGTGGGGTGGGGTGGGGTGAGCTCCTATCCAGCATTTAAATTCCACAGAAGCTTCTCTCTTGTTTAGGGCTCTGTCTCTTTCTCTGTGCAGTGTGTCTGTCAGCCACTGTAGGCTGGGCTTTGATCTTTTGGGCCCGGACCCTTCCTTTTTTTTAGCACTCGGTCAATGTGTCTCTATAACAGTCACATAAGTTCAGTCTGTTCTAGGAATGGGATCCCCTGTCTCTGCCCCAAGCTGGCTGGCTGGCATCCCCAGGGCAGGCACAGGGCCACTACTATGTAGCCTGCAGTCAGTGGGACCAAGTCTGCTGTGGGACCGTTTGCCCACCCCAGCCTGGACTGCTCTGTCACTTTGCATTGGGGCAGGACAGGTCACCTGATGATTTTCAGGACCGTTGATGAAGCGTGCAAGGATCCTAGTGCTGGACTTGCACAGCCTGGATGACCAGTAAACAAGGACTTACTTGGATTAGCCCCAATCCCCTGGTCTCCCAGGGAAACTGGAAATGAGTCACCTGGTGACGCCGCCAGCAGAGATAAAATCATGAGGATATGTTTTTTTTTTTTTAAAAAGTGGCAGCTGTTTAATGTCAGGCAAGAAGAAGAGGAGGAGGACAAGGAGGAGGAGGAAGAAGAGGAAGCAGTAGCAGCAGCAGCAGCAGCAGCAGCAGCAGCAGCAGCAGCAGCAGCAGATTGCTCTCTGATGCAAGTTTACTGTCAACACAGAACCCATGAGGAGCAGAGTTCCTGTAGCTCCGAGCAGCTGTTATCCCTGCTGCTGGAGGGGCTGCTGGAGGGGCAGTGCTGGCAGATGTATGTGATGTTGTGCGTCTTTCCTTAGCAGGGGACGGGTGTGTGTGTGTGTGGGGGGCGGGGCAGAACCTATGTTCATGCAGCATTGCCCAGTGGGTTTCAAACCCTGCCAACCTGCATGTGTTCCAGCGCTGAACAGAAGCGGCAGTGCTCCTGTCCTGCTCCTATGGTGTAAATGGGGTAGGCTTCTAAGCATGAGGTCTCAAGTCTCCTGGCCTCCTTATCCATCACATACAGAGCTCCTCTTGTATGCTGGTCCTCCATGGGGAGGCTGGTGGGAAGGAGGCTGTGACAGTCGTGGTCCTTGCCTGTTCTAAACACGGAAAGCTCTTAGGAAAAAGGCTTCACTCTGGGGACAATATCAAGCTCATTTCACACAGCCTGGCACACACTCACAGGAGGCCTGTTAGTGTGCACCTGAATTCCACTGACTGGGACTGTCTGTATGTGTCACGGACACATCGTGGGTCTGATCGCTATGTGACCAGGTTTATGGTGTGTGCACCCCATGGCCATTCTGACTTCTGAAGAACAAGCACTTGGCCTCCCGGACTCCACATGGGCTCTGACTGAGGGAGCTTGGTGTGGAGGGAGGAGGTGAAGCACTAGCCAGGGGCTGGACCAGGGAGGCAGCAAGCAGTTAGGCTTTAAGGTAGGTAAGAGGAAGAACAGCGAGCACGGCTGGCTAGCAGCAGGGTGAGGGGGCTTGGGAGGAAGCTGAGCCACCATGGTGCAGAGGGCACTGACCTGCCATTGACAAAGGGGGGCTGTTGTTACAGGTTTCTGTTTTTAAATGCTGGGCTTCACTCTCTCTCAGGGTGATGTGAGTCAAAACCATGTGTGAAGCCGCCCTTCAAGCCATCAGACTGGCCACCATCAAAAAGACAAGGTGTAGCGGATGCTGGCAGGAAAGCTAAGATAAGGTTGCTCCTCACACTTCTGGCGGGAAGGTGACTTACTGCATCCACTGTGGAAAAGCTAACAATAGAACTACTTTATGATCCAGCAGTCCTCCTGCTGGGTGCACTCCCAAAGGGAGTGAGAGTGGTTCATGGTGGAGATGCCTGCACGCCTGTGCTGAGTGCAGCGCTGTTCACAAAGGCCTGAATGTTCCTCACAGGATAAACAGGGTGAATGCTCTGTGTCATATGTACACAACGGGATACCATGCAGCTACAGAAGAGGGTGTAATCCTGACATGTGTGGTAGGATGGGCCACTGTGTAGCACGTGACACTGTGTCATGTGAAAGCAGTCAGGCACAGAATGACAAATACTGTACCATCTTACTCAGACATGGATCCTAATGAAGTCGATCTCACAAACTGTGGTGGCCAGGGCACAGGAGTAAACTGATACCTGGGAGATTACAATGAGGAGGAATGAGTCTCAAAACAGGGTTGACGTTGCTAAGAATAATGCAGTGCCTCCCAGCAGTCAGGAGGAGGGCCGGAAGTCCACTGCAGCGGGAACCCAAGGTCAGGTGCCTCATCCCTGACTGACTGTTGCCGAGTGTTGATGTGAATCCAAACAATGTCCTGTATGTTCTTGTTGTTATATGTGTATTATTGTTATTATGTATGTGCTATTATTGTATGCCTATCAAAAATAATTTAAAAATACAAACCCTGGAGAAAGACCAACAGAAGTACCCAGAGACAGTGGTTATGTTGGCCACAGACAGCATGAATGAGAGCATGATCAGCAGAGGAGCACTTCTCCCAATTCAACGCTACTCCATACACGTATTTAAATAAAATACGGTCTATATATGAGTGTGAGTGCCTGTCAGAGGCATTGGGTCCTCCTTGGATGAGGCTACAGTTGGTTATAAGCAGCCTGAGCTGAGGGCTGAGAACTAAACTTCAGAACTGGAGTCCTCTGCAGGAACAGTATGACCTTTTAACCATCTTAACTCTACCCCCTGCCTAATTAATTCTTGTTAGGAAAAACAAACGTGCTGTGCCCCCCCCCCCCCATCCTCCCTTCTCTCTCTCCCCTCCACCTCATTTTGTCTCTGCTAAATTTTATGGCATTGGTGATTTCATGATTTCACAAGATCTCTGGCCTCGTGAAGAGGTGCTCCCGGCCTGCCCTTGGCATATCCATTTGTTCCCAAGGTGGCTTGACTTTCTGAGTGTGTGAATCTTACTGTAACTGGAATTTGTAGAGAAAAAAGGCTGTAGCAGTCCCAACAGGCTAGACTTGGTCGCCTCTTCTAATAGGTCAATTAAAGATGCAAATGATGGTGATAGGCAGAGAGATATATTGAGTGTGGTCACATTGGGTGGTCCAGTGATCCTAAGTCTGTGTTTGTGGTGTGAACATGAACTTTTGGTTGAATCAGAGGAGTGAGGTCACAAGGCAGGAGGTGCTTATTAACATGAAGCAACAGTCCCCACTCATGCATGTTTCAGGTCAGGTCCTGAGACCTGTGTGACGTCCTTAGTGCTGATTGTGCAAACTGGTCCTCAAGAGGTGATTGCTTCTGTCCTCCAGTGTACCCTTGCCCTGTGGACAGCTGTGCCCCCCCCCCGCCCCCCCCCCCCGGAGGTAGTCTGTCCTTTGAGGCTGTGTGACTGCAGGTTTTGGACAGTGATGTTAGTTAGCTTTGTGCCTTCAGCCTGCAAGGTAAGCAGTTGACCCAAAGTAAAGAAGACAGACAAAATAGGTGGAGACCAAGCTGTGATCCTATGTGCCTGAGTGAGGAGTGTCATTTCCTAGCAAACATAGCCTCTAAGTGCCTGTTCAATTATCATTAAGAGTACTTTTGTTTGAAGGTGGCTGCCTGTTAGGGGACAAATTCCTACATTTCCTATATAACAAGGCAGTCACTAAATACTAACTGGGTGACCTGCTGTGTCAGGTTTTAAAGCATCGCGCATAGAACAGGATGTTCAAGACAAACAGAATTCTGCAAGCACAGACTTACAGCTTAGTGGGAGAGGGAAAGTGATGGAGCAAACAGGAAAGTGATTGCTGAGTACAGCTCTTCTAGGAAGAGAAGTAGGCGTGTAGCACTGTGAGGCACAGGTTAGTTCAAATAGGACAGATGAGCATAAACCTCGCAGGCAGAAATGACAGCCCAGGCATTACATGGGTCCTAGGTTCTCCAAGAGCTGGGAAGTCAGAGCCTGGGTTATTGGGGATGTCACAGTAGACCCCGAATGGTGTGCTTGATCTTGAGTCTGTGTAGTGATGCTGTGGGTGGAAAGAGAAGGGTGGAATTGTCCAGCCAGGGGACATGAGGGGGACAGATGGAGAACAATGGGCACCTCCCATAGGCCATGTAGGCTGGGCCTGGAGAAAAGATAGTGCAGTAGTTTGAGAAGAAGCCACTGTGGAAACAGAGAACCAGGCAGAGGTCTACTGAAGGCTCAGGAAGAAAAGCCAAATGAGCTACTGTTGGCTGTGTGCACAAGCACCTTGTTGGGTGGCTATGGGGGAAGTACACAGGAGCCCCCCAGCTCTAGAACAGTGGTTCTTAACCTTCAGGGGTCGAACATCCCTGTCACAGTGTCAGGTATCAGAACTTCTGCATGTCAGATATTTACGGTACAATTCACAACAGGAGCAAAATTTCAGTTACGAAGTAGCAATAAAAATAATTTTATGGTTGGGGTCACCACAATATGAGGAAGTGTATTAAAGGGTCACAACAGTAGGAAGTTTGAGAACCACTTCTCTAGAGGGTTCCACAGCAAAGAACAGAGAAGCTTTGGCTGGAGGGAGGTGGATGGGAAGAGGACCGTATGCATCATGTGGGCAAAGGGTATGTGGGAACGCTGGGAGCCAGCTTTGGGAGGTCACAGCGGAAGTTGGACCTAAGAGCTTCATGGCTTCTGTTGACTTTGCCTAGAAGGTTCCAAGGGTTGGCCTCAGCTCTTTATATCCCCACCGGCTCTCTCTGTCTTTATCCTCATGTTCTGATCTTTCTGTAGGTCTGCATGTCTCCCACCTGTGCCACACACCTCCATGAGACACGGCCTTAGCTAGCTGTGTTTCCAGTTCATCTGTATTTTCTTAGAGGGAAGGTGTGCTAGCCCTCAGGCTGCCTCATGCTTCAGGTGGGGAAACCCAAGTCCATCCTCTCAGCAATGTATATGGGAACCTGGCCATCTTCAGCCTTACTTCTTTTCTACTGTCTTCCCCTTCTATAAGGTGTCAATGATTCCAAGGGGAGGGGAAGGCAGGGTTGGATGTGTGAATTACAAGGCCTTGGACTCAGAAGAGAATTCTGTCAGGTTTTGGGGAGGAAGGCTTGCTTTTCACAGTGGATGGAGGAAGGAAGGATAGCCAATATGCTGGAGACAGGTTCTGGCTTTGCCCTGGGGCTCCACATCAGGGTAAGGCCAGTCAGGTACCAGCTCATGGCTGTTCTCAGAGTTATGGAGGAAGACCTGCTTGTGGTCAGCAGTGAGGTCCTTTTCTCTGTAAGTGGCAGTAGGGGCTGGGACAGAACAAGAGCAAGATGCTCACTTTGACATAGAGCAGATGGGTCATGTACTGGAACCTGAAGCCTTACACCCCACCCCCCCACCCCCCCCACTGGCATCCAGAGTGCTCACACTCTGGCCCAGCAACTGTCGCAGCAATTCTTTTCAGAGGAGCATTTAGTGAGTCTCCTTTAAGAAACATGTTCTTCCACATCAGAAAGAGATGTTTTATCCATATGGTCAGCATAGAAAAGGTTTCATTCAATTTGCCTTTTTCACATCAGCTATTCCAAGCTTTTTTTTTTTTCCCCTATAAACAACATTATAAAGAGAACCCAATGTGTGACAGAGTCGTGTGTGGTGTTGCATTGTCAGAAGCAGGCGCTGAGGCCTTTGGAGTCTCAGTCACATGGTCTCTACCATTCCCTAGAGAGCATCCTACCCAGCAAGGCTGAGATAAGGTTTGCCCTGTCTAGTTCTATAGCGACACATTGGTATGCTGTCACCCTCTGCCTGCATGTCCTTTGGCCACAGACAACCCGGACAGAGAGCTAGCGGAGTGACAGGCCAAGACCCAGGCTCTGACCTCCCCCCTGGCTGTCCCTCCAGCCTTTACGCTACAGGTTTCCCTCCGTCCACAGACATCATTTTCCTCTCTGTGGGATGAGCCTGCTATCAGGATGTTTTGCATGGGATGAAATGGAAGGTACTAGGCCAGAGCTTAGTTCTGTGGTCTGGTACTTTCTAGTGTTGGGTAAACCTCCCCAATGCAGGAAAAGATGTTGGTTATCATATCCTCTAAAGCAGCAGTTCCTAATGCTACGACCCTTTAATACAGCTCCTCATGTCGTGCTGACCCCCCCACCTGCCATAAAATTATTTCTTTGCTACTTCATATCTGTGACTTTGCTGTTGTTATGAATCCTAATGTAAACATCCGATATGCAGATATCTGATACTACCCCAAAGGGATCAAGACTGGCAGGCTGAGAACCACTGCCCTAAAGCTTTGGCCCCAGAACCAGGATACACAGACAAATGTACCTTGTGTTCAATAATAAAGCCTTTTCATTACTGTTCACTGATCAGGGCCTTGGGGACCTCATCCTACCCGTGATGGAGAGAGCAGCCCTGCCCTGGGGGTAGGCACAGCTGTCACTGCTACCTCCCCAGTTCATGGTGTTCTTCTGGAAAGGCAGTTTTAGGGCTAGATCTTGGATGCAGGCCCTTATGCGTTGTGCAGTTTCTATAGCAGTACTGGCCATGGAGGTAGCCATTATCTGTGAATTAAGAACAGCTGGCTCCCATCTAAGGCAGCAACAGACTGAAGCAAACGTGCTAATAACATCTCCACTGTACCATCCGTTCAGGATATTTTAGTGGTCCATTTCAGCTTTGTTGAGATTTCTGTTACAACAGCAGAACATGTTTGGTGTAGAAGATATTAAAAACGTTGAAGGAAAAGCAAAGAACTAACACCGGCCATGGTTTTGTGTGTTTGTTTACATTTTTTGTTTTACATGTTCTTGAGTGCCACCTTCATGGTAGGTAATATTCCAAGCTTTTGATTAAAATAGTCCTTATAGTGGGCATCTCCCTGTCTGCCTCCTATAGGACTGGAAGACCGGAGAGGGAAGTGGTCTGTCTGCATGATCTTCCAGAGGATGCAATGCAAGGCTTGAAGACTTGCCTTCCCAGGTCCCTGTGCTGTGAATGCTGGGTCTTGTTTGTTTTGCCTCCTTCCAGTCCGATGGCCTCATTTCTTAGTTTCAATCAACATTCATCCTAATTGTATTGTTTAAGTTATGATTGTGTGTTATGAGCACACTCTACATGGTCCTCCCCCTCCCAAATGTTGGGCATTTCCCTACTGTTCTCTGATTTTATAAACTGTGTTGTGATAGACGTACCTAGCCCATGGAAAGACTTTGACGAAATCCCAGACTGTCTTGTGAGGATTCTCAGAGGTCTAGTGACTTAGTCAGAAACTACAAACATCTTAAGTCCTTAGGTACTTGCTGTCAAATTGCTTTCCAGAAGAGCTGTCCCTAACTAACCAGAGCCACCAGCTGTGTCTGAAGATACTTGTTCCCCTCCCTCTCCAGCAATGGACTTTCCCGTTATAACCTCAGACCTATGCGGACTTACCTGAACATATATAATTTTGTAGTCTTGAACTAGATCAGAACATTTGGATTTCTTTTTAACCAAAGTGGGGGGTGGGGAGAAGAGATTGTCTTTTGCACTTTTTATTTTTTCAAGCAGGAAAATAATCGGAATATTGTGTGAAAAAAATACAAAATTAATAACATTTTGTCAAAGGCTGGGCTATTGGAAGCAGTATTTTCAAATGTAGTACTCAGTAATCCTTGACTTCTCACCCCTTTCCTGCATCTGTCACTACTGTAATGTTAATTAGGTTGTTAAAATGCAGGGAAATATCAGGCTCTGCCGCTGCTGGGCCCCTCTCACCTGCCTTTGTTATTTGGGAGATGAGAATGCCCTGCCTGTCTGAGCTTTGGGTCTGTCTCCATTCTGCCAGTACCAGGCAAGCAGTAATAGGGCTCCTTTGTGTAGAGGAAGCCTTGAATCACCACTTACAGGATGCACCGCTGTCTAATGACATGTTTTAGATTCTTTCTTCCTTTAAATTCTTAGCAAAAATTTGCTGTGCAGCCCAGGTCATCAGAACATTCGGCTTTCAGGTGGCTGTTGGCCCTGATAACAAGAGTGTGAGGCTCTCACGAGGGACAGATAAGAACTCAAATTTCAGATAAGGTAGAAATGGGCTAGAATGCTTTCATGCCTTTTCTTCTACCAACAACACCCTCTCCATGTTAAGGATTCTTCAGTTTTATTGAATTGCCAGGATTGTTTGAGGAAATGCTGTCTGCACAGAGCACTGGGGCCTGAGTAGCCAGAGGCAGGCATACTGCCCTGCAGAAGAGATAGGACCAGGAGCTGTGGAGGGCAACGAGTGCTGTCTGGGTCCTTATTTCATCTCCTCCTCTGGGCTCCTGTGAGGATGCCACGCACTGAGAAACATAGGGTGAACTAAACACACACAACATTTCTCACCTCCACCCCCTACCCTAAAAAGGAATATGGTCCTGGTTCCTCCCTTTCAGTGGTGGCTGGTGTGACTGATAGTGCTTTATGGAGGAATCGAATATGAATTTACAATGTCTGATTCTATTTTCACCCAGTTCTGATGGGGCCCTACCTCCTGTGCACCTGGATGGACGTCTTGTGTGGTCCCTGTGCTGCTCCTAACAGGCTCTGGGCTTCCTCGTCCTGCAGTGGGTATGGAAACTAGACCTACCATACTTTGGCCTTGCAGCGCACACTTTATTCAGTCTGGCCTTATTCCCCTTCTCAGCCTTATCCCTGAACTTCCATCCTGTTTTAACCTACACATTACTGAGCCGAGGCTTATCTGTAAGAAGAGATAGTATCTTCCTAGGGTGTCTGAGGCCTGCTGGAAGTGTCCACCTCTTTTGTAGTTTACTTCTTGCTTTTCATTTGAAATATATTTTCTTCAAAAAAAATGACTTTAAAGTTCCATAAAAATTTATATTCAAGGTAAAGAGATTTGAAGGCCCGAGGGAATGCTTTCTCATCTGTAGGCTGAGCGGCGGTCAGTGTCTACTTTCTTTGACAGTGAGACGTTGAAGACATCTTGAGTGTTTCTGTGTGTACCAGTGTTCCCACCCACTTACTGTAGCCAAGTGCAAGACGCAGTTCTCCATGCTCTGGTTAAAGCTTTGCTCTTGGAGGAGCAGGGCAAGTGCCTGGGCCCTGTGTTGCTATTAGAGGAGGGATTTTGTTTTTACCCTCAGCCCCCAGGTACCCTTGCTCTTGACATCAAGTTTTCTAAGCCCTCCTGCCTCTGTGCTCGCCACATCACTCCTCTGTCTGGGATGCCTTCCCTCACCTCTCAGTGCACCCATCCTTCCCACTTCAGCTGGCCTGCCAGTCATTGTTCAGGAGGCACCGCTGATGTCTCCTCTGTGTTGTTGGCCTCTGCACCTGACTTCTCACATGCCCAGGAGCTCCTCCAAGCTTCTTCTCTGGCCAGCCTTGTCCCTGGGCTCCATCTGTGGCTCTGGGGTGAGTTCTTTGAAAGAGGGAGTCCTGTAACATGTGTTCCTTCAACACCCCACCCCCTTTTTTTTCTGAGAGTCATTAGAAGAGAAAACCAGAATGCCTTCGGATTCTCTGTTTATATTCCTCTCTCCCATTAAGCTGTATGTTCCTTAACCACATGGATTATGTACTTCCCCTTCCTTCCTTCCTTCACTCATCCATTTGTTACTGAGTATCCAGTGTGGATCAAAGATCCTTGGCTTCATGCAGCTTTGAGGAACTGGGGAGAAATGTGTTCATGGAAGTAAAGAAGTGTTTAGTTTTTTTCATGGTCATATTTTATTTATCTACCTGCATATATGTACGTATCTAAACATGTGAACTTTTAAATCATTCTAACAAATACATAATATGATCACCTTATAAATGAAGAATGTGTCATGGTTAATAGCTTTGGCAGTTCCAGTCTCTGATATGTTGCCCCTGAAGCTTTCAGGTCTGTGAGAGAGAGGCGATACATCATTGTGATCATGGTAGGGAGCCTGGCTAGAATAAAGCTTCTCACTTCATTGAGAAGGGGAGTGTATGTGTGTGTGTGTGTGTGTGTGTGTGTGTGTGTGTGTGTGGTTCATGCTCCCACAGTACCTTTTAGGGCAGAGACTTGAGACCTCCCAATACAGCCCTTACAACTCTCATTACCCTAGAGATGCCAAGTTGGGGATCAAGATTTTAACATATGAGCCTTGGGGGAGACATGAAAGATCCAAACTATAGCTGTCATATCACACACACACATACACACACACACACACACTTTCTCTACAGATTGTGACTGGTGTCAAAAGTAGAGACACAAATGCCTGAAATTAGAGACTAGCAGCTTGGTCATGGCTGTGAAGGCCACTGAAGTTAAGGTTTTCTGGCAACCACAAAGCTGGACTTCATGATTATATCAGGTCCCACAGTAAGCTATGTAAGAACTAGGTATTGCTGCCTCTAAGTTGAGCTGGTCACCAATGGCCACATGCAGAAGACATATGCTTGACCTAGAGCCCCCACCCACCCCGTGCCACCCTCCCCCTGCACTCCCCTGAGTATCCTCTCCCCCCCCCCCCACTCTCTGTTCTTCTCTTCCTTCATCTCCAGTGTTTTTGATGGTTGATCATTTCTAAATCGTGGCTTGGTGAGAGAGGGCCTGAATGCCATTCTGACTTTGTGAACACAGTTCAGGAAGGATAAACCCCATCTGATGGGATGACAGCAGATTATCAGGGGAAGGTGTTAGAGCTGAGTGAGGATAGGCTCTTGGGAGCACTCATCATGCAAGTGGCATCATCAAGGGGTATGGCTAGTTGGCCTACCTCCCATGAATGCCAGTTGGATTATTTTGTCAACCCAGAACATCACAGTGATATATGGTACTTGAGGGCAGCCTGACAGATGGCTCCTTCCTTGGGCAGCTGACCCTCAGGTTGGCAGGCGGTATCTGGGAGTTCATTGCACAGAGCTCGAAGGAGAGCAAGTATTCTCTGGCTATGGGTACAGCACTGCCCTTTTTATTACCGTGTTAGAAGTGGCTCTCAGAAGAGATTCTGTTCCTACAGTTAGCTCTTCCTAATCAGTGACTGTAAAGACAGCCATGGTGAGGGGAGCCAGAGTGCTCTGCACCCAGTTTCTCCTGAGCTGAGGAGCTGCTGCTTGCCCCCACAAGAAGGTCACAGTGCCGAGCTGTGGTGTTGAGGGTGTTCTGTGGCCTGGTGGTCTTTTTCCTTAAAGAGGAAATTGGTTACAAAACATGCAGGGAGCAAGCATGGTGGCAGCGTTTTCACACATCAATGGCAGCACTTTCCTCCTTGTGCCCTTTCTCCCACTGTGCAGGGCCTTGGGGTATTGTGGAGGAAGCCACACATCTGCTCCAGCCGATGGCTTTCTGCGAGTCTCATTTCCAGGGACCCTGGTCTTCAGGGACAGGCTTCCCATGTTTCACTCACAGAGAGGCTGAAGCTAAAGTTTGAGCCTGAGTATACATTGGGGATGCCAAGCCCTGGGCGGGTGAGAGCAGACCCTGCCTGCCTTTTCCAGGTATAATCTCTGACTGGAGGGGTAGAAGATGACGTTAGCTCTGGGGATGTGCACTGCCTGCCCTTCCACTCTGCCCCAGGAAACCACATCACTGTTTTTCCTTAATGCCTTGCACCTTCTCCATGGTCTGAGGCCCTGGTACTGAGACTTTTTTTGGATAGGAGCAGTAGGGACAAAGGAGACACCAGGACACCTTTGCGAAGTAATGACAGCCATACTGTTGTCTCCATGGGTACAACTTGCCTCATATGAGGACTCAGTGGGAGAACAGAAGAAAGTGTGTGTCTGGGACCTGGTAGGTGCTTAAGACTTTAACAATTCAATACACAGTACTTCCAGTTAAAAAGGAGCAGAACTGTACAGTGAGTCCCCCATATCCTTCTGGTGGCTTCTGCAGTTGTCAGCCCCTCATCGTTTTCTACCCATTCCATCTCTTCCCTTTCCCAACAAGGACATCAGGAAGGATGACAGTCACTTGTCTTCAAGGTGGACGGGTGTGGGACTCTCGACACTAAGGTGTTGATGGTGGAAACACTTACCTTTCACACGGTAGGATCCATCGCCTTCCTGGAGAAACCCTCATGTCTCCGTCTCTATCAGTCATTGTACTGAATATGAGAGGACTTCCCCTTTTGATTCATTCACCAGAGTCTGTTTTGGACAGTCAGGGAGCAGGTATTGGGGATTGGTTCTAATGCTTTGAATTAATTCACCCACCCCCACCCCCAAATCAGGAATTTGCATGTCCAAATGCTGAAGGTTCTTGTCCCCAATTGGTTTTTGATTGATCAGTAAAGAGCCAATGGCCAATGGCTGGGCACGTAGATTGAGGTGGGACCTTTGGATTTGCACATGCTAGGAATGGGAGAAAGGAAAGAGTGGATCGCCACTGGCCACTTCCCCAATTGGGCCTAGGGCAGCAAGGAAGGTTTAGGAGTGTTCAACCTTTGAGCTAGTCGCAGCATATTATACATTAACTGGTGTGTGTGTGTGTGTGTGTGTGTACCCTTATTGCTATGGCCATTTGTATGTATAGGTAATGCATGCTGTTAAATCTGGATTTATTTGCATATGAGAGGAAATGTCCTATGTGGTGTTCCATACCACCCTCATTACTCTTCCTCTTTGTTCCCCCTCCTCCCTTTAGACCTCTTCCTGCCCGCTTCTTAGACCTCCTTCTGCCTTTGTGTATTTAGATAATATGAGGGTGAACATGCAATATTTGTCTTTCTGGGTCTGGCTTGTTTCACTAAACATGATGACCTCTAACTCCATCTGCTTTTCTGATAATGACCAGTCTGTCCTTCTGGCAGCTGAGGAGAACTCCGCAGTAGATACACACTACATCTTCTCTATCTGCTTGTCTGCTGACAGATGCTTGGCTCATCCTGTATCTTGGCTTCTCTGAGAAGTGTGGCAGTAAACTCGGGTGTGCAGGTGCTTCTGGTGTGTTGACATAGATTCCTGTAGTTCTTTATGCAGGAGTGGTACAGCCAGATCATAGGATGTTCAGTTTCCATAGTGGCTGCTCCAGTTCCCGTTCCCACCACTAGAAAATGATGCTCTCTTTTCCACTTGCATCCTCTTGATGCTAGCCATCCTCACCAGAATGAAATGGAATCTGAGTGTGGTTTTAATTTGCACTTCCCTGATGGATAAGGATGCTGAACATTTTACGTATTTATTGGGCATTTGCATTTTTAAGTTTTGGGAACTGTGTTCCTTCACCCATTTATCGATTAGATGCTTTCTTTGTCTTGCATTTAACTCTTCGACTTCTTTATAGACTCTCTATTGATCTCTTCCCTGCTTCATGGTTTGCTTTGCTGTACAGAGCTTTTTAATTTTGTGTAATAGCCCCTGTTGAATCTTGCTGTTGCTTGGTTTTTGTGAGTTTTGACAAAGTCATCTCTGTGACCACATCGACATAGTCACTGTATGGAGTAGTACCTCAGGGAGCCAGCCCCAGCTGTGAGCTGTCTGTCATTCCTGCAGCTTTTCCCTTGTGCTGCTTGTGTCTCTTGAGCGGACCCTCTGGGCTGGCCTTATGTTGGTCATGTGCTACACTGTGATGTTTTGTCTTTTCCTGTCCCCTGCTGGTCACTGACCTAGTGTGTAGCCTTTGAAATGTCTTAGGTTCACTTGTCAGTATAATTTCTACCAGGTTTTGTTTGGGGCAGCCTATCTCATCCTCTGAATCCTTCTAGGAGCCTGAGTGAGGTATCTGCATTGTTCAGTGTGGCCCAGTGGCAGAAAGGAACTACAACTCGGGGTGGTGGTGTTAGGTGTACTATGTGCATAGCTAACTTGGCCTCCAAACACCCAGAGGCAGTCACAAAGCAGACCAGAGCCTCAAGGGTCAGTATATTGCCTCTGTTTAGCCTGTCTCTCTTTTACCATGGAGCAAGAATGGTCTGGCTTATCTGAGCATTCCCCCCCCCCCATGGTAATTGCTAATTAGATATTAACTATTTTTTAAAAAATCTTACATTACTTTAAGCTACCATTATATTTGAATGTATATATTGCATAACCCTGTATATGCATGGATGAGCTTATTTTATATTATGCCAGTACTGGTCAAGATGTGTGGAGACTGATATATTGAAGTTTCTGCTGCCTGTGTAATCTGGTCCAGCCCGGTAGAATGATGACCTATTCTATAATGGCAGTCTTTGCTTCCATTTAAAACAATTCAAAACCAAAGAAAGAAGGCGTACATAAAGACTCTTTCTAGAGATTAGGGCAAGTTAAATGACAATTAAAAGAACCATTTTTGGTGGCATGGGGCTCATTTATATACCGATGTGTCATGCATTCCTAAAAAGATGTTTTAGTCTGTTTTGTGTTGCCGTAGTAAAATGCCCGAGGCTGGATCACTTAAAGAGGCTTGTTTAGTCATGTGCAGAAGGAGCTGAGCATGTGCAGTCTCCTTGCTTTGTGGGAGAGAGAGAGAGAGAGAGAGAGAGAGAGAGAGAGAGAGAGAGAGAGAGAGAGAGCGAGCGCTGGTCTCAATCCTGCAGTAACTCATTGGGTCTGGTGGAGGCTCCATAGCCTGATCAGCTCCTAACAGTTCCACTGATACTCAGCACCAAGCTTTGAGCATTGGAACTCGGAGGAGCAACACACACCCAAACTGTGATAGCCACCATAGTGCTCTGTGTTATCAGAGTTCAGAGTGCTTATCTCCTGCTGTTTTGCCCCAGTTCACCTCATGTCCTCATACCCTGATGACTTAAGGGGTCTTACTCTAGAGGTATAGACCAAGGCCTTAACTTCTTCATCTACTGAGGGTTTGAGCAGTTTGTGCTAACCCTGAAGGTTAAGCCAGCCTTCCCCACTTGAGTTGGAGACCATTCCTATTACTGTTACCATAGGCTGTGTTGAGCTAGTGGTGGAACTGGCCAGAATTGCTTCTCTGTCAGTAGATCGTGAGTTCTTCTCTTAAGCAGCTACCTGAGTCTCAGGGCAGAGGACAGCAGCATTTCTCTTTGCTCACAGGTATGACTGCTCTGAGTCCAGGGCCTGGCAGACACTTCTTTGTACAAGGGACTATGGCACAGCCAGTTAGCGCCTGCATTGCAGAAAGCCATTTTCTCAGCATCCGTTTTAAAAATCCCACTTTCCTTCTAATGGTCTTTATTCACAATATATTGTGTATGCAAGGGAAATTCAAGGGTGAATTACTCAATATAGTAACACAAATTAAATAATCAAACTTGCATTGACACCAAAAGGTTCATGCATAATTCAGGTAGTTAAGACTCACTGATTTAATTTATTAGGCAAAGCTAGATTGCAGTGCCAAATGAAGCACTGTTAGGAGGGAGGCTTGAACACGTGTCCAGCAAGGTGCTGTTTGTGGTAAACTTAATTAGGCTTTGATTGCTGCCTACAAAATACAAATGGATTAATTAAGTGATTTTGATCTCAGAATTTCATAATATAGGTGATCGCCCATTTTGGCTTCAGCCAGCATACAAGTTCCTCAGGAGGCCGGGTCAGAGCCGCTCTTTAGAATGATGAGTGTGAATCGTAGCACCAGCCTTCAAAGTGAAAACTAGTTAACGAGCAAGCAAGAGTCCCAAGTCCACCCTGCAGATGCAAAGGACTCTTCCTCTTCAGCTGCTGCTTGTGTGGCCTGTAGCATTGGTGATGTCTTAGTCACTTTTCTATTACTGTGAAGAGACACCATGACCAAGGCAACTTATAAAAGAAAGCATTTAATTGGGCCTTACTCATAGTTTCAGTGGACGAATCCATGACCGTCATGGTGGGAAGCATGGTAGCAGGCAGACAAGGCATAGGACTGGAGTAGTAGCTCAGAGCTTACATATGATCCATAGCATGGGGTGGGGGACTTAAAGTGATATACCTCCCCTAATAAGGGCACACCTCCTAATTCTTTCCAAAACTACTGTTCTACCAATTAAGGATCAGGCACACACACACACACACACACACACACATGCACACACACAATATATATATATATATATATATATATATATATATACACACACACATACTATATATATACACACACACTATATATATACATACTATATATATACACACTATATAAATACATTATCTATCTATCTATCTACACACACACACATGCACACGCACATGCACACACACACAAAAATACATACATATGCCTATGGAGGATATTTCCTACTTAAAACACCATTTCTACTTTCTGGCCCAACAGGGTTGTCATCATATCATAATACAAACATCCTTCAGTCTTAATTTCAAAAGTCTCCATAGTTTTTCAGTCTCAAGGCTAAAAGTTTAAACTTAAGATACTCAAGGCAATTTCTTAACTGTAAGTCCTAGTAAAATTAAAAAAAAATTATATACGTCCAACATGTAGTATCTCAGACTATACATTACTATTCCAGTAGATAGGGAAGGGAGCATGGTGGGGAAACACTGGTCTAAAGGAGACTGAAACCCAGCTGGGCCAACTCCAGCTCCTGACTCAGACGGCTCTTTGGATCTCACTCCTTCCAGCTTTATTCACTGCAATGCACTTCTCTCTTTCGGACTGATTCCACTTCCTGTATGCATCTCTACTCAGAAGACATCTCAGGGCTCTGGCATCTCAGACATCTTGGGGTCTCCAATATATCCCAGGCTTCACTCTCACAGCTTCATGCAATGGTCTCCCCAGGCCACCGTGCAGGGACTCACCTGACATGTACCTGACCTAGTGACTTTCCTTAACTATGGAGAAAGGGTCTGTAACCCTTTTACCCTTATATCCTTTTTGACCATATGGTCAATTCTGACAAATTCTCCTGTCTGCAGGAACGGGAGGGGTTGGAAATTGACTTCCTCCTTGAATTTCATTCGCATAAAATGTCTTCTGAAGTTATTTTTTAGGTGAAGGAAATCCTCCAGGCCTTTTCTTCTCATAGGTTGCAGGGTTAGCTGGTTGTATCCTTGCCCTGAGGGTACCACTCCCTTTATTCCATGCTGCCTCAAACCTTTCTTTAAACTTATCATCTCCGAGAGCACAGGACTTGGCTCCAACATTACATTCCCCCGTGTCCTTTTTCTCCTCAGACTCTATATTTTGTTTGTTTTTGCCCTGTTAGCCCTTTTCCATTGTGGATCTGCATAAGAGTACTAATAACCACACGACACAGTCAATACTAGGCCTTCTTGAAATCTTCTCTGCCTATGAAATTAGTACAAAGCGCAATTTATCCTCAGGAAGATTCTTAGGTCATGGGTAAAATGCAGCCACACTCTTTGCCAAAATATCACAGGCATTGTCTCTCTGACCCTTGCTAATAATGTTTCCTCCCTGAAATCTCTTGAGCTGGACATCCATATTCCACCTCGTCCCCAGCACCACTGCCTTCCATGCTCCTAGGGCAGCCTGATAAGCCCCATTTCCAGTAGCGAACTACTTTTCTAGTTCAGAGTCCCAAATCAGCACGGCCAGGCCTATAGCAACAATGCTCCAGCCCCCGGTACCAACTTCTGTGTTAGTCACTGTTCTATTGCTGTGAAGAGACACCATGACCAACACAGCTTATAAAAGAAAGTGTTTATTTTGAGGGCCTGTTTACAGTTTCGGAGGGCGAGTCCATGTGCATCCTGATGGAGCATGGCAGCAGGCAGGCATATTGCCAGTGCAATAGCCGAGAGCTTACATCGTGATCCACAAATAGGAGGCAGAGGGAAGGTGACTTTTGAAACTTTAAGCCCACCCCCAGTGACACGCCTACTCTAACAAACCCACACCTCCTCATTTTCCCCATAGCAGTCTACCATCTAGGGACCAAACACTGAAATATACGAATGTATGGGGGCCATTCTCATTTCAGTCACCAGAGTCAATCACAGCAGAAGGTGGGGCCTTCGCTTCCCTTTGTCCTCTCTGTACTTCTCTTAGCTTCAGTTGTGTATTAAGGGGTGTGTGTGTGTGTGTGTGTGTGTGTGTGTGTATGCTTGTGTTTATATGTATGTGCATGGGTGCCAGAGCCTCCACAGGAGCTACACACACTTGTCTGTCTGTCTGTCTGTCTGTCTGTCTGTCTGTCTTTTTATGGTAAGGCTTCCACAGAGTTTGGATAGGGCTGTCTGGCTAGTGAGCCCCAGAGGCTCCTCCTGTGTCCACCTCACCATCATTTTTAGTGCATGCCACCACAACTGACCTTTTATATGGGTGCTGGGGATTGAACTCAGTTCCTTCTGCCATCAGGGCAAGCACTTTACCTGCTGAGCCATTGACCCAGCTTCTGTATTCTTTTTTTCTCTGCACTAGCTCTAAGAGTCATCTCCCCAGGCCAGTGCTCTGACATCCTCAGGCAGTTCCATTCCCCTAAGGGCCAAAGCCAACACTGGGGATCTGAAAACCAAGCCACCTTTGTCATTGCTGGCTAGGAGCTTGGATATCCAAAGGGACTGGCAGTTCCGATGGCAGGTCACACACTGTAAGTGAGAATCCAGAAGCAGCAGCGCAGCTGACTCAGCAAGTGCACACACACTCAGCAAGTGCACACACACTCAGCAAGTGCACACACACTCAGCAAGTGCACACACACTCAGCAAGTGCACACACACTCAGCAAGTGCACACACACTCAGCAAGTGCACACACTCAGCAAGTGCACACACACTCAGCAAGTGCACACACACTCAGCAAGTGCACACACACTCAGCAAGTGCACACACACTCAGCAAGTGCACACACACTCAGCAAGTGCACACACACTTAGCAAGTGCACACACACTCTCATGTCTTTTGTGCCAGCGAGAAACTCTTCCTCCTGTGCATCCAAATCTTCCTTCTTGGACATTTGTGGTGTAGGGGCAGGCGTGCTCCCCAAATATGTACATAGAGCCAGAATGGGGCGGTGTCAGTAGACTTCAGCTGTAAGTGTGTGTATGTAAAGTGACTTTCTCTGTATGTGCTTGGTGAGAACAACTGAATTCCCTCTACTACAATTAACTCTGTTAGGAACCAGTCATACCCATGTCACTAACCCTTCCATTACGTACAAATTTCCCTCAGCCCTTATGCAGGATTGGTTCCAGCACCCCCTGGAATACCATGTACATAGATGTTTAAGCCCCTCATACAACAAAGTGTACAACTGCATACAGCAGCACACTTCCTGTTAGATACCCTGAACCACAACTGGATTGTATGAAACATGTAAGATGGGGCAGGTATTTATTATGGTGTGTTGTTTATCCAGGGATGCACATGTGTGTGCACACTTGGGAGAGCATACATACACACACTCACACACTTACATACTCAAACACACACACACACACACACACACACACACACTCAAACACACAGAATCACATACTTATACACACATATACTCACACACACTCACATACTCAAACTC
The DNA here is from genome assembly GCF_000001635.26 of Mus musculus. Lineage (NCBI taxonomy): Eukaryota > Metazoa > Chordata > Mammalia > Rodentia > Muridae > Mus > Mus musculus. Next base: position 72,782,675 of record NC_000081.6, on the reverse strand, counting down.
ACACACAGTCACACACTCACTCAGACATATACTCACACACACATGCACATACTCAAACTCACACACACTCACATACTTATACGCACATATACTCACACACACTCACATTCTTACACATACTCACACACACAGTCACACACACACTCACTCAGACGTATACTCACACACACGCACATACTCAAGCTCACACACACACTCACTCAGACATATACTCACACACACATACACATACTCAAACTCACACACACACACACACTTACTCAGACATATACTCACATACACAGTCACACACACTCACTCAGATATATACTCACACACACATGCACATACTCAAACTCACACATACCCTCAGACATATACTCACATACACAGTTACACACACACTTACTCAGACATATGCTCACACACACATGCACATACTGAAACTCACACACACACTCACTCAGACATATACTCACACACACATGCACATACTCAAACTCACACACACACACACACACACACACACACACTCACTCACTCACTCACTCATACACCCACAGGAGTGTGCTCCTGAGGTGCTGTTTTTTTTTTTTTTAATCTAGGCCCTGCATATCCTAGGTGTTAAGTAAACTCTTGATACTTTTATCCTCCATGTAATTACTTCCTAGTTAATTTCTTTTCTGTGACCTATTTACAAACTGTAATTTAGAGCAAATCCAATTAAAATTCCGAGAGTCATTTGGCGGGGGAGGGGGCAACTCCGCTTGCCTGCTGTTGGGAGCTCATAGGTCTTTTTCCAGCATATGTCCACTTGTGCAGTTCAATTCAGGGCATTTCAAGGGCTGTTTACCGGGTGACCATGGGGAAATCATGAAATGGGGGCACTGTCGCTGTTCTGTGGAGCCCACAGCCATCTGGTAACCATTCCTGCATCTTCCACAGTTGTTCTCACTCCAGCCCAGGTCTCCTGTGGTCTAAGGAGTTATCTTCTGATGTCTTCACTACCCCTGCTGTCTCCATGTCTCCCCAATCCCCGGCTTGGCATATAGACTTCATTCACAAAGGCCTGACCACGAACAGAACCATGTATTGTGGAGTGGGAGGAATTCTGGAGTCCCAGAGAGAAGTCCAGGTTGCTGGCAAACATGAACCTGGCCCAGTAGTATGTACCCTGAGCTCAGCAGCATGCCCATGGGTCAGGGTGAGGTGCTTAGGAGAGGGGGCTCTGTTGAGTGTGGGGTGATCACTCTCCCAGGTTAGAGGCCAGGAGGTAGTGGATGAGTTGCAAGGGACCTGTCCCCAAACACAGACGACTGGCAGGTTCTGGCTTCTCAAAGCACCCACATGGTACTGCTTTCCAGCCAGCCAGTACCTTAATCTTGAATAGATTTTAACAATGTGGAAAGGAAATGGGAATTTAGTACTGAGATGCTCTAGCAATCCAACATGTGGCTGCACGGGGCTGAATGCTGTATGGACCAAGGTCTTCCTTTTTGTCAGAAGAAGCGCTGCCCTACTACCGCTGGCATCTGCAGCCTTCTGTGGCCTATCTGGTCTGTGCACACAGAAAGGAGAGCTGTGGTTTGTGGATGGTGGGAACTTGCCTGCTGATGTAGGAAGCAGCCCACAGGTACCATTTCGGGGAGCTGCCAAGCATCAGCCGTTACTGTATGACAGCAAACAGGAGAGCCCTCTGTGTGTCAAGCCCATCCTGGCCGTGATGCCTTGTCCTTTCTTGTTAGTCAGGAGTAGCTCTGGCCCCAGAGAAATGGCATGTGTGGATTCCAGCGCTGCCTGCTTGGACTGTGGCAAGGACTCACCTGGTCCAGTGTTTGCCAAACTCCCAAAGTAAGAATCTAAAGGGTTCTTTTTAATTTCCTCTCTGCACAGTGCCTTGGCTGCCCTCCAGCCTCCAGCGTTCAGCCTCCAGGGTATATATGGCAGTTTCTCATACATCAACTCTCTCCAGCTTGGAAAATTTAATGCTCAACACAAGAGAATTTCAGGTGTGATCTGTGCATGTATGCTTCCTGCCTTCCAGGAGTCCCAAGCCTGCAGATCGGCACCTGAGCTGCCAAATGGGCAGGGATATTATTTTCTTCCCATTCTACTACCTTCCAATGAGTCTGTCTTACCAACTTTAGAATGCTTTGTTATCCCCCCAAACCCGTGTGTGTGTGTGTGTGTGTGTGTGTGTGTCTGTCTGTCTGTCTGTCTGTCTGTCCTTTCACGGTTGTTCTTTTTAACCTAGAATTGCATTCTTCAACTTGTACAACCACCAAATTCTAGGTGCACACCATTGAATGTCACTTTGTAAAACAAGAATGCAGAAGAAAGTTACTGGTTTCCCACAATCCACCATTGTGCAAGCACAAAGCTGGGCTTCACATTTCTCAGGAAGGGGTCTTGTGGGTTTATGTATAATTGGCATAGGAATTTGTTCTTCCTGCCAAATACAGCAGTTGAGTTATGAAAATTAATTAATTGCATATGTCATTGTAGAAAGGTACTGTGCCTTAATGAACAATCCAAAAAAAAAAAAAAAAAAAAAAAAAAGCTACAGAAGACAGACGTTGACTGAATCCTCAGCCCAAAGGAAGGAGGGATTCATTTCCCTTGGGAAAAGCCTTTTGGAAGGACTGTTGCTCTGTGGGCCTTAGAGGACTGGAGGGGGTACAGCTGGTGGGGAAGAGGGGATTGCATCCTCAGAACTGTCAGGTTCTATCTTAGGAACACAAGTGCAGGGGAGCTGTGAACTTGGGGGACATGGAAAGGAGAAAGTGAAACATAAACCTAGGGGCACTGAGTATGTTAATTGAGTATGTCTGGATGCCATGTGTAGGTATATTCAATGAGAGACTACTGTGTGCCCAGGGCTAGTGTATACTGGGGATGAGGTTACAGTATGGTTGGAGAAAAGGCAGGATATAAACACACAGGAGAGCAACCAGTGCCAAGGAATATGAAGTCCGTGGCCAGGGTGACTGGTTGATTCCAAGCGAGAGTTACAAGAGGCAGTGAGAGTCTCTCTGGGGAAGGACTGTCAAAGCCAAGCCCCAGTGGGTAGCATAGACTCAAAGGGTAGATGGAGAATTAGGGAGAGACAGCAACTAGACACAGGCTCTGGGCTAGGAGGGTGAGGATAGATCTTGGAAAAGGGATGGTAAAGGAAGCCGCCTTGGAAAAGTGAAGTTTAAGTTTCAAGTAAAATCAAAACAAAACAGAAACACAACACAATTATGTGCTGGTTTTATTTGTCTGTCAGAGAGTCTCCTTTGGCAGTGGAGCTGTGAGGCAGCTTTGTGAGGTGCACTGTTGCGATTAGGGATGACGGAGGAGTGCTGGGATGATTGCACCAAACTCTCCAGCATTCTGGCCCCACCAGAGGGAACTGTGTTGTCTTGAATGTCCAGGTTTGAGATGTCCTTAGGAAAATGAGCATTATCTCTTGGCGACTCTGGTGGTATCAGTCAGGTTGAAGCTCCTGGCTCCCAGCTACATTCCTATGCCCCTTGATTTTTTTTTTTCTCTGCCTCCCTGGTTGCCCTGCTGTCCCTCCCTCCCTACCCTGGCCAGAGTCCCTGTGGGCTTGTCTAAGCCTGCTCTGCTTGCCTATCGTGTCTTCTATACTCCACTTTTCCCTCACCATCTACCTGCTGATCTGACCATCCCTCCACACGTCTACTCAAGCACCTCCTGCCTTGTCTCCAAAGGTTCTTTCCCACAGCGAACGCCTCCTGGGCACAGGCGGAGGTATGTGGGCACAAGAGAAGCTAAATAGCCAATGTATCGTTGGAGAGCCATCCTTATAAGAGGCCCTTGTGATAGGAGATTGGGTAGTTGAGGGCTTCATTTAAGGAGAACTGAGCAGAGGTTTCAACAAGGTTTCTACAATTATAGGCTACTAAGGTGACACCAAAATCCAGTGGGGAATCTTTGGGAACTCACTCTCAGCGAGTCCACAGTACCCATGGCACAGCACCCCAACTCTAGTACCTTACGTACTAAAGATTTTCCAGAGAGGAAGTTAATCCCTGTTGTCTCCGATTTGGATCTCTGCTCGTTTCAGGGCTGATCCAGGAATCTTCTAAAACCAAAGTAGACAGTCTCCCAGATATCAGGAGTGGACAGTCCCTGTGAGACCTTGCTGTTACAGGACTGTCCTGTGCATAGATAGTATGCTGAGGAGACCAAATAGCCCTAGGTAAGGGAGATAGGATCCTGGTCAAGGTAGAGTGACTCCTAGGGAAGTGACTCCCTTGTCCACTCCATGTCTACTTCACCAGACGACAGTTTAATAGCTGTGTGGAGGGCTGCTCTGTTCCCATGCCTTTCATTCCGGTAAGAACATTTGGCACAAGACACACACTCTCTTACAAAATGTTCAGTGTTTAATACAGTATTGCTAACTGTAGGCCATAAAATGTCCACAGTAGGTAATATTGTACATCTACTGCTATTCTTATTCAACTTACATGACAGAAGTTTACAGGCTTGGTCAACAGCAGACCCACTGCCCCTTCTCAGTTTCTCCCGCTCCTGGGATCTACCTTTTTTGCTCTCTGCTTTGTGAAGCTTGCTGTTTTATATTTGTATATAATTAGATAAATCTGACAATATCTGTCCTGTTCTACTCCCCTAGTTACTAGGCTCCATGCCCTTTAGATTCATCCAGGTTTTGCATATAGTAGGTTGTCCTTGTTTGTTTACATTTTAAAATAGCCTTGTTGAGATGCGGTGACACAATGAGCTGTGCATGAATATACACTTTTGATATCAATATCTATCTATCTATCTATCTATCTATCTATCTATCTATCTATCTATCTATCTATCTATCTATCTACCTACCTACCTACCAATTAATCAGTCCCAGAAAGGGGATTTATTAGAGTGGCTTACAGGCTGGGGTCCTACTAATCCAACAATGACTATCTACCAATGGAAAGCCCAAGAAGCTAGAAGATGGATGTCTCAAATAGTCTTCAATATATGCTGGAATTCTGAAGAAGTAGGCTCTAATGCCAAAGGAATGGACTTGTCAGCCAGAATGACAGCAAGCAGACAAAAGAGCTTCCTTTTCCCATGTCCTTTAAACAGGCTGCCAGCAGAAGGTGTGGTTGAGATTAAAGGTGGATTTTACCATCTCAAAGGATCCAGATTAAAGGTGGTTCTTCCTACTTCAGGTGATTTTAATGAAGAAGAAACTATCCTCGAAGGCATACCCAGTTGCTTGGGTTTTAGTTAATTGCAGAGGTAGTTAAAGAATAGCCATCACAACATATGTGCATGCAGATGTGAGATCTCTGTCATTTAGGACGTCAGAATGCCCAGCACTAACCCAGGTTTGCTAGCGCTTCTGCTGGGTTGGGTTTGTCTGCTGTTGCAGGTGTAGAGGGAACTGAGAGGGTTAGGCATGTTGCTAGACCCTGCTCAAGCCAGCCCCACCTCTTCGTGTTTCTTCTTTTCCCTTCTCCCAAGGAAAGTCTTGTTTTCTTCTTCACAGCCTCTGTTCTGGACCTGTGTACCCAAGCTCCCCTCCTCCCTCCACCTCCCCTCACTTGAACTGAGATGCCCTGCTCCCCCAGCAGTCCTGCCTCCTTGAAGAATGAGTGGCATGCCCTTCACCTTTCTAGTTTTGTTCCATCCAGGGCTATTTTTAGCCCACTGAAATGTGAGACTCCTTGTGTACTGGAAGTGGATGTATTGAGGGTCATTGTCATATTTCTGTAAGTGACCCACAGCAACTGGGAGCTTGTATACCTGCACATGGATGCTGTGAGAAAACTGCAGGAGCTGCCTGGCTGCTTGCCTCCAGGGCTCCAGGGTCCCATCTCGCATCTCTGCAGGCGGCAACGAGAAGCTGAGCGTGGAGAAGCAGTGGTCTTCTGCTGTAGGATGGGTAGGAGCCACTTGCTTCTGTGTAGGATGGGTAGGAGCCTGCTTGCTGTGGGAAGCCCCAGGTCTCTCTCTCTCCAGGACAGGCACAGAACTGTTCTGGCCACTTTAAAGCTGTTTTCTGAGCGTTTTGGTGAACATTTTTTTTCCATAGAACAGGCCTTGTGAATATGTCTCTCATTTTTTGAGATGGAAAAAAAAAAGAGGCCCAGAAAAGGGGAACAGTCTGCCCATGGTTGCCCCCTTGGAACTCCTTCGAGCTGAATATACATCCTTTAAGTTATACTAACTTGAAACTCTGGGCCCCTTTACCTTAAAAATGTTGGGGAGGGAGGGAACTCAATAAGTCCCCCACTCTCTGCTCCTGGGTAATTTTGAAAATACAACATGGCAGCCCTGTGCTTTTGGTGGGTGGGGCTGTGCCAGTTCTGGGCTCTTCTCTAAGTGGCTCCTCTCTGAGCTGGAGAGGAGGAGAAACTTCAGATATTCCAAGGCAGCAGTCATCCTGGACTAGCTTTCTTAAGGAAGCTGGCAAGGAAAGAGAGTGGCTGAGTGGCTTTGAGGAGCCAGGGCACAGGCCTTGTTTGCCTGTGTGTTCCTGTCCACTTCCCATCTTTTAGCCAAAACAGAGCCCAAGTTCTAATCATACTAGGCTCCCTGTCTTCTCCTGCGTTGTAAGGGACTGTTCTCTCAGCCAAACTGAGGCCATCTTTATGAGATTAGCTCTGTCTGGTTATACATGTCTATCACATTCAGGGGTGTGGGCTGTTTACATTCTCTCCCAGAATAATGGGGGGCTGCTCACTGGACCCTGGTCTACAGTTTCAGCTATACCTCCTAGGTATTACTATGTAAAATTCCCCCTAATGCACAAGGCTTGGGTTTAGCGGAGGTGCTAGAGTGTATAGGCTGGAGAGACTAGGGGAAGGGGCTCCATGTGCTTGGCCATGGGGAAGGCATTGTCCATGCAGAGGCAGACCTTCCATGACACTGCTCTAGGCTGACCCATGCTCTGTAAACCAGCCTAATGAACTTAATGGTTTTCAAGGTGGACTTCGCGAAGTGGGGGATAGACGTTTATTATTCTCCACCCCGGAAGAAAATTCTTGCAATATCCCAAAAGTTGGGCAGTGCCATCCTATCTCCCAGGGGAGAAATAGGCCTATACTGCATTATGGTTAGGCCAGATTACAAGCTCTCCCTTCTAGGAAGAAAGGGGAGGGTATCAAGCATGATCACTGGAGGTAGGGGTAGTTCAAGCCAAAACCCCCTTCCAGCCAAGCTGTGCAGAAGGTGGCTTTGCCACACAATGGGTCCCTTGCCCCGTGTAGACCAAGCTGACATTACGTCTAAGAATGGTTGTGAAATGCTGATGCTGTGAAGCCTTAACTAGTTTCCAGCAGTGATGAGCTTGGCTGTAACTGCTATCCATTTTCCTTAGCTAGAATCATATTAATGTAAGAGCAGCAACCTGGCAGAAAATGGGCGAGGGGCATTATTCGGGACTCCAGTGCTAAGGTTGTGCTGGGAGTGTGCCCCTTAGTCCTGTCGGTTTCTAGTCCCTACATAGGTGTCACCAACTGTTCTCAAGAGGCAACAGAGGGAACTGACTTGGGCTTTTGTGACCTAGGACATTCTTATATTTAATGTCTATTGCTACCTGCAGATGGATAAGCGTTTATCATCTCATTGAACAATAAGGGATTCAGAGCTCAGAAAACAAAGTCATTTGCCTGGATCCTGAACTGAAGTGCAAGGCTGGTGTCTGACCTTGGTTGATTCTGTGATGATTAATTTGCATCGTTAACTTTACTAAGTTGATTTATTTTTTACTTCTAATTAAATTAATTGTGTGTGGACATGCCAGAGGACAGCTCGTGGGAGTTGGTTTCTCCTACCATCTAGGTCCTTGGGGATTAAACTCAGTTCATAGGGCTTTTGAACAAGTGTTTACCATGCAGAGCCACCTCCCTAGCCCCTCCCCTTGTCTGGATTTAGAATTGCCTAAGATACATACCCAGAGCTGAGAGCATTTCCAGAGAATTAACTGAAAAGGGAAGACTTACTCTGAGTGTGTGACACCACCAATGGGCTGGGGACTTGGACTGAATCAAAAGGTAAACAGGGAAAGAACAGCAGAGCTCCACATCCATTCACCTTTGTGCTTCCTGATGTGCCCAGATGTGAGGACGGAGCTTCATGTTCCTGCCACCATGGCCACAAATCACTCCTGTGGCCATGCCTTCATACTGTGATGGACCACACCCTCAAACTGAGAGCCCATATAAGCCTTTCCTCCTTGTAACAGTTAATTTTGACAGGTTTTCAATTCACAGAATTTAGAATGGCCTTGGAAACAAGGCTCTGGACTTATCTAGAAGGGTTTTTTTTTTTTTTTTTCCAGATTAGTCAGAGACCCAGTCTAAAAGTGCTGCGCCATTCTGTGGGCTGGGGTCAAGGACTGACTAAGGAGGAGGAAGTGGGCTGAGCACAAGTGTCCATCTCTGCTCTGGACTGTGGACCCAGTGTGACCAGCTCTGTCATGCTCCTGCTGCTGTGCCTTCCTTCCAGGATGGGTTGTACCCCTGAGTTGTGAGCCAGAGCTAGCCCTGTTCCCCTTAAGTTGTCAGGTGTTTGTCACACCAGCAGGACAAGTAACTAGTTCACTTCCTAATTGCTGTGCTTGGGATTTTGTCATAGCAACAAATACTAGAACTAGTTTCCTTTTCTGCCTGCCTGCTTCCATCCTGTCTGTTCTTCCTCCCTCCCTCCCTCCCTCCCTCCCTCCCTCCCTCCCTCCCTTCCTCCCTCCCTCCCTTCCTTCCTTTGTTCCTTCCTTCCACCTCCCTCCCTCCCTTGCCTGCCTGCCTGCTTGCTCTCTGTCCTCCCTCCCTCCCTCCCTCCCTCTCTCCCTCCTCCCTGCCTTTCTGCCCCCCTTCCTTCCTGTCTGCTTGCCCTCCTGCACTCCTCCCCAATGCCTTTTTGTCCTTAAGCTGCAGCGTCTCATGTATCCTAGAGTGACCTCAGACTGGCTATGCCACTCCACCAGTGGTAGAGGTAAGGACTGAGTGAGAGAGAAGTTGGGTGTCTTGGCGGTAATACAGCCCCTGTTATAGAGATGAACCCCTGCCCTCCTCTGCATCTCATTTTGTGTTGGTCCTGATCTCTTGGGATGCCTTGCTGACTAATCCTAGCTTACCTTCGGCTTAGTGTTTTCAGCTGACATCTAGTCTTACTCTTTGTAACTTACATTATTTAGTTATTCTTAGTCTTCAGAGTAAATCTGTCTTAGGTGGATATAATTAGGAATTCATATTTAGCACACTAAGGGATATTTTTTTCTCCTTCACAGCTGTGCATTAAAAAAAAAAAAGGTAGCATTTGCAGGACTATAAAGTTTCTGTTTATAATAGAAACCATTCTCCCAGTAGCTGGAAACAGTAATCCACTGAAAGCCGGGACTGCCAATGCCCAAAGGTGTTTGTTTTGTTTCTTCACAGACTTAGTGAGTGTTGATTGGTCTTCTGCACTGGGCTGCATGCCAGGCTCTGTGTTCAGCACTAGGGTGGGCCTGGGGCCATTGTACATTGGAGGAGCTCTGAAGCATGGGCCTGGCACCTACCTAGGCTTTAGCTGCATGCAGTGGCTGTCTGTTGGTAGGGCTTTGCATGGGCAGATATGGGATTACAGCAGGCCCTTCAAAGGTTGTGTGTCTGGCTGTTCTGTTATTCAACTCTGGCCAAGTCCCAGCCAATGTAACTGCAAAGGGGGTCCTCATATACATGCAGGGGCTTTCTTAGAAAGAGTAAAAAACCCTTCAGAAAAAGCACCAAGGCCATTCTTGGCACTCATGTGTCCTCAAGGCAGGTCCTTTACACAACCTAAGAGTTTGAGGCTATTTTTAAAGTCAAGGCCTGAGCACACTCGTTTTACTAATGACGTCCCCAGGTTTATTTTGAAATGCTTCCAACGTGAACTTGAAAGAATGAATTATCTAGGGAAACTCCTTGCCGTTTCTTTGCTCCTTTTGAAAGTCACTTGTGCAGTGTATCCCTGCTCATTCATCACCAGAGACTGCCTAGGAGCAGGTGGCACTTTCTGAACTCATGACCACCGTGTCCTTGACCTTTGACATGGCTGTGGCAGTGATGCTCAGCACCCATTCCATTCAGTTTATACATTTATTCCCAAACTTCCAGTAGCTGACATCTTGTCTGTGTGGCAAAGGCACACATCTCTTTCTCCCAGTGCTAGTCAATGTAAGCCTTGTTCCCTGCAGTTGCTTTTGCTATGTTTAGGCAGCTGAGGCCTCTCAGGGTGTGTGGTGCTCCAGTGCTCTCTCCAGCCCCTCCAAGTGCATTAGGTATGATGCAAACAAGAGCCTGGATGTGGACAGTAGCCTGAGTCCTGGGACGAGGGCAGTTGTCTCTTCTTTTCCGTATCTTGCTTTTAACCAATTAAAGAGCAAGATTGCTAACTAAGACCAATTACTTTACTGTGTAATGTTGGAGAAAATTTGAGAGCCCTCCCCACCCAAGTATACTGCTAGTGCTGTTCTGACAGCCATAATTGTTAGAACACCTACAGTATGGGACATTCTCCCTTCACAGGGCTAGTTGCATATTTGACCACATACGTGTATGTCTTTTGCTGTCTAGGTAGAATGTATAAATGTCAGTGATCTGTGGCTCTGCTGACCCTAGACCCCTTTCCACCCCTACCCCTACCCCCGTTAAGATCTAGGGATGGACACTGTTGGGGATGGGGTATGGAATGTGTTGGGGTGGAGGTGGCTTAGGCCCTCTCTAAGGCTGAGGACTCATCTTTGCTTTGAGGCTGATCATCACTGTAGTCTGTGTTTACCATGGGAGTAGCATGTGCTAGTCACCAAACTTATATATGCATAGTTAGATGGACAGTTGTTGAAAATAAGGCTAGCTCCAGCACCAAGATCCCTACCTAGGAGTGGATGTCTAGTCATTTCAGCAAACCTGGTCTTCCTTGTATCCTATAATACCTTCCACAGAGCCCTTTAATACTCAGGACATAATCACAGATGACTTCCTCTAGATGGTAGGTAGTGCCCCTGATAGATATGTTGGGTGTAGAGACACAGATAGCCTTGCCACTATTCTCTCACTAGGCCTAGAAAGGACCTTGTCACTTGACCCATGGTCTTGGGTACTAGGGGTACAGAGATGCAAGGCTGTAGTGTTCTATGTTGCCAGAGACCTCAACTAGCACCCTGAGAAGTATTGCTGGCAGGTATTGTGGTTGGAAACCCCTCTGCCTGGCCAGAACTGTTATAGCTAATCATGGGCCTGGGAGCTCAGGTGGTGAACAGATGAAGCTGCCCATCTTGCAGAGCTTCCTTCACTTGATGCCCATGGGGCTGTCAGCAGACGGGTAAAGAAGAGAGTGATAATTCCACAGTTAGGTTCTCAAGGCTGCTGTAGGCTCCATAGCACATACAGCATGGACAGTACCTTGGGATACTGGTGGGCTCATGCCCCGGGGAAATGGATATGACTTCCCACTGATGCCTAGGTTCCTATGTCCAGCCTTGACTGTCTCTCAGAGAGTTGCCATAGGTGGAATCATTTTGAGCTTGCAGATCACGAGGACATTTAATGAAGAAATGAACAAAGACACCAGTGTAGATGGCACCAAGGACTCCACAGTCAGTTTCCCTGAGCTGAGAGCAGCTCTGACCCCAGGTGTCTCATAGCTGAATTGATGTCCTCTAACCTTCACATACTGCCTAGAGACATTGCTGACCCATAGCCAAAGGCCTGACTGTCACATCCTGACAGAATGGTGCTCAGAGTAGAGGCTCTGAACTTTCACACAAGATGTCTACTCCTCCACCAGTGTATTAGTCAGGGCTCTCTAGAGTCACAGAACTTATGGAATGTCTATATATTAAAGGATATTATAATGACTTAGAGTCTGCAGTCCAACTAACTCAACTATGAGCATCTGTGACTGGGAAGTCCAAGAGTCTAGTAGTTTCTCAGTCCCACAAAGGTAGGTATTTCAGCTGGTCTTCTGTATAAGCTGGAACCCTGAAGGAGTAGGTTCCAACAGATGTGCTCGAAAGTGAAAGGAACGCCAGGGCCAAAAAGGGGGAGTGGGTGGGTAGGGGATTGGGGGTGGGTGGGTATGGGGGACCTTTGGGATAGCATTGAAAATGTAAACGAGGAAAATTCCTAATTAAAAAAAAAAGAAAGTGAAAGAAGGTGAAGAAGAAGAAAGGGGGAGGAGGGGGAGGAGGAGGAGGAGGAGGGGGAGGAGGAGGAGGAGGAGGAGGAGGAGGAGGAGGAAGTGGGCTTCCTTTTTCCTTTGTCCTTAAGTAGGCCTCCAGCAAAAGGTATGGCCAGGCTAAAGGTGTGTGCCATCATGTCTAGATTTGGAACTTGCTCTGTTTCAGGCTGGCCTTGAACTCAAGAGATCTGTTTTCCTCTGTCTCTTGGGATTAAAGGCATATACAACCTTGCCTGGGTTCTATGCTTTGCATGGCCCCACTGGGCCTCAAGATCTGAATCAAAAGCGTGTGTCATCCCATGTCAAGATCTGGGTCAGAAACCTGTGTCTTCCACCTTCAAGATCTGGATCACAGGTATGCCCTCCATTTCTGGATTGTAGTTCATTCCACATATAGTTAGGTTGACAACCAGGAGTAACCATCATAACCAGTTAGGGAAGAAATCAAGTATGGTTCATGACTAGAAACTAAGTGTAAGTTTAGATACAAGGGTCATGTTTGCTATTTAACTATTTAGTGCATTGAGTTATTTTCTTTCCTATAAAAAATGACGGTGGTTTGTGTTTGTTTGTTTGTTTAATGATTGAAAAGCTCATACAATTCAGAGGAACATTCAGTATATTAGAACCCCTGTATATCTGGTGTACCTACAGCTTCTTCCAACAGAACCCCAGTGCTTGCTCATTCCTCCTTAAGAAGACAGTGTTCATCTCTGCAATGGAAGCCTTCTTGGTTCTTCTATATCCCTTGGGTCACAACATAACTATATCTCAGCTGTTTGAGTGGCTTTTGACCTGATTGACATGCCATGTGGTCCTGAGTCTGTCCAAGAGGCAATAAGTGATGGAGGTGGTTGACCGCCTCCAGACTCCCAGGCTAGAGGGCCATTAATGACTCAGTGTAGGCACCTGGCCTTGGGGTTTGAGGTGAGCTATGAACAGCTTTGTCCCTGAGGCTTTCACTCTGGATAGGGTCCAGCTGGTTGCTTTGCATCAGGCTGGGATCCCAAGAGATGGGAACAAGCTCCTGGCAAGTTCCAGATGTTAGGTCTAAGGATTGCATTCTATATACCTGCCTCTGTAGGACAGATCCTAGAATGGGGCAGGGCCATCTAGAAGCAGGGATTTGGATCCTATGGAGAGAGTGCTGCCTGATGAGCAGAGAGTGTCTTTGAAGAGAATGCTCTTCACCTGGCCCTTAAGGTGGGAACCCTTGGGGGCACATCCTGGGTTCTGCCAAGGAGGATAACTCATCCCAGCACTTCACTCACACCCAGCACTGACACTGCCGCGCCTGTCCTGAGGGCTGCTGAATGAGGGTAGACTAACTCTCTTGAATCAGTTACTATGTACCTTGTGTTTCATTGTCCTTCAGGGAGCAGTGGGAGAAACGTGTGGTGTGTGTGTGTGCATGCTTGCACGTGCCCATGAGAAGGGGTGGGGAGACATCCATCTACATACACACTGCTGTTTTGTTGTTGCTGGAGATGCCACGTTGGCTCTTAGTGACCCTGGGATGTGAGACATTCCTTTGATGCTTCCCTAGCCTCCTCCAACAGTGAGCATTAGGAAAGAATCACAGTTAGACTCAATTCTGTGGGAGTGTCAGGGACTGCTCTAAGTAGCAGAAGGCGTGGTGGCCCTTCCGCTCGGAGATACAACAAGGAACCCTGGATCAGTTACCTTTCTCATGATATAATTAAAATACTTGTCAAGAAGAAACTGAAGGGAGGCTCTGCTTTTTTTCAGTTTGGGGGTACAGTCATCATGGGGGGGAGCTGTAGCAGCAGGATTTTGAGGCAGCTGGTCGTATTGCATCTGCAGTCAGCAAGAAGGAAGCAACGGATGCTGGTAGTCAGCTCCATTTCTCCTTTTCCCAGTCTAAGATCCTTCATCGGGTGGTTCCACCTACACTTAGAGGGGGAATCCTTCAGTATGGTTTGCCTAATCTAGATAACCTCTCACAGCCATCTCCAGAGTCTTGGTCTTCAATGATTCTAGACTTTATAAAGGTGACAAGTTTGTAGAGGCCTTTCCTGTGAGTCCACCTTCCCATTCCGACATCATATCCCTACGACATAATCATCTCCTTCCTTGTCACCCTGCTTGAGCTGGAGGAAGTCATGAATAAGAGCGGTACCACAAAGGACATAGAGGTCTCTGGGCAGGGCAGGGAGCTCTGTGAAAGGAATTCAGAGATTGGCCCTCAGTGCTCTTAGACCAAGGTGGATCTTGATGGCTGCACGCAGTGGGTGGCATGGAGCAGGGTAGCCTTGGCAGCTTTAACATTTGCCTGGTGCACATGTGTTTGTGTGTTTGGCTGTGCCCATGCATGTGATGCTGACACCTAAGACTAAGTAAACAGGCATGGAGCTGGAAGGGTTAAGGGCAGATGAGCTAAAGTATTATCTATAGCTGGGTGATTAGGGCCAGTGAAAATTTTTTTTTTTTTAACGTAGGAGGCAGATGTTAATTCTATTTATGATCATTTAGTGCTAATATCTGATTGCCTTTCTCTGTGACAAACACCGATTCAGTAATAGCAATATTAGCTAGCACTTAGAGCACTTGTCCCAATGCCAGGGACAGCTCAGAGCACTTGTCTAACACCAGCTGTTCTTATCTTCCTGATAACCAGATAAGGAAGTCACCCATCTCTACGCTCACTCAGCAGAAGGCGGCAGTCAGGTCTGAGCCGGATGGTGCAGTTTGTGTCCAGGGCCCAGACTGTTAACAGCTTTACTTCATGTTGTACAAGATGCATTTTGCAAAAATGCAGACTAGCCAATATGGCAAACGCTTACTAGTTAGCAAGCACACTGGGTAGTCATATAATGAGCAACTGTGTCCCTGTGGGTTATCTCGGCGAATATAATGCATTGTTTCTGTAGGGCTCCAGCAGTTGCTCAGGTACAGAGCTGGCTGCCTTCTGTCCCCTAGGCTCTTCAGCCATTCCTGCTTTCTCACACTGTCTCTCCTGCCTTGACGTCCCCTTGCCCACCCAGAGCGCATGCACCATCTGCTCTGCAAGTCTGTGGGGTTTTCAAACTTGACCCCAACCTCAGTCTGAGCCCTCCTTATTCTGTCTCCTCTCTTCTTCCCTCCATTATTTCTCGTTTCTTCACCGAAAACCAAGAAGGAGCCCCGGCCTCCTCGCTCGTCTCCACTCAGTGTCTGCTTGTCTGGTTTCTTGGTTAGTTCTGAACCGGCTCTTTTGCATTTACAGCGTCAGGCTTGGCGTCCATTCCCGCTGCCAGCCTCCTGTGAATACTTCCATTTCTTCAGCTTGCATCCCCTCATTCCCTTTGCTCTGTGCCTTCTGCCCATGTGCCAGAATGTTCTCTGCCTCCACAGACACCTTCTGGGCTTTCCATCTACTGGGAGCAGTAGCTCAGCACTCACTGTCTGCCACGTACCTGTGGGGCCCTGCTCTGCCACCTCTCAGAGCTTATTCCCCCACCTCCAACGCTGCCTCCCTCTGTGCGATTTCCTGTGTCTGGGACATTCAT
The DNA here is from genome assembly GCF_000001635.26 of Mus musculus. Lineage (NCBI taxonomy): Eukaryota > Metazoa > Chordata > Mammalia > Rodentia > Muridae > Mus > Mus musculus. The sequence continues at coordinate 72,767,022 of NC_000081.6, read as the reverse complement.
CCAGATCATGCAGGATTGGCGTTCTTGTCTTTCATTTATTTCCACCTCAGATGCCCTCATATAGGAGGTCCACTCTGCTTGCTAGAAAAACCTCACCTTCTGCCTCTGCCTCTACCTGGGTGCTCCCATCCCGAATTCTCCCTTCTTTTTAAACAATACATCCCCAAGATCCAAACACAGGGCTTTTTGCCTTCTAAGCAAGCATTCACCTAACTGAACTATGTCCCACACTAGGGTCTTCTTAAACAAATGCTCTTCCTTGCCAGCCTGCCCGCCAGCTGACTACAAACAAGAGGCAAGTCAGGAGCTGAGTGTTGCAGCCCCTTGCCTAGGTACCTTCATGAGGAGGCTAGACCTGGTCTCTGGGGAAGTACCAGCCTTCATCCACAGTCCAATTGTTCGGGGCCAGCTTCTCCTATTCTGGATATTCTCCTATCCAGCAAGATCTTCAGAGTCAGGCAGACCTACTTTGAACTTGGCAAGATTCTTTTTTTTTTTAAGCCTTTGATAATAAGCATTTGTGGGTATCAATGCCCAGGTAACTTTGTGATCAGACATGTAGTTTCTGTAGTGCTGGTTCCAAGGTCTAGACCAGAGCATAGCCAGAGCCCCCTGGTTCACATGTCTTCTTCCTGGGAGCCTCTCTGTGATGTTGTCATTCAGATATATGGAGCAGGTGTCTGTGGAAACCTGTCCTTTGAGACTCTGGGTAAACAGGACATGGCCCCTGCCCCCACGGAGCTTTTATCCCATGAAAGCCGGCAAGCCTTATGATGCAGTGTTGTGAACATTAGGCATTGTTGGAAGTGCTTATGCTATGGTGTCCTGTGAGCAATGTGCAGAAACCCAGTGACCAAGGGGGAGTGCTATATGGACAGGAGCCTAAGTGGAGAGGCTTGCATTCCACGGGGGTGGGGTGGGGCGTCGGGGGGGGGAGAGCGAGCATTGGAAAGTCACAATCTGCCTGTATTACAGACTTCTTTCTAGTCAAAAGTTACATATGATATATCTAGAAAAGAGAGTGGAATAAAGCCTCACAAATGATCAGTGCAAAGAATGAAAGAGGGACATGCCCTTTGAGCTACAGAAATAGAGAACATTCTAGATAATGACATGGAAATCCAGTTGACAATCTGGATAAAATGCACAACTTTCATATTCTAACTGCTTGAGATTTCTCTGATAATAAATTGTTTCTTTTAATATTTTCATGAAATCAAATGATGTTTTCCTGATGCCAGATGTGCACACCTTTAATCCCAACCCTGGGGAGACAGAGATAGATGGATCTCTGAGTTCAAGGCCAGCCTGGTCTACAGAGTGAGTTCCAGGATGTCTATGGCCACACAGAGAAATCCTTTCTCAAAAAATTCACTTACAAAAAGAAGTTTTTCACCAGTGTGTTTTCTGTGTGCCTCCTGTCTACTCCAAGGTGTCCCCGAGTCTCTGGAAGTGCATGTGCTTCTGCCCAGTGTGGAGAGAGAAACTTCCCTGGGTGATGTGGCCTGGGTTGTTTATCTCACAGCCTCTGTCCAGGTATCTAGCCATCGTTGTCATCAAAAAACTAATTTGATCATTGGATTGTCTTTGCCCTTGGTCAAAACCAATTACGTGTGGCAGTATGGGTCTATTTTTGGAGTTGTTATTCCCATCGATTGATTTTTCTGGTCCTAGTCAGTGGAAGAGGAACAAAGTAAAGATGATTTCAAAGGCAACAGTGTTAGGGCCGAGGCAGCAAACTGAGTTTATCCAGTGACATGATCTTTACAAAGCAAGTCTTAATATAACAAAATTGCTAGGAGTCTGTAAGGAAGAGACAGTTGAAGAGATAAAGCTAGAAGACGTTGAAAGAGTAACTCACAGAAAGACATAACAATGGCCTAGTGGACAAAAAGGTGTTCCGTTTTTACAGCAAGAGAAATGTCAAGTAAAGCTGAGGGTATTTTAATTGTCAATATTTGGATAAATTATCCTACTTCCGAAGGGCTTGATTGTTTTGTTTTTGTTTTTGTTTTTGTTTTTGTTTTTGTTTTTGTTTTCTACCAGGGTTGGAACTGGGGCCCATGCATGGTAGGTAAACGCTGGACCGCCGAGTCCCATCCCAGCCCTGCCTGGCTCCTAAAGTTTAGGAAAATGAAGGGCACACAGATGCTGCTCTCTGCTCTGCTGTGGTCTACAGGATGTCAGCTCCCACACTACAGTATAGTCTTTACCGCTCACCACCATGCCATGGTGGCCGAGGATTAGTTCAGTCCTTCAGCCTCTAACCTGCTTCCTTTCCATGGGACCAGCACCAAAATATTCACTTGGCCTGCTGCTAGCCCTTGGCCATCTCCCCACCTGTTTCTGCAATCCAGGTCCTAGCTCTTCTTAGCTACCACAGGTCCTCTGGGTCTCCTGAACCAGATTGTGTTGAAGGCTGCTGCTGTTCCAACCAATCCCCACATTATGGAGGACGTGTTTTTTAATTTGTAGCTGTTTTGTATCTTTAAGGCATTATTAACACTGAAGAGAGATTTTGGCCAAAAGTGCAAATTACCTAGAAAGTAATGTTACGGCTTTCATTGGTAGGTTTGCCTGACCCCGGTAGACAACTGTCCTGGTCTGGTGGCAGGAATGAACCCCAGCCAGTAGCTGGTCCTGGGGTGTTTGGCTTCGTAAGTGTACAGCATCCCAACTATTGATCCTTTGTCATATCACAGTACAAATCTGCAGTGACAGGTTCAATTGGGGTCTTCAGAAATTAGAGATCTGCTTATGCTTTTAAGTTGGTGGGGGTGTGTATGAGGGTGGCTGTTTTTCTCATATAGTAGCTTCAGCTATATTAGAGACTGTGGAATATTAGATTAGTAATACAAAATGAACAACAACTGCTCTGATAAGAGCTGATCAAAATCTCAGGCAATATCTGTCGGAACACCCAGACAAGGATATTGAACTAGAGAAGCAAAAAGCCGTTTCCAGGGTTATATGCGGTTTTAATTACTGTCAATCACAGGCTCACTCTTCGTTCTTTAATGTGGAACCTGAGCCTGCTAGGCTCCAAATAATACTCCTGCAGATTCCACGACTGCCCCACTTCAACATGGCCAGCATTAAACATTGTTTAGATGTTTACAAATGATTGTGTGCCTCTTAGTAACATCAGTGTCCCCAAATCCAGGTTACTGAGTGTATCTTACATTCTGTTCAGCGCAGCCTCACAAACTTCAGCCTAGTGGGTTAGGGCAAATCTGTGACCTGGATGGATGGCCATCTTCACCATGAGGACATTGAACACCTGATGGCCCCAGAAACTGTCTCTGGACCCTTTACAGCCAAGACTTCTTCTGTCTCACATCTCAGGCAATATTGGTCTCCTTATTGAGAATAGTGCCCAGTGTGCTTGTGGGTCACCCATGCCACTACTCCCTGGTCCATTTCACAGCTGAGTAAGTGGTCTGATTAACAGACATACACTCTATCCGTCTACCCATTCCTTACTGGACACTGGTTATTTCCAGTTTAGATTACTGTGAGTAAAGTTTCTACAGACAGTTTCATACCACATGGATGGATTTTTTTTTAAAATTTTTCTTGGTGGGAGTTTTATTGCCCAATAGTAATATGAGGATTACAGACTTAAATTTATAAGAAATCACTTAACCGTTTTTTCCCAAACAGTCTTGCTGCTTGATAGTACTTGCAGCAGTTTGTGAGCATTCCGGAGATTTTGTCTCCGAACTGTTTTACTCCTTCTCCCTATATGCCTTTAGTTGATTGACACTGAAATTGAACACATTATTCTTGTTTTTAAGTGTTTCGCAGAAATATTTAGTCACTCACCATTAAGCACGGATTTCCACTAAGGTTTTAATGGTGCATTTCATAAAATGTACTTTTCATGTGTTATTTTCTTAAAAGTTTTTAAAACCTTAGATGGGTTTCGAATGTTGTATCTGCCTTTTCCATTGATCATGCGACTTACTTTTCCTTCTTGTTGATAATTTGTCAATATAGTGAGAAACCATCATGAGTTTATATACAAAGGTTAAACCCTCCTTGCATTGCTAAGACTGGTGGTTATGATGTGTGATGTATATTTGATTCATAGCACTTCATTAGGGACTTTTATAATTAAATTTATGAGAAATACTAGCCTTAAAATGGTTTTCTTATAAACTCTATGATTTCAGCAATTTAGTAAACACTGGTCTTATAAAAAGGATGGGATTTTTTTGTGTGTCTGTGTGTGTGTGTGTCTGTATGAGAGACAGAGAGAGAGAGAGAGAGAGAGGGAGGGAGAGAGAGAGAGAGAGAGAGAGAGAGAGAATGCATATGGAAGTCAAAGGACACTTAACTGAAGTTGGTTCTCTTCACTATCATGTGGACTACTTTGTGGACCAAATACAGATTGCCAGGCCTTGGCATCTAGGAATTCTATACTCACTCACCACTCTCTCCTCTTGACTGTGGATGTAACTACCAGCTTCACGTTTCCATTGCCTTGATTTCCCTTAGTGACTGGACTGTCACACGGAATTATGAAGCAAATGATTTCTCCCTTATGTTGCTTTGGTCAGGGTGTTTTATCACAACAGCAGGAGAGGAAACAAAGACACTTGCCTATGTATACAGCACTTTCCTTCTATGGGTACAGTGCACCGATCAATCAGTCTAGAGTTTTATATATACAGGTGCTCAATAAAAAGCAACCTTGAAAGATCAGTTGTACTATGCTTTGAAAACAAATCTTCTGTCTTTCATTCCCTGCTCAATGCAACCTTCTGAGTCTTCTCTCAAGGTAAGGACTGAGAAGATGCCCTGGGTAGGGACCACATGGTCTCCAGGGCAGACAGCTATCTCCTCCCGCCATACTGAACATCCTGTGCCTTTTGCCTGCCAGCCTACTTTATGGTTTCATTAAAATATTCTAATTTTACCAGGCTGAGGCTGCTTTTTATTTCCTTTTTCCCCCTCCTTTTAATCATTAGGAGGAAAGGCAGCAGTACTCAATTTCACAAAACCCTTTCTGTGCTTGATTTTCATAACTTAGATATCTCCCCCATAATTATATCCTTTCTTTGGTTTTCTACAGAGTAAAGAAACAGCCAATTTCAAGAAAATCGGAGCAGGCTCTTTCTTCCTCGTTCCCTGGTGCTTGACAGTTCGCTCTCTGTGTCCTTTTTGTTCACCCCTGGGCGATTTCTCCTGCAGTCTTCTCCAAAGGTGGTGTCTAAGTCTGGCTTGTGCTTGCTGCCCGGTCCTGCTTTTTCAAGCCGCTAGAGAGCACGGTGCCACATTCCTGCCAGCTGATGCCTTCTCTTGTTTGCTCACGTACCTGTCTATTCCTATATCCATGCAGTAACTGGCCTTTCTGAGGTCAGAGGCCACATTCACCCTGTTCCAAGCCCAGATCCTCACATTCAAAGGAGTCCTGGGAGGCTCTGAAATGATGAGAGAGAGAGAGAGAGAGAGAGAGAGAGAGAGAGAGAGAGAGAGAGAGAGAGAGAGAGAGAGAGAATATGAATATGAATATGAATATGAGTGAATCTCAGCTAGCTGGAGTTAGAGTCATCTGGGCTCAAAATTGACAGACAACCCCTTTTGTGATTTCAAGGGATCTATGACATGTTTGGAAACAAAAAACAAAAAACCTTTGGCTTTCTGAAGGTGATGTGTCTGTCTGCTTCAGGCTGATGGAAGTTGCGGTTTCCGTGAAGCCAAAATATGAATGTCGAGTTTAGGAAAACACCTGTTTCACCAAGTACTTTGTTAGTTAGGAAGAGGTTTAGGTTGCCCTGGGTGCTCAGGAGGAGGGATTCTTAAGTGGGTAGAGGGTCAATGACAGCACTGGTGTCACAAGCTTGAATGACACCCATACACATGGACATGAAGACAGGGTGAGTGAGGGAATCAAGGGAACAGCGAGCTCACTAACGTGGGAATGAGGGCTTGAATAGACCTCATCCCAAGGAAGATACACGATAGGCTGACAGGAGAGGAGCCGAGATGAGGTCTACAGTCACCTAAGCTGCAGTGAAATGTGGCTTTACTCCATAGGACAACTGTTATCACATAAAGTGGAAATGAGTATTGGTGAGAAAAAAACCAGAACCACATGTGTGTTAGCTGAAGGGTTATATCGCTGCATTGAGGGATCTAGTGACCCCCTCAAAAAGTGAATGTAGAGTAAATGTATCATGCAGAAATTTTACCCTCTGCGTGCCCCCAAATAGACAAAAGCAAGGCTGCAGCATTTTCATGCCCCCGGTGATAGCAACATTTTTGCTAGAACAAGGTGGGAACAAGCCTCATGCTCACTGCTGATGCCTCCGGCAGCCAGGCCACACAGGGGAGTGCTGCTTAGCCTTTAAAAGAGAGGCAACCAGGCACAAACTCTAGCAGGTTGATCCTCAAGAGCATTTTGATAAATGAAATAAGCCAATCACCAGTTACCCAAGGCTCCTAGAGTAGTCAGCCACATAGAGTCCACATGCAGGAAGACTGCCAGAGACCAGGATGGGGTGGTGGGATGTGGAAGTGAGCAGGTAGTTTGCAGAGAGTTCAGAGGTTTCTTTTGGGAAGACAAGGGAGGTTCTGCAGATGAAGCCCTCTGTTCATCTCTGGTGACCATGTGTCAACAGAGTGACATAGAATGCTAAGAACCTGTGCCCTGGAAGAGTTAAAACGGTGACTTTGGTAGGGATATTTTCTCTCAGTCAGTCATCCTTTGGCTCGAAGCTTTTGTTTTGCTTTTTGTTTCTCCAAAATAAATCCAGTCTGTAAAGTTCAACAATAAATGGTATCCATGCTCAGTTTTTGTTCTAAGCCCCAATGCCAGTGGGTTAGCTTGCACAGCTGGAAAAGAATTTACTCGGTGTGTAGTTTCTTCTTGATTCTTCGTGAAAGTCTAAAGAGGTCAGTACAGTTGCCGTCACAATTTACTGGTTGGTGGGCTTAGGCTGAGAATGGCAAGCTGAGGTTCAGTGCTCCAGATCCATGGTGCCAAACTGGCTATCAGCTGGCGACCCCAGCTTCTCTCCTTCTCACCCCGACCAGGCTGCATAGACTCTGCCACCTGCCTCCCTTCAACGTGTCCTCTCTCTGATAGAAGGTGCATGAAAGTAGTTTCTTTTGATTTTTAAAAAGCCCGAAGGCTATGTCTGCCTTCTCATTGCAAGGAAGTGGGTCAGCGGCGGCAGTCAGTGTGGGATGAGCACACCACGCTGGTGATCTGGGGGAGGAGGTCTGGATAGTTTTATGTTGACAGGACACAAGGTAGAGTCCCTGGAGAGGGCAGACCTCAATTGACAAAGGGCCTCAGTAAGATGGCTATAGGGAGGACTGTAGGGTATTTTCTTAATTAGTGATTGTCGTGGAAGCTACCCTGCAATGGGGGTTGAGGCACCCCTGGGCAGGTGGTTCCCCTCCAGGGCCCTGCATCAGCTCCTGTCTACAGGTCCCTGCCCTGCCTGTGTTCCTGTCCTGACTTCCTTCAGGGATGGACTATGATATGGAAACATAAGCCAAATCAGCCCTTTTTCTCCCCAAGTTGCCCTGGTCATGGTGCTTTATCACAGCAATGGTACTCCTAAGACAAGAGCTAAGTATAGACACCTCCTTCTAGCCTCCTGGAAACATGGCTTCCTGTCACACTGGCCAGGGAACAGTGAGCACAGAGTCCATCCAGCGCCTTAGCATGTGCGTGGAGGCCCCGGCACAGCGGTACCAGTGCTAAGCTCACACACGGTGCCCAGCCTCTATTTGCGTTGCTGCTTCTGGAAACTCCAGGTGTGCTGGGAGCTTTCTCTATTCTTCCTAGACACGCAATGGACATGGATCAGGGATGTGGAACTGTCCTGTTCTGTTCTGCTCTGTTTCCTGTGCTTTTGGTGCTGTGGTCTAGGAGGCAGGAAGGTTTGCCTGCATGCTTTCCTCTAAGTTCTACCTGCAAAGTGTACTATTAATAAGGATGAGTGAGAGAAAAAGGGAGGAAGGGAGGGAGAACGAGAGAGACAGACAGACAGGCAGGCAGACAGACAGGTGTCTGAGGAGTCCAGAGAGGATGTTACATTCCCTGGAGCTGGAGTTACAAGTAGAAGTGAGTCACCAGACATGGGTGCTGGGAATAGAACTCAGGTCCTCTGGGAGAGCAATTCAGGCTCTTAACTGCTGAGCCACCTCTCCGGCCCATGAAAGCAACGTCGGACTGTATAATGAATGCTTCTGACTTGGCCAGCCATGGGAAGTCTCTGTTTCTATTTTGTTTGATTTCTTCCCTGTAAGAAATTTAGTGCAGTTCTTTGCTCCCAGCCCTGCAGAATCAGACGTTGGTGAGAGTTGCCCCATGGGCCCCTGTTGTCAACACCTGTTTGAGGACACTGCCGGAGAAGTTTTCATCATTTCAGTCAGGAGTTAGCTGGTCCGAGAATTCTTGTTACCATGGCTACTCCCTGTCCCCTCCCCCCCCCCCCCAGATCCCTGCAGAGTTGCCTTGTACTGAGTTGGGGTACATGTGTGTGCCAGCTTTGCTATAATGCATACCCTCTGTCCTTGTATTCCCCTGCTTACATGCAGGGCCATGGGCCTGTTCCAGCTGTCCCTCCTGTGGGGCCCTGCAGGGTCCTGCAGGACTTTGAGGCTGCTATCACAGTCCTGAAGGACTTACCTCATATGATCATCCCTCTTTAGTCTCAGGTAGATGTGGTTCATCATCACAGGTCTTGCTTGTGGCTTCTTAGTACCTTTTTCTCTTTTACCATAGCCAACCACTGTCCAGTGTACTGGCAGGTACTGGGTGTGAGCCTTCTCCCTAATACAGCAGCACTGTAATTCCAAACAATGGTGTGTGTGTGTGTTTTTTGGGGGGGAGCTTGTTCAGCATTCCCAAGAATGCCTCTTGATACCTTATTACTGTCTCTGTATCTCGTCTCCACCTTAACCCTCGCCCCTGGCCCCCCAATGCCCTTGGCCTGGGTTGCTCTCTCTCAGCATCCAGAGATCTCACCTCAAAGGAAAGAATGGTCATATATGGCCAGACTGGGCTGGGGTGGAATTTCAGTGTCTCACCTCCCTTATGTTGGTTGAATGCTTCCTGCATGTCTGTATCATCAAGTGAGGCATGGTCGTCCCTCCTACTTTCCCATCATCCTTTGCAAGAGCCCTCAGTTGGGGAGCCCCGGGGAAGAGGCGAGAAGGGGGAGGGTACAGCATCCCGTTAGAAGCCCAGTTAGCTTTAGCCACCCACTCTCTTTGTACCAATGCCTCCTTGCTCATTTGGATGCCACCTGGCAATTCCATGTCCCCGTTTCTGGTGCAAAGGCCCTGCCCGGTCCTTCTGGAAGGTCCTCCGCTGCACTTCCCTCTGACCTCTCAGGCTTTAGTCACGACCAGCCTTGGAGTGGAAGTTGCTGTCTAGTTCCTTTTTGGAAGCTGTCCTTCCCTGCCTTCTACTAATGCATAGTACTGTGTTTTCTCTCTGTAGTAGAGCCCCTTCTACTTGTATTACAGCTAAGGACTGTTCAGGCTTTTGGTGCCATGGGAGAAATGGTGCCAGATGCACAGCATGAGCCGAGGCCAGTGGGAGTGTCTTAAGACTCTGCCTAGGTGCACCTGCCTGACTGCTGGCATTGAAGCTCATCTACTTGTGGGTACTAATTTGGTCTTTGTTTTAACTTTTTAGACTCTGGAAGCTGTCCTGAACTTCAAGTACTCTGGAGGCCCAGGCCACGTGGAAGGGTATTACAGGAACCTCTCCCTGGGACTACACGTGGAAGTCGAGCCTTCTGTGTTTTTTACCCGAGTCAGCACACTTCCAGCAACCAGGTAACCAGGCTGGGGATGGGGGGGCGGGTAATCTCATGACACTGGTTATCCTGTCCCCCTGCTCAGCAGAACCATGCCTTTGGCAGGGCAGTGGTCCTTAGTGTTAGTGGGCAGCAGGAATAGGCTGGCTGAGATGCTGGGCTGGCAGTCCTTGTGGGGGCCTTTACTGGGGCAGGTGCTTCTCCCTGGTCTGACTGCCCCTTCTTCAACCTGGGCTCTGCGTAGAGCGCTGCTTAAATTTGTCACTCCCAGAGGAACTCATCCTTGTTCTTTGTGATGCTTCTATGACTGGTGAGATGAATGTTTCGTCTTAGGGTTCACCATTCAGCACTACAAGGACCTAGTTCAGCATAACATTATCTCATTCTGCACAGGAAATCATGCCCCCTCCCCATCAGTTCCTCTGGCTTGATCTTATGGAGAAAGAGAAGGATGGGTTTGTCTACTTCCAGGTCACATGTGGTAAAAAGGGCCGTTGTTTTTCTTTTAGGTAGGTGACAGTTCCTCATCTCACACTCAGACCCTAGAATGGTATCAGTGCGTCCAAGGAGCCCTAAGGCCAGTTTAGAGGTCTCTTCAAACATGTGCAGCCTCTAGAGAATATGGACACACCTTCATTGAACACCGGATTGCCAGGCTCGGCTGTGGCTGGCACATTTGCAGAGATGGCAGGCTAGGTCAGGACTGTGTATGCTTAATCCAGCAAACTGCAATCACAACTAACACTTACCTGCCTGCCTTTGGCTCTCACAAAGAACACCCTGGCCTGTGCTGTATGTTCCTCCCATCTATTCTATAGGGTGAAATGGAGGTATGGTGTCCCTCATCATGCTGACAGAAAAATCCCTTTAAACAGATCTAGCTCACTTCCCCCCCAGCCACTGGAGAAAGGCTTCCGCAAGAATTAATGGCTTATCTGGGCCTTTTAGCATCTCTTTTCATCATCTATCACTCCTTTGGTCCTCACTGCCAAGGTGGCTTCTGTTTGAATTTGTATAAAGCTTTAAAGCGCCTGCCTCCAGGGCAGATTTGGCTAGTGTGCCGACAGCCGGTGTTAGGGTGTGCCAAGCCTTCCTTCCGCACATGGCTCTGCTGCGCTGTGTCTGCCTTCCCTGCCCTGACACCTCGTCTGCTGCCACTGCCCTTCAGGACTCCTCAGATGTGGCACAGCTTGCCACAAATTCTCCTTTGTGCTGCACTGACGTGTGGCTGCCACATCATGGCCTCTGTAGCTATCAATGGTAACTTAAGGTAGAAGTGGACGGGGCTGTTGGCTGAAGCATCACTTTGGTCTGTGTTACCAGCCTGTGACCTTCATATTTTCTTCTTTTGCCCAGTGTATTTCTGTTCCCAGCTCTTGGGTTTGAGAGTTCACTTCTGATTTTCCTTTTCCAGTATCCCTAAATCTAGCTGATCACAAAATCCTGAGATGGAATTTCACTTTCTCTGGATCACTCTGGCCCCTGTGTATCCTTAACTCCATGGAGAGTTGATCAGTTGGGACCTTGGCTTGTCCCCAGCTCCAACCGGGTTCACAGAAAAGTCCATTACTGAGGAGACTGTGTTCAGAGTTCCTCAATCTCTGTTCAGGACAGATCTGCCTCTCCCTGCTTCTCCCTGTATTCCTCCTGAGTTCTGTAATAACCACTTGGCCCTTACAGCCTTAGCCTGTGTCAAGGCAGGTCACTTCTAGGGGTTTCCACTGCATCTTTATCCTAAAAGTGTTCTTTTTTATTAAACTACCACTCTTTATTTAATCCCTTGGAAAACATCTGCTTGCTATTGAAATCTATGTTAGCATTTCTATAGAATGTAGAATGTAGGTGTATGTGTGTATGTGTGTGTATATGTGTATATGCATGTGTATGTATATATGTATGTATGTATGTTTGTGTGTGTGTATATGTGTGTGTCCCTGTCCCATGCTTTCCTCATTTGTCTAACACATCACAGGGTCAGATACCTAGAAGCACTTCTGCCCTGTTTCTAGCCAGCATCCCCAAATGCCTGGTGCATTGTACAGTCTCTGTGGGAAAAGGGGCAGACAGAGCAATGTCTTGCCTTTTATCAGCCTGATAGGAGCTTGCCACATAGAATTAGCATGGGATAGGAACACAAATCTATACATAGGAGCGACAGGGCAATGGAACATCAGTTAAGTGGGTAAACAGAAGGCCTGAGCTCCCCCTGGGCTGGGGATGGAAAGGAGAGGAGGAAAGAGCAAGAGTGGACAAGAGGAAAAAAGCAGTTGCAGACCTTTGTGTCTGGGTCCAAAGCTGCCCCCGTGGAGATCCAGCACTGTATTTGACAGTAGAGCTTTTCAGACCCTGTAAGACAGCGAGGTACTATGCCTCTTACAAGAAACCTCATCAAATGTGCAAGTTGGTATGGACTTATTAATATTGAACATGTAGCCTTTCAGAAGAAAGAGATAGGAACATTTGTAATGTTTGAAGAATTGGATTCTCAATAGTGCATAACAGTCCTAAATATACACCTAAAAACATAGTTTCAAAATAAAACTGACACACAAAGAGGAGAGACAGATAGTAACATGGCCGAGCTGACCGTTTAAGCATCCTTCCTGGAGGATTTGATATGTATGTATGACATGTGACAAAATAGAAGAAAGCCCACAGGAAAGCTGTAACCAATCTAGACATTCTTAACCAGCTCACCTAATTGTCGTTTTGGAAGAGTGACTGCGTACACAGAAATGGACGGCTTGATATCAGTGACGTGGCTTCTGAAACACAGAGATGAGCTCAGCACTCCCAGAGTGGAGAGAAGGAATTCTAGAGAAGAATGTACATCCATCGCTAAATTCGTAGTGAGAGAGAATCTGTGGATTCAGGGGAACCAAAGGCTGATACTTTAAAGAGATTAATAGTAGAATTAATCATAGCTAGAACAATGAGGGGGAATCACAAATTGCAAGTAGAAGGAACGAAAGATGTGGCATTCTGGGGGTTTGTACACACTACGTGTTTAAAGTGTAAGAGAGTGCTGTGGCACTGTCAGTGACTTTGACAACTTCGGCACAGTGGAGCAGTGTTTTGAAGGACGAGAGTGGACAGAGTAGTCAAACTGACACAAGAAGAATAGAGCGTGTGAATAGACCTTCGATTAGAAAGTTCCCACAAAGCATGTTGTGGGCCCAGGTGCCTTCTCCAGTAAATCAGCTTTTAAGAAAGCAAGCACAGTGCCCTCAAGGAGGCTCTCTTAGGAAGCGGGCATGGAGGAGTCCCTCTTGGCCCCAGCCTCCCCATGCTGCTACTTTCCAGAGACATCACATCACAGCAAGAAAGGAACTTCAGGCCAGCAGCCTCAAATGTTCAAAGGTTGAACTGGACAACAAAGTACAAATCAATTTTAGCTATATGTAAGGTATAGTATAGCACTAACGACTCCAGTTTATCCTAGAGATACATTTAGTTTTAAGCACTGGAAAAAAAAATCAACCATTGGCATTTATCTCATTAGCAAAACAAAGGGGAAAACTTGAACTTAGCTGGGAACTCTATAAACTAGGGTCCATGAGATCTTAGCATGAGAAAGTCCGGGGCAGAGAGTGTAGGGTTGCTGTTATTGCAGGGCAAGCCTGAGCAATCTCTCCGTGAGTAGGAGCCAGGCAGATTGTCCTCTGTAAGTCCTCCACAGTCCTATGTCCCTGGAAGTCCTATAGGGCAATAAGGTTTAAAAAAGTAAAAAAAGAATTAAAGACCTAAAAATTAGGAATGACTAGTAAGAACTGTCACCACTCACATGTCCCGTCAGTGCATAGTACATACATGCAGTCAGCTATATTCCTGTTTATTAGCAGCGAACAGTTGGAAATTTAAAGATTAAAATAGAAAGTAATGTTTTGATAAAACCAAAACAGAAACCCCAGGGTTAAAGTTATAAATATGTGATTCCCATCTCAGTGTCAGGATGCGGGAAAGAGACTTGAATACCTGGTGGAGGGTGGGTGCTGTGGCCAGAAGGGTTGGGTTCTTGTCAAGAGTTCAGTTTCCTCTATAGTGCCTAAATTCAAGGCAATCCCAATCAAAATCTTAACAATATTTACTAACACTGTCATTCAAAAACAGACACTTGCAAGTAGTTAAAAAATATCTTGAAATAGTAGAACCAGAGGTTCTAAACTTGACCTAAAGGAACAAAGTTGGAGGAACTGGGTATGTGATTTTAAGACTTATGGAAAGATATAGTTAGTAATCGAGAGAGTGTTGTTGGCACCAATGTGGACTAGAGGTCACAAGACAGTTCATAAATAGACCTGAACGAATGTCCACCATCATTGACTTTTAGCAGGATGCACAGCCATAGTTAGGAAGAAGTGCAGGGCCTTGGCTTTCTCCTCCAAGGAGACAGCAAAGCAGCTTCCTGACTTGGGGCCAAAGATTTCTTAGATGGACCCAGAACTTGATAACTGTAAAATGAAATGTCGATAAATAATTAATTTCATGAAAACTGAAACCTTATGCTCGGGTTGGCTCGATGGTGCATATGGGCGGAAGCTTTTACTGTGGACGCCAGATGACTAAATTTAATCCTTGGGATCCAAGTAAACTGCTGGGTTCTGTGCGTCACCCCTGTGTCCTCAGCCTTCCTGTGCTGAGATGGAAGCATGCGAACCAGCCGGAAGCTCGTGGGTTAGGGATACACACAGGCGTGTAGCCTGGAGCATACAGAAGCTGGCAGCAGGAACGTACAGGCGTGTAGCCTGGAGCATACAGAATCTCCAGCAGGAATGTACAGGCATGTAGCCTGGAGTATACAGAAGCTCCAGCAGGAGCGTGGAGAGAGACTGCCTCAATCAAGTGGAAGACAAGAAATTCCTCTTGAAGGCTGTTCCCCGATTCTATATGTGTGCTGTGGCACATTGCATGCCTAAGGGCTTTTTCTAAATAGAAGAAACAAATCACACACACACACACACACACCCACACACACCCCTTACGCTCACTAAAAGGCAAGACATATCATAAAATATCTTGCAGCATCCATTTTTTTACCTGGCCATAGTCACCTGAAACATGTTCTACATCACTAATTGTTAGAGGGACACAAAACAAACTCATAATTAGGTACCATTGTATACTCCCCAGAATGGCTAACATGAAGTGCTGACACCATGAAATGGTTAAGATGGGGTTGAATTGCAATCTGTGGGCATTTGAATTTACCAGCCAATCTCCTCAGGGCCTTTAAATACTTACCTCCCCAGTGAGCTTCCAGTTTCACTTCTGCATGCTTTATTTTAGAGAACTATAATATCTATGTGTGTATATGTACACAGACACACACACACACATATATATATATACACACACATATGAACGAATTGTGCAAGATGTTGTATAGCAGCTTTACATTCAATAACTGCAGTGTGGTGACAACACTGAATACCTGTCAGCAGGAGAATGGGTGAACCATCTTTGGGATCTACAATCCCACAGGGAGATACTGCTCAGAAACAAAATGAGCTTCCAGAACATCCTGCCAGTCAAAGTCTGTGCTCACAGTTGCAGGCACTGATACCCTCTCTATGACCAGAGTGCTCTAGGCAGTAGCTGACTGTGGTTTCAGGTAGGTAAGTGGGGGGAGATAGGCAGGGAATGGATTAGGGTCTCTTCTACCACAGTTTTCCTAGGCTTTGGCCATGATACTTCTTGTCCCTGAGGAAGACCTTAGCTTTAGGCAGATCAAGTTCATTAGTCATCTCAGAGGACAGTGTCTTTCTGCGTCAGTGTCCAG
This sequence comes from Mus musculus, assembly GCF_000001635.26. Taxonomy (NCBI): domain Eukaryota; kingdom Metazoa; phylum Chordata; class Mammalia; order Rodentia; family Muridae; genus Mus; species Mus musculus. Next base: position 72,751,455 of record NC_000081.6, on the reverse strand, counting down.
TGTCCAGTGTGTGTGTGTGTGTGCTGTCCCGAGATTCAGATGGTGTAAGAACCCATCAATCTATCTTGCTCTTCTCCCATCCCATGTAAGTTATCCCTTGATTAAAAAAAATAATGTTCAGATATAAAACTATGTGTATAACCATAGAGGACACTTAATTTTTATGGGAGAGATCAGGAAAGATACCGTGGGTGCTAGGATGTTACAGTGTTCAGCCCTGGGCCCAGCCCAGGTGAGGACTCTGAGAAGTGCAAGGCATTGATGACCGGCTCTGAGTTTTAAGACTGGCAGAGTGGGAGCCAAGCTGAAGTTCCGTTTTCCTTAGCTATCATAGCAGAGTCAACATGCATCTTGGGCACCTGGCATCAGCGGTGTATTGAAGTGGCGTGCTTCGGTGCATTATGAATTCATTTTGTGCCCTGTGCTCACAGGTGAGGATTGTTCTGTCAGAATCCTGCTGGGCAAGAGTTCTGCACATCTCACTTTTAAAGCCCGGCCCTTCCCAACACACTTGGACTGCAGATGAGGCCGGGGGTGGGTGTTGTAGGTTTCTCTCCAGCGTGTATAGCTTGCTGGTGACAGTTGAATCTAGGTTTCCTTACTTCAGAGATACTGTGTGCTCGACAGCTAGATGACTACCTGCATGTCCGAGCTTACATGGAAGGTTCAGACTGATTTTAGTGTATACAGAAGCTAAATATGTCAAAAGATCACCCTGGTGTTGGACCAGTTGCGCTGTGGAGCCCAGATGCAAATGTGTGTGGGTCATTTGCTCCCAGAATTGCCAGGAATTTCATCCCTGTCATTTGTGCAGGGTTTGTGTGTGTGTGTGTGTGTGTGTGTGTGCATGTGCGTGTGCATGCACATGCAATGCAGATATGAGTGTTCACACGTATGTGAGGTCGTCAGAAGAGGATGTCTGCTATCTGCTCTATCACAGTCTACTTTGTTCCCCTGAGACGGGGTCTCTTACTAAACTTGAAGCTAGGTTGGCAGCCAGCAAGTCCCCAGTGATCCTCGTGTATCTGTCCCTTCTCCTTGGCACCGAGGTTGCAGGAAGGTATTGCAATGCCCAGCTTTGTTTTTTTGTTTGTTTTATTTTGTTGTTGTTGTTGTTGTTGTTGTTGTGTGTTTGTTTGCTTTTAAACCTGAGCTCTAGGAAATCCAAACATCCAGGTTCAGGCTTTTGTGCTTGAGAGGCAAGTACTGCTCTCCTCCCACTCATCCCTGTAGACCCCTTCCCTGGTAGTTTTAGATGTGGCAGTGTTCTGGAAGGGAAAGGGGAAAGAGAAATAAATGATCCTGTTCTCTTCCCCCAAAGCCCCTGGAGATGAGTATCTCCCTGTGGAGTGTGTGTGTGTGTGGGGGGGGGGTGGGGGGTGCTGCACATGTTCTGCACATCAGTATGCAAGGGCTTGGGTCTCTCTGGGCTCTCAGCACCATACTGTGGCTTTGTGCCACATTTGTGTGAGCCAGTCATACAGAGACCTAGCTCTGATTCCTCCTGCTTCACACATGGCTTCATGAGAGGTTGCAGTTTCAGGGGGTCTGTCTGTCCTTTATGAGAGAACATCTCTGCGGTGTCCATTTCACCAGGGAGAGAAGAGATTCAAATTATTGAAGAGCAGACCATTTTCCTCTAATGCCATAGAAGAGTACAGATGCGAGACAGGATATTCTCTTTCCCTCTTCCTCTTTCCCCTCCCTCTCCCTCTTCCTCTCCCTCTCCCTCCCTCACCCCATAGGGGTGTTCATAGGTCTCAGCTGACTTACACTTGGAAGATCAATTACCTCTGAGATTCACATTTTACACCAAGCTGCCTAGTAGTGTTCTTAGACACTAGACTGTAATGGATCAGGCCACACCATCCCTGTCTAACAGCTGTGCTTCCCTCTCTCCCATGGAGCAATTTCTTTCTAGATGGTTACAGTAAATGATCCAATCTTAGACACCCCTATTTGGAGCAATGTAGAAAATACACCCCTCAGAGCTGGGCGCAGGGTGCAGTAGGCGTTGTGTGTGAACAGAAACTAACCTTCCGGAGACACGGCTTTACTTGCCCTCCATCATTTAAACGGTTCCTGTTGGGGAGGGGCAGCTCAGCTCTTAGGGGTCCCATGACCACAGATATAGCATTAAGGCCATTCCCAGAGACCCTTTTATCAGGCTGGAGCTTTACTGCATTTGTTAGATTCTTCTTAAATTTGGTGAGGCGTTAGAAGTTTAGCAAGAGGACTTGGAAGTAAACCTAACTGCCTTTCATCTCAAGTGGTGAATCGACAGCTTATTGGCCCTCGGGTCATGAGCTAAGCTGTCACCCTTCCTTAAGCCCCACAGTTCTTTCATCTTGAAAAGATGATCGATAGCAGGGATCTTGTACAGTCATGAAATCGCATGTTTCAAAATTACTTGTGAAGACATATGGTGTCCGGTGGAAGATTGATGAGTGAACACTGGTGGTCTTTGTTTCTTGTATGCCACATTCTTTGGGAACAGGGAAGGTCAGTTGGTAAGGAGACCCACTGTGCACAGCTGGCCCTGGGAACTTTCATCGATGTCACCTGCCTTACTTAGCTGCTGGCCTATCTTCCTACCTTAATGTTGACTGACTGAAGCCACATACCCCGATTAACTGATGTGTTGGCTATACCAGCATACTATCTGCCATGATACAGGCACCAGTACTCAGTTGAATTGTTGATAAGTAATGCTGAGGTGACGTGGACAGTGGATGCTGTGGACAGAGAAAGGAAGAGCAGCCCAATATGCACTGATGGGGAGGACCAGAACCAATGAAGCTGTCTGTGAAGACAGTGGGAACACAAGTTGCTCCTCCTGTGAATTTGGCGGAAGCTGTGTGGCAGGGAGACCAGAGCCAGAGCCCAGGTCCTAAGGGCACACTGATAGGTAAGCTACAGAAGGAGGAGACAGTTATTGACCCTGCCATGTGCTTGAGTTATAATATATTCTGAATTGGTGAGATGACTTAGTGGGTAAGGGCACTGACAACCAAGACTGACAGTGTGAATTCAATACCTACACCCACCCAGCAGGAGAGAGATTAAGTACTGTGAGTTTTTCCCTGACCTCCCCCTCGAGCACATGTGCAGGGAGGAGGCATGTCTGTCACTGTGGCTATATGATGCCCCATTCACCAAGGAGTCATGAGGAGGAGTCTGTAGAAGGCACTGGAGCCCAGGGGGCATCAGAGTAGCATTTGGAAAGCTTGGAGAGATGACACAGGAAGTGGGAGCACTTGCCCTGCAAGCAGAAGGACCAGAATTTGCACCCCGGACCTCCCACAGACAATAGATAGGCAGAGACACAGAAGGGATCCCAGAAGCCAGCAAATCCTGGGTTTGAATGAGAGATCCTGCTTCAAAGAAAATACGGTAGAAAATAATCCAGGAAGATGCCAGAGCTCAACCTTGGGCTTCCACAGGCCCCTGCACACGTTTGTCACCTGCACACAGGTGCAAACACTTATTGAACATTTACACATTGCATATACCCCCACCCCAACATGCATAGGAAAAGAGGAACAAAGTAGAAGTTAGAGGCACTCCCACTCATGTTCACTCCAGCTCTGCCAGAGGGGTGAGTTGTGGAATCTTTATAAAGCCCAGCTCCTGCTACAGTTGTAGCCTGCAGAGCCAGGCATGTCACCCGAGTCGGCACTATCTTCCCCTCCTGGTCTTAGTCTCTGCCCAAGTAGCCTAGGCTCTTCTTTCTCTTTGTTTTCTCTGCTTAAGTAAATCCTCAGGAGAGGACGGATGGAGTATGGTGGTTCTCAACCTATGGGTCGTGATCCCCCCACCCTACTCTCCACCCCCCAGGATCAGAGAACCCTCTCAAGGGCGTTGCATATCAGATATCTCCTTCAGATCAGATATGTGCATTACGATTCATAACAGTAGCAAAATTATGGCTATGAAGTAGCAACAAAATAATTTTAAGAAACCCCCCACCACATGGGGAACCGTGTACGAGGGTTGTAGCCGTAGGAAGGTTGAGAGCCACTGACACAGTGGATGCTGCAGGGCATCTTGACGCCCTAAAGGGGGAGGGGTGGAAACCTAGACCTTGAGCCAGTTTCCTGCCTTGGACGGGCTGCTGAACTGCTCTGAGCCTGGCTTGTTCTTAGCTGAAAACAGTGGGACAATGCCATATAAAGAGACATATTTCTCCCTTTCTTCTGAAGCCGTTCAGACTTATTACCCAAGTCCATGCCTATGGGAAGTGTGGTGAGCAAAACCCATACCTGTTGCCATGTCTCCCACAGAGACGCAGGCCTTTGTCTCTCTGTGCCACTCCTCTGAACTATGTGCAGTGCCTGTTACTGCTGTAAAAGTAAAAAAAAAAAAAAAAAAAAAAGACTTTGCTGGTGTGCCAGTTAGTTATCTGCGAGATCCACGTTGATTGCATTTCTGCATCGGACATTCGAGTCTCTGTGTTTACATAGAAACTGTATGCTTTTCACACCTCTTCTCTGCTTGGGACAACTTGGCACCCCCTGCTGGGGACTGTGTTGAGAAGGCGTGTGCGTAGAAGTCTGTGTGCATGGGGAGTGTGCCTGGAACAGAACTTTGAAGAATGTGGACTCCTAGTGTGCACTAGATTTTCCTCTGAAATTCGTTCCCCAGAGTGTGAGAATACAACGTCCCCACCTTATTAGAAACATCATTCTTTCTTACGAAGGAATGAGCAGTTTGAAGGCTGTGTGACGTTTCACAGGTTTTACAACACTAGTATCATTAACTGGAGGGGCAGGCTTAATATTCTTCATGTTTATTGCGCTTTTGCCTTTCGGCCATGTGCCCTCTTGCATGTAATTTTATCGCATTTAATTTTTTTAAAAAAGAATTTAAGTATGTGGGGGCAGTGTTTGGGGAGTTCAGAAGAGGGCATCAGATCCCCTGTAGCTGGAGTTATAGGGGTAGGAGTTGCCCTGTGGAGGTGGTAGGAATTGAACTTCAGTCCTACGCCAGAGCAGAATGTGTTCTCAACCACAAAGCCATCTCTCAGCCCCATATTTTAATGTTTCTATTAATTTTTTTCATTGCCAGGAATTTTTGTGTGTTAGAGGTGACCCATTTTTAAAAAGACTTATATATGTATGAGCACATGGCTACCTTTATGTATGTGTACCACATGTGTGCCTGCTGCCCAAGGAGGTCAGAAGAGGCTCTTAGACCCCTTGGAACTGGAATTACAGACAGTTGTGCACCATCATCTGGGTGCTGGAAACAGAACCCAAGTCCTCTGGAAGAGCAAGTGCTCATAACTACTGAATTATCTTTCCAGCTTCATAACTTTTCATATTTTGAGACAAGCATTTGACTGTATATGTATGAGGTGTGTGTGTACAAGTGCACAAGGAGACTAGTGATTGGGTGGATGGGTTACCTCGTGAGGGTGCTGGGAACTAGGGACTTCTGTAAAATCAGTGTCTCGTGTGGGGCTTGTGAGTGTTTTCCTTCTATCTATATCTACTCTGAGGAGCTCACTGGACTGTGTTCAGAATCATCGTTCCAGTTCTTTTCTGGAGAAAATCTCACAGTATTATTATTTATGAACTTAAAAAATAAAATAAAATAAGACCATTTGTTAGAATTTGTCAGGAAAGAATCCTAACCTAGAGATTTTTTGAGAGGATTTTAAGAGAGAATCTATTTGATTGATTTAACGGGTTGAGGACTTTTTAGATCATTTACTTTTTCTTGGATTAATTTTGTCAGTCTGCGCCCTGTGTCCTCTGGGTTGTCACACTGGTGGGATTGGAACTCTGTGGTGTCTTCACCCTAACCTAACAGTGACTTTGGTCCTCTTTGTGTCATTTCTCACTCTTTTTATTTTTCCTTTAAAGTTTATCATAAAATTATAGACTGACAAAGACTCTTCGCCAGCATTACATTCGACAGAGGGCTAATATTCAGAATTTATTAAAAAACGCAAGAAGTTAGACACCAACAACCCAAATAACCCAATTTAAAAATGGGGTACAAAGTTAAACAGAGAATCTCAACAAAGGAATCTCAAATATCCAAGAAGCACTTAAAGACATGAGTCTTAGTCATCAGGGAAATATAAATCAAACAACTCTGAAGTTCCATATTATACCCACTAGAATGGCTAAGATCCAAAACTTAAGAGATAGCACATGCTGGTGAGGATATGGAGTAAGGGGAACACTCCTCCATTGCTGGTTGGAGTACAAACTTGTACAAACACGTTGGAAATCAATTTGGTGGTTTCTTAGAAAACTGGGAATAGTTCTACCTCAAGATCCAGCTATACCACTCCTGGGCATATACCCAAAAAGATGCCGCACTATACCACAAAGACACCTGCTCAACTATGTTCATAGCAGCTTTATTCATAGTAGCCAGGAACTGGAAATAACCTAGACATCCCTCAACTGAAGGATGGATAAAGACAATGTGGTACATCTGCACAATGGAATACTATTTAGCTGTTAAAAATAAAGACATGGTGAATTCTGTAGTCAAATGGATAGAACTTGAGAATATCATCCTGAGTGAGGTAACCCAGTCCCAAAAGGGCATGCACAACAGGAGTCTAGCATGGTTGTCCTCTCGAGAGAATCAGGTTGTTTTAATCAGTGAGTTTTTCCATCTTTTTGTCTTTCTCTTCTTTGTTCCCTCCCTCTGCTTCCTGTGAGTTTCTTATTTCCTGATACTAGAGCTGGTTGCTCCATACCTTCCCCCTCCCTTACTACAACCCTTTAGTGCTGCAGTTCTCTTCCTCTAGGTCCTGCATCAGCCGAATCCCAGTGACTTGGGACTTTAATTGCAAACCTGGTATCTTGTTAGTGCTCTTTGAAGTGTGTCGGTCCATTTCCTCAGATTTGTAATGTCCCATTGATCATTCTGGTGCCAACTTCTAGATTAATCCTGTTTCACTTGGGAACAGACTCTGTGTTCTTTGAGTGTGCACTCGTGCGTGTGTTCTGTAGGTGTGAGGTGGGGTTTCATTAGGTGTCAAACAAACACAGGCAGTTGTTAGTGGCTCCCGTGTCCTGTTGATTTTGTGTCTGCTCATTCTGTACATTTCCAAGAATCCTATTAGTGTCTTTAACTCTAATTATGCCTCTGTCCATTTAGCCTCATGGAGCCGAGTGCCCAGACCATAAGACTGATTGTCTATTCTCGGTAGATTCAGGCTTTCTTCATTAAGCAATGTTCCTCTTTATCACCGCTAACTGTCCCTGCTCCAAAGTGGACACTGTTAGGCTTCTGCCTGTAACTGTCATAGATCTTAGTAAGTTCTCTTTCCCTGGGTACTTGACATTTTTGTTACTCTTCCCTTTTCCTTCTTCCCATGCCAAGTTCCCCGCTAATGTTCTTGCCCTTTCTTCTGAAGGTCTTTCTGGAAGGCCTCTTTCAGAGTCTCAGCCTTCCCCACCTCTGCACTCCTGAAGACTTTTTTTTTCCACTCTCAAATATAGACTTCTGGTTACAGTCCCTCCGCCCCTCAATCACTTGTACAATGTCCTACTTCCTCTGCCCTTCACAGTTTCTGATGACAGAGCTTCGGATCTCTCACACCTGTTCCTTGTCTCATGCCTGTTTGCCCCATCAGCTCTCTGCCTTTTGCCTTTTTCTCTCTGCAGCGTATGCCATTTCTAGATAAAGAATTCTTCGCATCTGTACTGTGTTGGCTGTGTTGAGCTTCCAGGATCCATTTAACGGCATGGTAGTCAAGCCTGGGAGGTGTTGATTTTTGTCCCTTGTGGATGGAGTTGAGGCACTGGTAAATGTGGGCAGAGCATGCAAGGACTCTAGTGTGGAGGTTAGCATGCCTTCTGAAGGTCTCTCAGTTCCAAGCAGTTCATACATCTACATCTCTTCTCTCCTCGTCCCCATGGTTATGCAGTGAGGTTACATGGGGTGGCTTCCTCAGCCTATTTTGCTGCTCAGATGCTTCTCTTGGCTCATCCTCATGCCCCCCGTCTCTCTGGAATGTTCTCTTCTGCATTTTTGGGGGGACACGTCCCCCAAAATGTTAGTCATCTTGAGGTACACCACTGTTTTACTCTTTACATGGATTTCATATTTTCTGGTGCTGTTATTTCTCAGGATCTTCTGAGTGTTTGCATCCGATGCTGTGAGATGCTGGGGTCTTGTCTGTGTCCTGAGAAAAATGCTGGCATTTCTGTCTTAGTAGGTAGTCCTTGGTGTCTTTTGCTTTTTTGGTATGGTCCCAAGGGCCACCTGCCCATTTCAGATCACCTGTTGCAGTATTTGGCTCTTCCCCTGTTTGGGCCGCACTAGAATTGAGGACTGTAACCATGGCCACTTGGACTGATTCCCTGTGCCTCCCTCTGGTGAAGCCTGAGGGTCACATGTAATGGCCAGATTGTGCTCTTAATCCCTGTCCCATTCCAAATCTTCCTCCTGTGTCTCTACTAAGGTAGTCGTGATTTCCCCTTCTGCGTGCCTCCGGTATGACCGACTAGTCACTGTGGCTCATGGAACCTAGGCTTCTGGGTCAGAGAGTGATGGGCACCTATGCAGCCCGTGCTGTGACAGCTCTGTCTGTGTCCAGTGCTGCCCACGTAGCTGAACTGGAAAAGAGCAAAGGGAAGGACAGATGTGGTCCTCTTCGTCTCTCTGGTCAGCCTAGCCTCTTTTGCTGTCCCTGGCACACACCTGTGAGATCTCAGAACATTCCTGGGGACGTTTATTGCAGCCCTTTGAGGTCAGGGCAGTGAAGGGAAGTGCAGCTCACTCCCACGTCAGCACTTTGACTTGTCTTCTCCGCTTTAGTGCTTTTTGAGTCTTTGACTCCATCCGCTGTGTCTGTGACTTCGGGATGGGTTCAATTACAGACAGCAGGAGATGCGAAGAGGCCCGTGCTTACTTCATCCTTTTTCACATTGGAACCTCATCGTCACCCCCCAGCCACCACATAAAACAATCCACCCACTCATCTGCTTCAGACTCTCAAAATAGCTTCCTGTCATGCTTAGAATAAAATCAATATTTCCTTATGACCTTTCCTCCGTCATTAATCTTCTGCCAATCTCGTCTCCTCTTGGTCTGTTCTGTGATCGCACTGCGCCTCAGGATTTTTGCATTAATTGCACATTCTCTTTGGGAGGGAGGCTCTCCTCTAAGACCTTCACAGGACCGCTTCCTTGTCATCAGAGTCCCCAATCAAACATTGTTTCTTCAGGGAGACCCTCCTTTGCCATCAAATCCGTGACGTGATTATTATTTTTTTACCCCCCCCCCCGTTGATGTTTCTAGGAGATGCACTTAATTTCTGAAAACTATTTGTATTGTAGGAGTCTCATGCCCTGCTGCATTTCATAGCCTACTTTTTACACCAGCTGTTGCCATAGCAACCAGATTTATGCAGGTGTAACCAGAGAGTACCTTGTCTCAGCAGTGCTCAGCATCTTTTGCTTTCTGGAACATTCCACATGCCTTGCCAAGGCTGCAGGATCGGATGACCCTAGGTACCCACTGCACAGTAGTTTAAGTCACTGAAGGATGAGTCCTGACCCTCCAGGGGAAAGCTTGTCCAGCGAGGCCAAGATTTGGTGGGGGAATAAATCATCCCGTGTGTTTGTGACCCAGATGCTCATTTATGAAGGAAAGTCCCTGCAGGATCCCAGAAGGACCCGGGATATGTAGTCCCAGGTATTCCATTGTGGCCAGGTACATAAGTAGCCCTAAAAAGTCTTTGGTGTGGCCTTGCCTCTTCACAAACTCGGTCTACAGTCTGCCTTTCCTCTAGCCTCTCTTCCCTGGGTCCTAGCATCCTACAAGCTCTTTCCTCGGGCTCTGCCTTCCAGAGGAGCGCCCCAAGGCTCAGACAGCACGTTAAATGACTTTCAAATACTTTTTTCCAAAACATTTTAAGGGAAACAAAGTTGGATGAAGGCAGCAGACCTTCATGACACTGGAGCAGTAGCTGTGAGCTTACATCTGATCCGCAACCTCAAACTGAGTGAGCTAACTGGGACTGGTATGGGCTTTTGAAACCACCCTCAGTGACACACCTCCTCCAAGGCAACATCTCCTAACCCTGCCCAAACAGCTCTTCCAACTGGGACTACGTTAGAGTGTATGGGGACCATTCTCATCTAAGCCACCACATCTGGACAAGCAGGCTGTTTTTCAAGCTCCTTTCCACCTCTGCACAGGGTTTGATGCCCAGCCATCCTAGTCTATCTAATATCCTTTTGGTTCGCACCTGGTTAAAAGGAGCCTCCGGCTTCTATTAATTACATTGCAATGAATATTTCTGAGTGTGCCTTTGTGGGAGCCCTCTGAGTTGGAATTGACATGGAATTGTCCGGACCAAGTGTATTTATAGATAGCTTGAGGAGGTAACTCCCTAGCTTCTTATTTTTGTTTTTTTTTAAGACGTTGTTCCAATTTATTTATACCCTACTTTTTCCTGATGTACATCTTGGCCGAAACTTTGGTCCTGTAATACTTTTAAGTGTTTCCATTAAGTTGAGTGAGAAATAGTGTCTTACGGTTTGATTTCTTCCTCTGGCTGCTAGTTTGATAGAGTGTCTGTTTACTGCCCATTGGATTTCCTCCAGTTTTGACTGTCGCTTCCCACCCTTTGCTTGATGTTCTACTGAGTCATTTCATACTGATTTATGGGAATTCTCCACGAAATCAGAATTCCAATTCCTTGTCAGTTTAATATACTGCAAAGACCTTCCCACACGTAGCTTGCCTTAGCTTTTTAATGATTCCATTTACACCAAGTCCATAACTTTAACCCAGCCGACCATGTTGTCTTTCTTTTATAGTTTATATGTCGTAACTTGTTTGTGAAATATCTCACTTTTCACAAGCTGTTTATTTGTTTACATTTTTCTAGTTTTAAAATAACTTTTAGGTAGTGTTACATGACTTTCTGGAGAGTTACAATCATCTATTGGCCACAGGCAGGTCACTGGTGACAGAACAAAGAAATGTTTACCCCAAGTCTATCTTATTGAATGGTGTTGCATAGAGAAACACCAGTGAACCAGGAACAGATCCCCAAATCCTACCTTAGGGTGATGGCTCATGGAAGCTCTGTCCCTAAAGCTGCCTGCACAGCTTGCTGACAGAAGAGTTTTACCTCTCAGGAATTGGTTACTGATTTGCAACCTTCAGGAGAAGCCTTGGGAGTCTTGGAACAGTCTGGGCTTCCTGGGCTTTGTAAGTTGCATTGTCCCTGTCCTTCCTGTAGGAGGACCTGAATGGATGTTTGGATTCGGAGGAAACAGCCACACTATACGTAGCCATTTAGTATTCTTTTGAGGTCGTGCTTTCCTGTGCATATATAGCCACGTGTCATGTGGCCCAGGGCTTTTCTGGAATCTTCCTCACAGAACAAAAGCATTACTTTTCAGTTGGACCTCCAGTTCCCAGCTTATGAGCATGTCCTGGGATGTCTCCCACCATTTACACTTTGGGAGATTTCTTGACATCTAGCAAACTAACTAGCTCTTTCCAGCATCCTCCTCTTCATTGTTTTGTATGTTCTTGGCACTTTTCTTTTCTTTTCTTTTCTTTTTTTAATACGAAATTAAAATAGCATACCATATTTTACTAAAACTAAAACTTTATTGTCCCCCTTTTATTAAGGTGCTTTAAATACATAGCAAATAAGGAGAGTTGTGACTTCTTTTAAAATAAGGTCTTATCTTTAAGCATGAAATACCTCTTTGTTCATTTGACTTCTTTACTAATTTTTCCACAAAACTTAAGTAGTTTATGTAAATGTCTTATACACATTTATTACATCTATTCCTAAGTGCCTTCTGGGCTGCATTGCATTTACAAATTCACATTCTTAACTATTTTTCCTTGAAATAGTAACAATAATATGAGGCTTTATTCTGTAACCTTTTCGAATCTGTTGCTTTTAACTTCCTGGAAAAGAGTGTTTTCATGTTTTAATCCCCTCTTCCTGTCCTCGCTCCTCAATTCAACTTGCAAGAAAGCAGAACTCCTGCTTTCCCCCTCTCAGCTATGTGCATACAGTCAGAGCTGACCTGCAGGGACACTCCTAAGTCTGCTAGAAGAACCAGTCGATAAATTGGTGAACGTATGCCATCTGGTAGCCCGGGTTTGTCTTAGCCATTTTCCCACCTTGGCCACAGACCCAAATCTGCTACTTTCTGTGCAAGTTCATCTGCCTCCAAAGGCTTGCTCTGACTTCAGTTCTTCTGGAAAGGACTTCTTAGGCTTCCCTTCTCTTCAGAAAGGCGACTCCAGAAAAGCAAAGGAAAACCAAGACTTGAACAAGAATGAAAAGTAAACTGTGTGTCCCGACAGCTCATAAAGAAAATCAGCCCCAGCAGTGCGGAAGACACACGAGTAAAACGATATTCCGGCAGGTCCAGACTACCACAGTCTGGAATGGGACTTCATTTATGAATAACAGATAGAAAACCAAGATCCACCCATATGTCATCATATGGGACGACAGGAGCAATAGAAGCAACAGCCCAGCCACCCCACACAGGCAATGACTCAGAACTGAAGTGCAGCAACCATTGTGTATCCATGCCCCGTTCTTATGCAGCCTCCTGGGTAGTGTGCTCTGCAAGGGAAAAGAATCTCTTTTCTAGGCTTTAAAAACTGCTCCCCTAATGCTTTCTGAGTTTCTACATCGATGAAAGATTTTTGCTGTGATTAATGATTTCATGAAGTTATGACAAAGGCAGGCCAGATCTTCATTCCTAGACTTTTTTTTTTTTTTTTTTTTTTGCCTAGGAGTCAAAGAAGAGTCTGTTTAGAGACAGCTGTCTGAGCATCCTCTAATGCCAGCATCCCTAGGAAAGACACCCTTGCTCCAAAGCTCCAGAACCAATAATGTGAGGGTACCTTCTGAAGACCTCTGACACTCACTGTAATGGCACCAACTGTACCAGAGGTGGTCACGCCATGCCTCTGCCTCCCTTCCTTGAGAGGCCAAGTGTGCACACATGCTTTCTGACACTCCCTGGCCGTGCCTGCTTCTCTCTCTCTCTCTCTCTCTCTCTCTCTCTCTCTCTCTCTCTCTCTCTCCCTCCCTCCCTCTGTGTATGTGTGTGTGTGTGTGTGTGTGAACCCTAATGTGTTCTCACAAGCCCCTATGTGTATGATTACTTCTCTCAAAGGAACAGAGAACAGATATGTCAAGGGAGCCTACCAACTGTGAAGGCGAAATTTGAGCTTGGTGCCTGGAGACTCAGCAACCATGCCAGCCTGGCTAGCTAGCCTCTTCTCCCCTGTACCTCCTTCCCACAAGTGTCAGGACACAAAGACAAAATCTCATAACTCTCTCTATTCCTTTGGCTTGGGTTTGCAAATAGCCAGCAGAGCCTTCTCTGCTGCCTGGGGACACACTAGAGAAGTCAGACGTCTCCTGGGACGTCATGTTTTGATTCCACACAGAGCGAGAGATGACCCCCAGAGCAACTTTTTGCCTCTGCCTCTCGCCCTTACTTCTAAGGCAAACAATTCGTCCTGCTTCTCCAAGGCTGGCACAGGCTGCCCTCTTACTCTGCTCTTGCAGTGGACATGGCTGTCCTCAACAGGTATTGATTTCCTGTCATGCTCACCATGACACCTGGTACCTGGGAGGCTGTTTATTAGTTTTAGGCAAGCACTCGGCTGTAATGGAAACTTGACTGTAGTGACCAACGCAAATGAAGCACGGGGCTGTTGGTACTTTTAAAATATTTGAGCCATGTAGCTGATAAGTCCATATGGAGGAGGCTGTGGGGGTTGGGCACTGCTGCTCTAGGAGGTGCCTGGTTTTCCAGCTCCTTCTAGCCTTAGCTCTGCCACCCAGAGCCTATGGCTTTACTCTCATCTCTGAATGATGGCTGGGCTTCAAGTCTTCCTGCTCATCCCAAGGAGGAAGGAAGGGAAGCCAGGGAGACTGAAGGCTGGAAGCCTCCTTATCCTGGCTCTGTTATTTGGGGTCTGAGAAGCTCATTGGTTGAGATGCTGATTTGGGGCATATCCCTTGCTCTAAGGAGCCTTTGGAAGTTGAACATTTTACCCCCTACTCTGCAGGAAGCAAAGGGAGGGGAGGCTTCATATGCTAGCTTTACATTATCTGCCACAGCTCTGAAGAGGAGTACTGGGGAGTCCCTGAGTATGAAGCTTAAAGAGAATGCAGCACTAACACATGGGGCCCAGATTCTTCACATTTTAGTGCCCAGTCCGTTTGCTCAGTCTTGGGTAGCTGAAGACTTCCTCATTTGGGCATAGCCTCTATTGAGTGACACTGTATACAATGTGTATAGATGATCTTAAGGGCCAGCTGCTCACCATTTGCTGAGGCATGGAGAACTGAGGTACTTCCCAAGGTCATTCAGTTCAGAAAGGGTGTGACCAAGTTCTTAGCACCTGTCCAGAGGCTCTGGCATTGTTATATGCCATACCTCTGCACATCTTCAAATAGTGGGAAGTCCCTGGAGAGAAGGAAATACTTTGGAAGTTGAACATTTTTCCCCCTACTCTGAAATGGCAAAGTTGCCTCTCTTTGCTGCTGGAGAATTCTGAACTTCCTTCCCTCTGTCTTTCTGCACAGCACCCGGCAGTGCCACTTGCTCCTTGATGTCTTCAACTCCACAGAGCACGAGCTGACAGTCTGCGCCAGGAACAACTCTGAACTTGTCCTGCATGCCAGTGAGTGCCAGCGGTAAGTGTCCTGCAGAGGTAGAGTAACTCCAGGACCCACATGGGCAGAGCTTGGTAAGACGAAGAGTCTTCTCCTTACTCTCTGCTGGGCCTCTCTCCACACCGAGAGCCCCTCCCTTCAAGTCCAGCGTGTAGATGGACTGCCGATGGGATAGTATTTTTAGTATTTTTATTTTTAAGTAAAAATGTGTGAGGCACTAGGTTTAAGAACAACCAACCAGCAGGCCTGTGTCTCAGATCTAAGCTTTCCCTGTGTTTGCTCTAGATTTCTTTATCTATCCCTGTCTCTGTCTTATTTTAAAGAGTAAAAATTTTTCCCCAAATAGCTGACATTGGTGTTATTAGTCAGTAGGGAAATGCAAATACAAAAATCCCAGGATGAAGCTGTGTGCATCCATCAGAAGCAGGGAGATGAGAAGACAGAGGGAGCACTGGAGAGGATACAAAGTACCTAGAACCCTCACACGGGCATGAGAGAAACTACTGCAGACTGGGGACAAAGTCACAGCACTTCCTTATAATGCCATACACACCCTTGCCCCTGCCCCTGCTCTTCCACCCTTAGTTATCACAGTCCACCCCAATACCCGCACTGAGCTACCCAGCCCAGAAGCTGCAAAGATGAACTCCAGGTTCATCAAGAGACCTGGCCTCATGTAAGATGGAGAGTGATTGAAGAAAGCACCCATTGTCAACCCTGAGCTGCCACATACACGTGCCACCCCCTACTTGTGCACCCACACACATGTGAACATGCACACACACTTGCCACATGCATACACTTGCCACATGCATACATTTGCAAAACAATAACTAAACAAATAAACAAACGAAGGGGCTGGAAAGATGGCTCATAGGTAAAGTACTTGCCATGCAAGTACAGTGATCTGAGTTTGGATCCTCAGAGTCCACATAGAAGGCAGGCATGGTGGCACACACTTGTAATCCCAGGGCTGGTGGGAGTGCAGAGAGGTAGAGACAGGCTCATCGCTAAGATTCACCAGCCAGTCTAACTCAAAACAGAAAGGTCCAAGTTTAGGGAGAGACCCAGTCTCAATGACAAAGGTAGAGGGCCATAAGGGAAAACAACCGAAGTTGACTTCCGGCCTTCGCAGGTGCATGCACAGGCAAAAGTGTACCCATGCATATGAGCCTGTGCACACAGGCATGCACACACGTAGGAGAAAGTAAAATAGTTTTAAAAGAGTTATACAGGGCTGCTCCTAAGCCCCGCCCCCTCCATAAAACAAAGCAAAGCAGAACACAACAGGGGTCTGATACATCCCATAGAAGAATGGATAAACAGTTGGTAGAGTTTTTTTCACAAGGGGGACTCTGAGGCCAGAGGGGCAGACAGTGATGCGCCAAACCTAAACTATGCTCACTTTGAGTTTTATATTTGAAAACTCTCAAGAGGAAATGTTAGGATAAGCCACAAAAAGAATATCCATATCACCACCAGCTGCAGAAGCAGCACCATCCTCCCCTCCCCTCCCCTCCCCCCTCTCCTTTCCTCTCCTTTCCTCTCCTCTCTTCCTCCCCAGGGTGACTCTTTGAAAGTGGTAGTACCATTCATGCCTGCACTTCTCTGCTCCTGCTGTGTGTGTGTATGTATCCACAACCAAATATTATTTTGAGGATCTTTTTAAAAAATCCTATAAGTTCTTCCCTATCATATGTGTCCTTTTGAAACTTAAAATAAGCATTGTACTTTGGAGCTAAATATAAATCCAGTTCTTTCATTTTGACTGCTATTAATATTTCATTGTGTAAATATGCCATCGTCTTCATTTCTATGCTAATTCCTCACTGTGCAGTGGCTTCCAGCACATTCATATTTAATGTGACTGTTAATGACACGTATGAATATGTTAGGCCCTAAAGCCCCCCTGGCAGGGCAGTTTGGGTTTTCAATTGGAAGCTGGAGACCCAAGACATGGGGCCATTTCTGACCTTCTTGTGAGAAGAGCCTGAGATGCCCCTAGGATCACCTTGTCTTCCCCGGAGTGGGACTGGGCGCCTGACTGTGGGAATGCGCTGGGTCTCTGCAGGCTTCTGGTCTATGCCAGAGGCTGAGCAAAGGCTATTTCTCCAGCTTTCAGGGAAGAGGGAACACTCTTTCTAAAAGCGTAGATGTGCCTGTTAATTGTGTGTGTGTGTGTTGGGGGTAGAGATGTCTGCCATCTGTCTTGTCTCTTGGTCTACCTGTTTTCATGTTGCTCATGATCCAAGAGATAAACCCAGTCTTCTTATGACACCAGTATAAACCAATTTTAAGAAATTATAAATCGCTCAGCGTGTCCTAAGTGGAAGATTTGCATCACTCTTGGCAACCCAGGCTGTGTGATGTTAATGACCCAAGTCATAGATAATTGCCGTTTGGTTTTATGCTTCTGGCTTCTTCGAGAGGCTTTTCGCTTAACTTCTCATTTCTTAGTGCTAACTCATCCCTTATTTTATTCATTCACAAAACAGTCCCTCAACAAATATGGCTACTTTGAGGGTCCTCTCATGGCACCACCGTGGACTCAGCTTGAGTCTTTTGCTTTTGGGCACCGGAAGTCTAGCTTCAGAGCAGCAGCTAAACGTATGTCTGCTGAAGGCCATATCCAAGTCTGTAGACAGCTTTCTTTTCTGCCTCATACAGAGGAGGAGGAGGTGTGTGTGTGTGTGTGTGGGGGGGTCTTCCTTGAACCTTTTAAAAAAAGTCCCCTAATCTCACTCATGAGATCTCTACCCTCGAGACCTCCTCACCTCCCAAAGTCACCACTTGGGGGCAGGGTAAAGAGATCAATAGATGAGTTTGGGAAGCTGTGAACATCTAGTTCGAAACAGAACACATCACAGGATCAGGTGTTATCATCAAGGGCCAGAGGGCAGGGGTTGAAGGGACAGCCCAGGCCGGAGAGCCAACATGGTGTGGAGGTGTGCTACACATTCCTCTGTGTGAAACACTTGCTCATGAACTGAGGGTTCAGGTGTTTAAAATTCAGGAACGCCAGTCTGTTTCTGCTGCTTAGAGAGCTTCCTAGTCTCACGGTGAGGGGAGAGCATCGTGTGGAATGGCTGCCCCACCGCCCTAACCTCTTCTTTGGACGTGGGTGGCTCGTCTCTGAGCCTGGGTGTCTCACTGGCTGCCGACTGCATCCTTTCTGCAGTGAAGGGCTGCCGTGTGACTTTTCTTTTGTCCAAGGTGATTTGTGCTGCTGGGTCTGCAGGCATCACGTTCCCAGGCTCCACAGTCAGTCACCACATTGCCGGCGCTCTCCCCAGAACTGCAGGCAGTGCTAACGTCTGTGTTTATCCCACCACGGCATCATCCCAGCCTCCACTCCACACTTAATTCTCAATTTCATGTCCAAACCCTGATAAATGCTTTTCTCAGCCAAATACCCTATCTTGATACTCACAAGCTCCGCCTCCACATGCCAAGGTTCTATATTCTATGCTGCCGTCCAACAGGGGGGCTTTCCCCTGTGCATAGGAGTCACATCTTGCCTAGAATGTCAGGCGTGGACTGGATCTGGCTGGCCAGTGGCATGAGCTGCACACAGTAGGTCAGGCTGCACCCCATAGCACTGGGTACCCTTCACTACTTGGCTTTAAGAGATACCCAGAAAGATACAAGTTGCTCCCTATGAAGAATTAGCATCATCTTCCTTAAAAAAATATAACATTGCCAGCAGCAAATATGCTATAAAATTAAGATCTGGTAATTATTATGGAGGGCCTTTTTGCTTCATTATCAGGCCATTAAAATTAAATTTCACAACGACCTGCTTTAATATCTTTATGATATGCATAAATATCTTTATGATGTATGATATGTTGTTATTTCATCATGTGCTTCAGGATCCGGGGCTTTGTCCCACTCTCTGCCTGCCCTCTGTCTTGCTAGCAGCCTCTCACAGATGGTAGGCTCTGCAGAACCCCACAGGCTGTCGTTACTGCCTGGACACTGGACACTTATGCCTGCAGCTCTTTGTGCTGGAACCGCTAGGCAGTCCTGCCTTTTGGGTAATGCTGGGGTTGCAGAGAGCTGTTTACCCCAGCCTAGAACAACTCAGAACTCCTCTATCTGCCTCCTCCTTCACTCTTGGTTCTTTGAACATTCCAGAGAACCCCAGGGGTCGTGAAAGCAATACTTAGCTGCACAGGACCTCCTTTTTCAACCCCTTGGCTCCGAATTCCCTTCTGCAATGTCTCAGAGTTATGAGTAATGTGTTTTTATTTTATTTTCTACATTCTTAATTTTTCAGTTTGAATGGAGAATGGGACAGTTCTCCAGAGGGGAAGTTTCTAGAAATAAGAGGGGCCAGCAGGTACCAGCTCAGCCTTTGAGCTGATACAGAGCCGGAGGCTGTTTTCCAGAGTGAGCCCCTGCACAGCATTCCTCTGCCACCCCAGGCTGCTTTCCTGGTAACTGGCAGCTGAGAGGTTTGCTGACGGGAGCCCAGATTCCTTTGGAGAGAATAGGAACCCCTAAGATCAAGGGTGGAAGTGTCAGGAGTCCAGCCTGGACACACAGTGAAATTGGGAGCCAGGGTCTTGGAAGGAAGTCAGCGCTATTTGCTGACTCTCGTGGCAGGGCAAATTGTTTCCTTCTTTCTAAGCAGACAAAAAGGGGATGAGGCGCACATGATTGCTGCACCTACAGGAGTCACACACAGACTTAGTATCCCCTGGGAGCCAAGGGAAGCTTCATATTCCAGCTCCTCCCTCTAGTTCCCAGCTGTCCATTCCCTGGCTGCCTCTGACAGATACCTGGGCCAGATGTGGCTGGCACATGTGGATTTAGCTCAGTTTTGCTGAATTTTGGTCTTTCTCAAGGGTTTTTCCCTCCTCTCTGGCTCCCAGACCCTTATCCTCATTCTCTACCTGCTGTGTAAGCCAAGGCCAGCTTGGCAGGGGCTCTTCAAGGGAGACATGTGGCATTTTTCCTGTAGGTAACTTAGAAGAGAGGACAGATGTGGCCTTTCTGTGGTTTCATCTTTGCTGTTTGCATTCTGGGCTCGTCCCTGGACTGTCCAAACCTATGATTCTAGGAGCTACAGTACTCCAGCAGGTCTGGAAGTCAGGGCTCATTCTTCTCTTACCAGGGGTTGGAATCTGATTGATTGCTACTGAGCCCAGACTTGGATCTCTCAAATGAAACACACCATAACCTCAGGGCCATCAAATGCCGATGCCTACTGGTTAGGAAAGATCCTTACCATATCTTGTTAAAGAAACAAACAAACAAACAAACAAACTCCCTCAATTCATCAGGAATGTGAGTAGCTTCAGGGTCACCTGGACTGTCCTGCCTTTCTGACACTCAGCTCCTCGAGCATCCAGTGGTGGTAGGGTTAGGGTTATGTTTAGCGTTAGGGTTGCCTGCAGCTGTCTCGGGGCCAGACATCTACCTTGCAAGTGTCAAATAAAAGAAAGTTGCTATTCACCACACTGTATTGACACATGAGCCCTCATTCTGTATTCCAACCCTTAAAAGCTCTGTCATGGCAGTGGAGATGTAGCTCGGCTGGTAGACTGCATCAGAGCAAGCACAGTGCTCTGGGTTCCATCCCCAGTACACCATGAACCAGGAGTGGTGCTAGACAACTGGAATCCCGACACTCAGAAGGTAAAGGTAGGTAGATTAGAAGTTGACAGCTATTTTTAGCTACATGTTGAGTTTGAGGCCAGTCTGAGATACACAAGGCCCTGTCTCAAGAGTAAAATAAAAGCCACAACAAAACCATCTTCAGAAATGTACACAGGATGCCAATTCTGTCTGTAACCCCTGTGTGTTCGTCACCTGCTTCAGCGAGTGGCACGTTTAGCATCTTTTTGGTTCTATTCCACTGGCTTCCCTACCTCCTATTTTATCCATGACCATTTTTATATTTAACTATAACAGGAGTGGGTACAGTGTCATGCTTTCAAATGAACATTTCCTCGTTATCATTGAATACATTGTCCCTTGGAATTTCCAGTTGTCTCAACGTGCTGTTTCATGACATCTTTTAAATCAAAACTCAAGAAACGGACATGTCGCAAATCAGTTTTTAACCTGCATGCTTCCCATTGGTCTCCTTTTGAGTTTTTCATTGAGGACACCAATCCCACAGCTGGAAGCTTTGTCAATTGTGGCCCCTCAGTGACATCAAGCTTGCTCCTCAGCAGTTTCTCTTTTCCCTGTTCCTTCCTTAGGTAGTAGCAGCCTCCAGGAGCTCAGCCAGATTCAGTGATCTTTTCATAGGCCTTCCATGACTGCTGGTAGGTGTCAGCATAGTGGCTATGTCTGTTTCTGTTCTGACTTCACATGGCTTTCTTCTGTGTGACACTAGGGACTTGAGTTGTACTGAGTCATAGCCCAAGCATCCCCTCTATTACCTTGTTCAGCTGCTGTGTCTGGGGCTTGTGTGCTTGGAGGAAGGGACACTTTTGTTTTCATTGATTCGTTTGCTGGTTTGCAGCAGGTAGCCCCTGTAGCCCTCAGTTCAGGGTCACCCTCTGAGAATAGGATCTACACGTTCTCAAGTGTCAAGTTTGGGCAACAAAAAGTTTGGGCAGAGCCAGGAGAAAGCATTGTGCTGTGCAGAACAGCTCCTGGTTTGGAGTTGTGGGCTCAGCCTACCTCAGAGCTGCCCAGATCAGGGGGTCATGTGGAGTTGGACATTTTTGTTCCACCTTGCAGAGTGTTCCTCAGAACAGGATTAGGCATCAGATCCTATAGTGTACTAGAGAAGGAAGGGATGGGGAATGCTCACGGGATCTTAGGGTGGGAATGGTCTGAACCTGAACATGCTAGTAGTGGTCAAGGGCTTGCATGTGTTCACAGGGCAGAAGCCAGCCTCTCCCTGGTTCTCGGGGGAGTTTGTCTCACGGAAGGCATGCTGCGGTTTGTCAGCCAACTGACAAACCAGGAAAAAAAATGTCTGTGTGTTTCCTTGGCTTGCGGCTTATACAGCGTCTTTTCACATAATGAAAGAAATACTTCACGGTGGCAAACTGGCTGGGAAGTTGGATAAAAAGGCAGTGTCACAGAGCAAAGTGCTTGCCTGTTCAAACCGTTGGTGAAGGAACCAATACAAAATGAGGCCAGCGTAATGTAGTCATTTAATTTGTGTTAGTTCCGAAAGTCTCCGAGAAGTCACATTAACTCAGAAGACCTATTAGCCACTGGAACCTGCCCAAGGTAGACGCAGTAAAGCCAGCCGGGTGCGAGATGAGCTTATTTTGGCCTCCAAGGCTTGGTGCTCGGTGCCAGCCCTGGAGAAGGCTTGCCCCACAACTTTCTGCACTGGCCGCTCTCGCTGATTCCTGGGCACTCAGCATGTCCACATTTTACAGCTTGTCACTGTTATCAGAAGCCTTCAGCTCCATGCAGCCTCCTCCAGCATCCTTTTCACAGCATCCCTGCTGGCTCCCGAGGAAACCAAGGCTCAGTGAAATGAAGGGCAGGTCTCACTGTCACCCCAGGCCCATGTTTGCACCTCAGTAGGTGTAAACCTCTGGAAGAGAGCCCTGCTCACTTGTGAATCAGGTTCCCACCAGGAAAAAGAGAATGGGAAACCTAGCTGATGAGGAAGTTGGTTTGGGGGTGCCTGCTCTAAGCATAGCCCACTGGGTTATCTATGTTATTCAGCAAAGGTCTGCTGAGTCCTTGGCCTTGTTCTGCTGGGTTTTCAGGGTCACCTGTGCTCCAAGGAAGAACAGAGTTAGTGTGAAGACCCCCCCCACCCCCGCCCTGTGCATAATTTAGGGTCTGTTAGGGCTCAGCAGCCCCTCTGTGGTGAAATCAGCAGGTGGCTGGCTGTGTGACACAGGCAGCAGGTGTCTCAGCATCACATTTAAACAGCGTGTACACAGGCAAAGCCAGCATGTACACTGCTCACCTCATTCCCTCCACTGTTTCTAGTTAGCATTCCATGGCAGAGGAGAAGCACGAAGCAGCAGCAGCAAGAGGGATACAGCGTGAGACTGTGGGTTGGAGGGTGCATTCTTTCTCTCTGGAGTTCCCTACCCAGACCCACCCACCTCCTTCACTAAATCCTCACTCCTCTGTGACATGTGTTCCTGTGCACTGTCCATGTGCCTCCTGCACAGTGCACATGGGATTATCAGTGTTATGAGCACCCATGGCTCCTTGAGAGCCTTGATTAGAAGGGACCCATCTTCCCATCTTCACTTTGGTGTCGGACCTTTGGGGCCACTTCTGATAGGGATTCCGTCTCCCTTTTCCTCTGCTGGTACCTTAGCCAGATGCCCACTACAGTAGGAGGACAGTGGAATTGAAAAGGACACCAACTTGTGTCACATAGTTCTGGGAAGGTCACTTTGGAGGGACAGATAGCTAGGGGCTCATTGATTTGCAGCAGCCTCGGGCTCTCTCTGCAGTTCCACACTTTGGATTTCAGTCTGTTCCCATGCTCCTCAAAAGACAGACAGGCAAGGTCTAAAGCAGAGGAAGGTGGGAAGCGGTAGGACCATGTGGGCTCCTGAGCAAGCTGCTGAGAGTAGTTTCTGAGACCTCGAGGATTGTCTGCTGGTTAAAACAAGTCAAGAGTGTACACAGGAACACTGAGTACCGGGGGCAGGCATGCCTTCTGCTTACTGTGAACTCAGGGAAAGCATACCTGGTAATTTATAGCCCAGCCTTCAGATTTAACTTCCCTGCCTTCTTTAAAGGATGCTTCTGTCTCCTGTGGCCTCCCTTGTGCTGTTTGCTTTCTGTTGTGAGACTTTCATGGAGCAATTATTGTACACTAAGTAGTGTGTCAGGTATAGAGCTGTGAAAATCACACAGAACTAACCTTGTACATTAGCTGTGGCATTCGAACATGCCACTTGGTGGGGGTAAAGAGGACACTTGATACTTACTGAGTGTTTATTGAGCACATAGCAGACTCAGCTGGCCATAGCTAGTACACAAAACCAGCCCAGGCTGCTCTCAAGAAGGTGATGTCACAGAACCACCAGAAATGGACTGACATTGTGGGCACCCAGCATATGCTAGGCCTGTGCTCCCTGCCACCCAGAAGGACAGACTGAAAGGACAGAAACAAAACATTGCCTGTCCAACAGGCTTTTCTGAAAGCTATTGCAGACTGTGTCCCATACATACAAATCCTTCATTGAAACAGTTGTGTTCAGTGGGAACAGAGGGCAAGCCTTGTGGGGAAGGTGTGAGAGGGCCCAGGAATTTGGGGGGGTCATCTCTCTTCCTGTCAGACTGACGTGTTAGGGAGCCAAAGGCATCCTGTGCTCTGTGTTGTGACGACCCAGAAACCTGGCCTGCTAGCACGGAATATAGACCATGTGGCATCTAGTTTCTTCTCTGTGGTTATAAGACATGGCAATGCCCTGTGTCCAGCTACCCTCTAGGAGAAGATGCTATCAGGTCAGGCTCCTTTCCTTATGTCCTTGGGCCGTTGCCTCTAAGCAGTGGCTGGGAGCTGTTTGATGTTCTTGCCAGAACACTCTCCTTGACTTTGTAGAAGTGTTCACTGTAGAATGGGGGCGCTCCTTCAAAGCTAACAGGTTCCATGGCTTTCCCCTTCTAAAGCACACAGGAATGTATGCTGCACAGGCCCCAAGGTGTCAGCATGCCTCACTTCTTTGCTGTGCATCAGCAATTAGACCAAAGGATATTATTTTATCTCCCATTAATCATCCCTTGCAAGCCTATTCCACACGCAGTGCACAGCTTGCTCTTTATGACTAAAAGGTAATTGTATTGTTTGTGTTTGCTCTATATGTTTGGGAGGCCTCTGGAACAGAGGAGCAGAGTTTGTTGCTGATGAATGCTAATGGCCAGTCTGATGGGGGAGAGCTTAGTCAGCTGTGTCAGCCGTGGGCTCCTGGAGACCAGGGGTGAAGCTTCTTCACCTTGGAAACCTTCCTTTGTTCTTGGCACAGCCTTTTCTACTACCAGGCATCTCAGGGCTACTTGTTAGCTACTCTTCTGTAGCTCTAGGCCCTGAGATAGCTTCTCACCCTACCCGAGAGAGGCATGGAGGTTGAGTCTGTACAGAGTGTTCAAGTGGGGATGGCTGGTAGCCATGGAGCTGCTGAATCCTTAGGACTCTGAGTGCGGGGAGCGAATGCCTCTGAGAGGAGAACCAGGCCACCGATGAGTGCACAAGGATTGTGAATACTCTCCTTACTCAGTGGTCGTTTCTCAGTGTCTGAACATGCATGACACTAAACTAGGACTGTAGGTCTGCCCCCAAATAACCCAGCTTCCTTGCCTGGTGGCTAGAAGTAGTCCCCGGGTGAGGGAGTAGCACAAGCCGGGACACAGAGGGTTACAGCTGCTTGGGTGGTGTAGAATTGACACAGCCAGGGAGCCAGGGACAGTCTGGCACGTCCCCTGCCTTGCAGGGTCTGTGTCAGCATTTTCCTGGGATTAAATGAACCTGCAGTTCATCTTTGCACAGCTCTCCTCACCTACCCTCACCGACTGAATTTCTCAGGAGCATGCATTGATAACTGGGGTCAGAGGCCCTTGGTAGAAATGTTGAGTATTTTAAGGAAATAAAAAAATGTAGCTTCTATCAAAAATTGCTTTTCCTCAAGTTTACTCGGTGCACCAGGTTATACAGTTGTCCCACGTTCTGGCCTGATTTCATTTCTTAATGTTCTTTGTTAGTTAGTTCATTTTAAAGAAACTGTTCTTGCATCTTTTTCTCTTTCTCTCTCTCTCCCTCTTCTCTTCTCTTCTCTTCTCTTCTCTTCTCTTCTCTTCTCTTCTCTTCTCTTCTCTTCTCTTCTCTTCTCTTCTCTTCTCTTTTTCTTCAGCAGATCTTGCCTGAGTTTATTTGTAAAAACAGCATAGGACACTCGTCATCTGCAAATAATGTGTGGGTAGGTGTGTCACAGCAGTCCATCTGTCTTCACACTGGTAGGAGCCTTTTCTATGGGGCCTTCACAGGGACCTGGGCACCTTTGGGAGCCTGGGCTAGAGCTGAAGCCTGGGCCTTAGTTGGAGCTTTGGCCCCTGCCTTGGTCTGAACCTTAGGCTTCGGTTGACAGAGCCTCTGACCCTTGGCCATGTAGCCTCAAACCTGCTTCCCAAGCTTGGGGTGAGTGATGAAAGCCAGGCGGCTGAGTTAGCGCCTGGGGCCCTTTGTCATCTTGGGTTTGATGGCCTGAGGTTTCACAAAGGCCTTGATGGCCTCTGCGCGCGCACTCACTGCCTTTGCATTGTTGGCCTGCATCTTCTTCAGGCCTTTCTTGTTGTGCTTCTTGGCAAAGCAACAAGAAACTCAGGAACTTGCGGTCAACCCTCTTAAGAGATTTGTATCTTTGCGACTGGGGTTTCTTGATGCCATTTCTGTGCCATTTGTGGGACTGGTTGTATGTGGTATGGTTCTTGGACTTGGCCATGTCTGCATGGTAACCCATGGCTCCCATGGTGCCTGGGACTGAAACAGAGAGGGCATCTTTTTCAAGATTCAGCTCTGCACATTTGTAGTAAGTCTCTCAAATGTTCCTCTGATGTCCACTGAGCTATGGGAGCTCACTATCACAGGTTTTGTTTTGTTTTTGTTTTTTGAGGAAAGTAGAATTGCCTACTACATGGCTTGGGGATTTCTCATCCAGGACTCTTGCATCTTCCCTAAGGCCATGGGTCTCAGTCAGTCTCTCTCTCTCTCTCTCTCTCTCTCTCTCACACACACACACACACACACGCACACACACACACACCCTCTCTTGCTCTCACTCTGTCTGTCTCTTTCTCAGTCTCACTCTGTCTCTCTGTCCCTATTACTCCCCTACCCCCCTGTATGTGTGTATGCATGCGTGCGCACGCACATGTATAGGAGTGTCGCAGACTCTCTGATGCTACAGTAGAATCATGTGTGAACTGGCCCCATGTACCATGTATGTGTGCCACATCTGCTGGTCTTGAGCATTTCTCCCTTGTGCTCAGGACTACTCCAGCTAACTTCCCTGCCATGGACTTTGCTGGTCTCCTGAGATGCTGCCTTCTTCTGTGTTCTCTGTGTGCTAACCTCCCCCATCATTCTGTCACTCACCTGCATGCATCTTCTTTATTCTTCCCATATTCCCAGGTGTCAGAGGCAAATGCTCAATAAGTATGGGAGGCACAATAATGTTACTGACTCCCAAGATGCAAACACTATAATCTCAGAGCCCTTGGCTATGCCGCTTCTGTGGGAGACTGGATTTTGCAGGTGTATCAAATGAAGGATGCTAAGATGCACTGGAAACCATAGATTGTCAAGGTGTGCCCAAACTGACCGTAGGGATCATTTTAAGGGGGAGAGAGGACATAGGGTGTGTCAGAAGGGATAGGAATGAAAACACATGGGACTAGACCCTCAACCCAAGAATATAGATGGCTCTTAGAAGCTGCAGA
Organism: Mus musculus; assembly: GCF_000001635.26. Lineage (NCBI taxonomy): Eukaryota > Metazoa > Chordata > Mammalia > Rodentia > Muridae > Mus > Mus musculus. The sequence goes on along the minus strand of NC_000081.6, from coordinate 72,724,406 downwards.
GTTAAGAAGGCAAATCTTTGCCTAAGGGTGTACAGGAGAAACATCACCTCTGGGTTCCTTTGCAGACCTCTGGAACCATAAGATGGCATGTGTGTGTGTGTGTGTGTATGTGTGTGTGTGTGTGTGTGTGTGTATGTATGCATGTGTATATATGTATGCATGTGTATATATGTATGCATGTGTATATATGTATGTATCTGTATATATGTATATATATATATGTATATGTGTGTGTATATATGTATATGATTATGTATATGTATATATATATATATATATATATATGATTTTAAGTCATTAAGCTGGTGGCCATTTTTTTCCATAGCAATCACTAATAGGCAGGAGGTGTGCTATGCATCAGGATATACCTAGAGATATCAGGGAGGGCTGTCTGTGTGTCTGCTTAGCCACCTCTCAGAGTTCTGTCCTGGCCTCCTGCTCTCACTCAGCTTGGTGCTCTCATTTTCCATCCTAGCAGCTGACTGATGAAGTTTAGAGAAGAGATGGCACTCGGTACCACAACAGGGATTTAAAATATGAATTTTGTCATGCTAATGTGCTATCTACTGTTCAGAGCTACCTGAGCTGACATCAATATTTTGAGCCCCTAAAGCCTGCGAGTCTGGACTTTAGTTACCAGCCAAGCCTCTTCTGCTGTTGTTGGTTCTGTGTTTGGTCTGGAGTCTTAATCTCAGTGCATCATCTCAGGACACAGGAGTGCACATTGGCAGGTGTGTGGATTGCCCACTCCCTGCATGCCCAGGAGGCTGAGGTGAGGTGAGGCTTCTGCTCTCACGCCCTCCCCCACACCCAACCTAGTTTCTTCCTGCTGATGGTCTTTAATCTTCACCAAATTTAACACTCTTGTGATGGTTTATACTATTAGCTCTGTATAGTCAGGGGCACAGAAGCTTCTAGAGGCCAAGCTTCCCCCCAGCCCACAGAATCAGAGAATTCTTGCCAACTCTAAACTGGGTCTACTGATATAAACTCTTTGGGGTTCCCAGCTTACTTGTCTGCCTATTGTGGTGGATGTATTTATGGTGTTCAGCACACATAAATGTTGTGGAACAGATTCGCTTGGTAGTATGCATAGAATCTGGGTTTTCTGAACCCAGCGGTCTCAGGTGACTCACATATCCTTGTCTTAATAATAAAGAAGTGATTATCTGCCCCATAATAAGACTTGAACTAGGTACGTGGGATTCCCTCATTATGAGAGGACAGACACACCATTTGGCAGGCAGTAACAGAAGTTGAGAGAAGGGAATAGCATGTCTGTTGTAGAAGTTGCCTTAGGTAGCTGTTCACTCTTCTGCAGTGTTTACCGAAGCTGCCACTCTGGTGCTGTGGACTCAGCAGTGTGTGTGAGATGGGTCTCTGTTCCTTGTGCTATACCAGGGTAGATTCTAGTGCAGGGATGCAAACATCAGGAGGTAGAAGATGCTTAGAAGATGATGGAGGAGCGGGAAGTAGTGTACAACCCCACAGTATAGCACTCATTCAACACCATATGGATAGCAAGAGTTTGTGCAGAAGTACACACGCTGTCTAACAAGTATGGTTTAGCTGTTTGTTCAAAAGTGCGGCTCTTTGGCTTCAGAGCCTGGGCATTTCCCTTACCTCACAGCTCCTGGGCCTGGCATGGAGCCACATGAAGACAACTTTGAGGACATTGGTTAGAGCTCACTCCTATTTCCACTCTTTTTTTTCCCCTCTGGGTAGATGTGGCTCATGGCCATCCAGGGTATTTTGGGGAGGATACAGTGGTTTCTTTGCCTGAGGATGAGACAACGCTTTCTCTCCAGGGCCTCCTTGTCCCCTTACCTTTCAATGCTCTACATGGATGCTCAGTTTTCCATGTGGATAAACATACCTTCTTGCCTTACCACAAGGCCACCCATCCACATCTAACACATAGCCTTGAAGGCTTGGAGCTAGAGAACAATTCCCTCCTGTTAATCAATTCTCATAAAAGTATTTGAAACCTCTGATCAAGTCCTGGACATCAGGATGCTTATATGTTACTTATAATATGAAAACAACTAAAATGTCTGACATCTATTAGTTGACTGTTAGATAGCTATTAAGAAAATTGTGCTTTTACAGAATTTATAATGTTAGGCTATGTATTCTCCTGGCTTCTGGGCATTGTAATGGACCTTCTGTTCTGTTGCTACTTTACCTATGCCGTGCATTCCCCTATTCCCAGCAGAAGGTGTCACACATGTTCTCATAGAGCAGCAGTTCCAAACCTGTGGGTAAAGACCCCTTTGGGAGTCACAAATAGTCAAGTCTGCATGTCCACGCACAAGAGGCAGTATGACATGGTTCCTGCTCCTGGAACAGAGCTAGCAGGGCTTGGGCCTCCACAAGTGTTAACAGTTGCTAGGCATAAGACTTGCTTGTTTATTTTATGTTCTTCTTTAGGGAACTCTCTTCTCTGCCAAAGTTAATAACTCCATAATAATCAGAGACAGCAGGAGTTCAGGAGGTGAGGGTATGTCTAATGTCCTTAGCAAAATGTAAATGCTGTGACCTTTAGAACAGTCCTTAAGGCTGTGGGAAAGAACTCTGAAAACATGAGTTCAAGAATGTATAGTTTCTTAACTATGCAAAATATAAGGATGCAATATGAATGGTGTGAAGAGCTTCATGGATCTAACAGAACAAAGGCAGCCAGGTTGTCGGAAAGATACAAATACAGGCAGATTCCTGAGTTTAAGATCAGCCTGGGACATGTGAATTTAGGTCCAGACATGGTAGGAATAGTAATCTCAGGACAGGATTTTACCCAGCTAGCTTACTGTCTGTACTTACAAAGGCCAGGATATCTCTGAATTCATTTGAAATGTTTAAAAAATATACTTGCTGTTCTTTTCTAGCAATCAAGGGGTTAAGGATGCTGATTCCTGGGATAATCAAAAGGGTACCTGGAGTAAATGACTGAATTGATATGTAAATAAAAAGACTGGGCTTTGGTCTGCAAGAGAGAGCTACCCAGACAGAACTACTTGGAGAGTGAACACAGCTCTTTTAGAATTTTTTTTTCTAGCAGCTTTTCTGACTTTGGTCAGAAAACCCATGAACTATCCACAGAGCTTTGAAAATTTGTTTCTAGCAGGAGAAAGCTGTCTTTACCAGAGAGCTGTGTCAAGCAGAAAGCTGTCTGGAGCAGACTGCAGAGCCAAGTGGTATCGGTATCTATAGAGCTTTTTGGAGAATCATCTTAAGCAGAACACAAGGTTGTCAGTTTGTACCCATGATTGACTTCAAGTCATTTCTTTTGCTGCTCCCAAATACCTTGAACCCTTCTCCAAGCTAAGGCTGGTCCTTGGCAACAAATAAGATATTTACATTATGATTCCTAGCAGAAGCAAATTACAGTTGTGAAGCAGCAATCAAATAATTTTATGGTTACAACATGAAGAACTATATGAAAGGGTTGTAGCATTTGGAAGGTTGAGAACCACTGCCTCAGAGCCTGAGGGAACTGCCACTTGTTTCTCAGAATTGGGACCACAGGGAAGCATCAACATCAATTTCCAGCTTAGGGCTCAGCTTTGAACATACATGTGATAGGAGGGATACAAAATGACATTTGAAAGAAGATGCCAGCATCATAAAAATTAACTGACATGAATAATGCATATGCCTGTGTATGTGACTGGAAATATGTAAAACTGTAGCCATGGGGGGGGGGGCGGGTATCACAGATAATAGTTTTCTTTAGAATTTTCCAGTGTGTGTACTACACAGCAGGCTTCATTACTTGACAGAGATACAAGTTATATTGCGTTACCAAGCTGTGTTTAGTTTTCAAAGTACTACCATGGTCTTTAACCCCCGTCATCATGGTCTGGCGTGTGTTTGGGTTCGCTTGCTTTGTCTGGGAAAGATCTGAACACAACTCTTGCCCATTTCAACTTGTTTTTCACCGACATCCAAGATACCTTTAGTGTACCTGGGCTCTGGGGGCACTCAGTGGGCTGCTGATTCTCTGGATCCTTTGAACATGAGAATTTGAGGACAGTGTGGGTCCTAGAATGAATTCAGGAAACCTGTGCAGAGAAGCTCACCAGAGGGAGCCTGCTGCTGAAGTAGCTTGTTCTCCCATGCTGGCCATCTTGTTTTAGGTGAGCTTGTTCACCTGGACAACTTTGGAGTCTTCATTCAGTCAAGTCTGTTCAGTGCTGAGCCCCTCTCAGCTCCCCAGAGCAAGGCTTAGGGTGTCTGGAACTGGCTGCACAGGGTGTGGTTGTTTATAGGGTTCCTCTCGCCACTAACATTACACTGGATGGCTCTTTACTTAAGTACTTACTTAATTTTTTGAGGTAAGGTTTTATAATGTATCCCAGGCTGGCCTAAAACCCTTGCAAATTCTATCTGAGCCTCCCAGTGCTAATACTGTACTGTCAGCTGTCTGTGTGCAGTCTGCATCAGCTGGTGAGCACTTGCCGTGCTTCTCTCTTTTCCGAGTGTCCCACCACCTCATCCCGCAGGGCACCTTTACTTCTGCTATTCTGCTCAGCATTATTCCTAAGTTTAGTTCCCATGTATGGGAAAACCCTGCAAATTAAGGTCACAGTCTACCATGTCCAGATAGAATAACTAGAGAAAATAACCAACCTTGAAGTCAGGATAGCTCCTCTGAATTCAGTGTAAAACAGAGGACTCCCTTTACCATCAGGGCTTGCCCTTCCCTGACCTTGTCTGGGGAGCTCTCGATCCCCACCCTCTACCTACAGAATGCCAGCATTGTAGGTTCAACTTCTTTTTTCTGGATAACAGCCTGTCCAACAAGCACCTGGAATTCCTGGAATGCCTTCCCATGCAAATGAGGCATTTTTCAGTACCCTAATCTCTAGCCAATGATATAAGCCCTAGAAATTGCTGATCCCTTCCCCAAAACTATATAGCCCTTCATTCACCCAGAATACCGTTGAGCTACCTCTCTGAAGCTGGCCCTGGAAGTCTTTCATTTCTGTTGTACTCATGGACAGGCTGTTGGAACCTGTTCTTCAACTCTGTTCCCTTTGTCCTCTTGTGCAAGTGGCCAAAGCCCCCAGGGAGAAGGAAGGACCCCATCCATGGTGCCTGACACTGTCCTATGGCTGTCCTCTGGCATTGCCCTTGCCACCTCATTTTATTCCTGAGATCTCCTGGGTCCCAGCAGTCACTATGCAGTGTGTCCTCTGGTGTCCCCCACCTAGCCTGACTCCAAGGTTGGTTTTTTTCTCTGAAATACACCCAGCCCCTTTTTGTTTGCATTTGTCTGCGAACAGGGCTAAGTCCCATGCTAGCCCCTAGGAGGTGGCACGCTCTCCAATGGGTAAATCTCTGGAGACTACCTCATGAGGTTCAGCAGTAGCCCTTCTGCCCTCCACCTCCACCCTAGAACAGTCAGTTTCCCCAGGCTATCTCAGGCCTAGAGGCCTCGAAGACAGTTATTTCCCTGTGTCGTTGATCATGTCACCTTCTAAAACATGCTGTTTCCATGGCAACTTTCACAGCCAAGGCTGGTTCAAGTTTCTATAGACAAAAGCAGTTGTTGCTATTGGGACTAATTGGAGTTAAGTTATTTTAGTTCCCATGAAGAAAATCACTGTCTTTGGACTATCACAGGATAAGCCTTATCTTTGGAGTGTAACGTGTTCCATGCACAACGAGTTTGCCCTCTTCTTTCCAAAGCAGTGGCATACTTCAGAACATTTTTCCACCCAGCTTTTCATCATTTCTCTCTCAGAGCTCTACACAGCGTCTTTGGACTAATTAGACGAGATGTTGGGCCTTTTCTCAGTAAATTGTTCCTTCTGAGCTAGCCCAAGATGCTCTCTTCCAGGATAGACAGAGGAGGACAGAAGGTGTGTGTTCAACCAAGGATCTTCAGTGAGAGTGTGCAGAGCCAGCTATACAGGGACTGGTTCTAATGCCAAGGCCATCAAGGGAACTGTGCCCATGAATGAGGCTCCTAAAGATTTGTCCATCATGTTGTTTGTTTGTTTGTTTGTTTGCTTGCTTGCTTTGCTTTTTTCAGTCTCTAAGATGTTGGGGTCACACCATGGTGTCCGTGCTTCTGCTCCATTCCTGTCTGTGCCTGGTAGCCAAGGTCACATGGGCTTGAATGAGATCTAAGATTCCATATTTACGATGGCTATAGACTAAGAGTTCTGTCTGCTTTCTTCTCTGCTGTTCTTATGGCCTTGGGGAGAGGTAATCTCGATTGGGGCACATAGTCCCCTGCCCTATTCAGACCATCTGAAAGGCTGGGGACAGTTGGCTTTCTGTGGCCAGCTTTCCTGTGGCAAAGGTTTGGCAACCAATGTTTTTTGTTGTTGTTTGTTTGTTTTTTTATCTCTACTATCTGTATGACTAGTTCTATAATAAAAAAAGATTCGAATGTGTATCATATAAGAAACTCCATAATCCTATGCTTAGAGGCCTTCTATTTGTGAAATCATTTGTCTAAATCACACACATGCCAAGTTACCAAACTAATGTTAATAAAACTATAATATTAAACTGACAAGATATGTTGGTGGATCTAAATTGCTAGTCAACTGGTGAATGGACAGCAATGCCTGCAGAGCTGGTCCCTTTAATGTTGTGTGTCAATATATAGTGACACAATGTAAAGCCTAGACATTTGTCTCTGCTTATACCAGGGCAATCCCTCTCCCCTCTATGTGCCATGATGCCATTCCCACACAAAGTGGGGTCAATATGTTTCATTTTTTCCTCTGCCTTGTATTTATTTTCCATCTGTAAATTTATATAACATGCAAGTGTTCATTTCCTGTGTGGTTTATCTCCCTCTATTCCAAGAGCAACATTTTTAAATTTTGATGAAGTGAGTTGATAAGTTTCGGATTTATGAGTCACATGTTAGGTTTTGTTGAACCTCGGGATGTCCACAGACACTCTCTGTGCTTTGTTAGGTTTTATGGCTTTGGGTTTTGCTTGTAGGTCTGCAGTGCATTTTGAGTTGATGGTTATAGAGGTGCAAGGTGAAGGTTCAAGTTCATTGTTTTTGTGTCAAGACAACCATTTGCCCTTACAAGTTCTTTGCCTCTCAATTCGGGGAACTCATCACTGCCCTGGACTCTGTAGAGGTAGTCATATCAACAACCCTAGTCCACCTGGATTCATGTCTAGTCTGGCTCCTTAGCTTTCTCTTTCTCTCTCTCTCTTTCTCTCTCTTCTTCCATTCCATTATCTTTATTTATTAAACTCTTTTTTTTTTTTTCATCTTTTGGGACTGAACCTCATTGCCTCACATAAGCTAGGCAATCTCTGTACAACTGAGCTCTACCTCAAACTCTCATAGTCTTTAAAGACACAGTTCTTTGAGAATTTCAATGTGCTTTGATCTTATTAACTCCTCCAAGACTCCTAAGAACCACCCACCTGTTTTCCCTGCCCACAGAACTGTGTATCTTTTTTTCTTAAACCCTTTAAGTCCAGTTTTGCTATCTACCTTGTAATAGAGGGCATGGGACACTGTGAAACCACCAAAAGGGAATACTCCATGGATAGAAGAAAGGTTTACTGGGAATCAGACTGCCAAGGCTATATCTAGGTGGGGGACGAGATGGGCGGAGAAAACCACTGTATATGTATATATATGACAGTCAGCAGGGTGGGGGCCCTTGCTCTGATGCAGGCTGTTCAGAATAACTAGGAACTAGATGTCCTTTTGGGGGTGGATTAAGGGATTAAAGAAGGACCTGGAAAACAGAAGTTTGTCTTACTGAGATCTGCAGAGAAATGCTGAATTTACACTTCTGTTTACCCAATAACAATCTTCCTGTTTACCAGATCAGAGTCCTTTTGTCATCAGCATTGCCATTTGGGTGTCAGGGTAGGGGATGGGGGGGGGGTGGAGGGGGGGGGATGGGATAGGGAATGCACTTTGGACCTAACACACATATTCTTGAATAGGTGATTTTCCTCTAGAGATCTGTGGCTCCACTTAGAGATAAAAAGGTCTACACTTTTTAAGAAAACTGACTTTCCTTCTCCCAGAAGCTACTAATTGTCAATAGCTCCTCAGCTAGGGGTGAGACTTTGTGTCTACCTCTCCCCTCCATGTTGGGATTTGATCTGGCTTGGACTTGCTCAGGTCTTGTTCATCATGTTATCCCAACTACTGTGGGTTCATACATACAGCTGTCCTGCTGTATCTACAAGACACTGTTCTTATTGTCATCTGCCACTTCTGGCTCTCCCACTCTTTCTGTTCCCTCTTCTGTAATGACCCCTGAGCCTCTGGAGGAGATGGGTGTGATGTAGATACCCCATTTAGGATTGAGTGTTTTGCAGTCTCATAGTCTCTACCCTTTGGCCAGTTGTGGGTCTCTGCTAATCACCATCTGCTGCAAATAGACTCTTTTCTGATGTGAGTTGAGGGATGCAATATTCCAGGGTGTAACCACAAGTCATTAGGAGTCAGTTTCGAAGAGTGGGCTAATAATAGAATGCATCAGTGTGGGCTGTTGTGACAGCCAATTAGAGAACAAAGGTGTTACACACACGCAAGGGCGTGTCACCCAGAACATGCTCAGGATTTTTCTATCTTAACAGCCACCACCATCCTCAGATGATTCCTCAGCCTAGTGCAGGACTCCAGCTTGTCCCCTGCTGTCCTACCTTGTCTTGCTCTTTCTCATTTTTAATCACAAGCACCCAGACTCTTCACATCACACCATCTACCCATCCTCTTGTTCTGTTTGCTGAACTCTCTGTGTTCTCTTGTTCCTTTGTCTGGCACACTTGCTAAGACTTTGCTCCCAGCAGCAGGAGAGAGCCACTATAGGCAGTAGTCCAGAGTCTCACGAGATCTCACCATCTCAGAACCTCCTTGGAGCATTCATACTCTGTGCTTCCAGAAGAATCTAGAGAATTAGCCTTGGCCCTCTGGTTACAGACCCAGGCTCTAGCAGCAATTTCCTGACTTACTTAATGTCTCCATTGAGAAGGGTCACTTAAACCGTGAGCCCGGTTCTTCCTTAGTAATAATAAGAGAAAGAAGAGCTCCTTGAGATCACTGTGAGGACGAGATGTCACTGGAAATAAAAGCCACTTAGAGAATGACAGGTGCACACTAGCACTACTCACCGTTAACTCATTCTAAAGGCAACCCGGGTCAGGACGTTAGCCACAGAGAGCAGAAAGAGCCAGCTGTTACAAGGCTGAATGTGCTAACCGTCGAGAGAAAGCCAAGCCTCTCAGATCTTAACTCAAAGAGATGCTTCATTTTCTCCTTTTTACTGCCCAGGAAAAACAGAAAGAAAGAAAGAAATTAAGAAATCAAGAAGGAAGGAAGGAAGGAAGGAAGGAAGGAAGGAAGGAAGGAAGGAAGGAAGGAAGAGAGGAGAATAGAAAGCTTGATTGGCAGGTAGTTGAAGCATCCAGTTTGGGTTCAGAGTCCCCCTCCTAACTGGGACTGGTGCATTGCCTACAGGGACATCTATTGCCTCTGGCCCTTCCTGCCAATTTCTCTGCTTTCCATTTGCTCTGAGGATCTTCCTGCCTCCCCATCACGATGCCCTGTTTCACCACAGGCCCAGAAGTGATAGAACCAGATCACCATGGCAAGAATAAGCCTTTCATCCTTCATGTGGTTTTCCCGTGCTTCACTGTGTTTCGAGTTTCAGTGACTCTTCAGTAAGAATGCTCTGAGCTTTCATTATGGTTTTGAGCACTTCCATCCAGTCAAGGCCCTCAGTGCAGATTAGAAACAAAAGTCGATCTGGAGCTAGGAACCACACAGTGGCAGAGCCATGGTCTATATTTGCATTCCCCTGGTCACTGAAGGCTTGAGGAGATTATCACGAGAGCTGAGTGCAACTACCAAGAATTGGGCAGTCAACTCCAGGCTTAGCGCCTGCCACAACCCAGGACTGTCCATCTAGAGATATCAGCAGCAGAGGTGCCAGAAGAGGTTTGTGAGTGAGGTAAAGGATGGAGCATATGGTGTGTGTGTGGGGTGGGGGGCATTGTAGTAGCAGCAGTGACAGCTGCTCACCATTAGCCTCCTATCCTGTCTTTGTCTTTAAGCCTCTTAGAGTTATTTTTCCATTGTTCAGGAAGCTGAGCTGAGCTGACAAGAGAAAGCAGGTACTCTCAGCCGAGCTGGCGTATGTTCTAGTCACTGGGACATGGGCTACAGACCTTCCAGTGGAGACAGAGCTACAGCAGCTGTACTGCTGACTAGGGAACTTGCCGTTGTTTCTGCCTGTCCTTTTGTTCTGTGAGGAGTGAGGACCGTCCTCCTAATCCTTAAGATGCAGCTGACCTCTGAGAGGTAGTGTCCCTGGCTGCAGACCTCAGGTGAGAGTGTGGCACCCGAGGATGTGCAGCTCTGGGTCTGGCTGCCTCCAGGGTATGAAGGGAGGATGGTATGACAATCCGTAGACCTCTGCTCAGTAGGCTGTTCATGCACCACGAAGAGAAGGTACATTGGGACAGGCATGGGCCATGTCTGCAGCCCCCTTAGATCCTTCAGGCTCATGTTGATTGTTACTTTTGTTTCCGGCCCTCTGAAGGCCAGCCAGTGGTGCCAACCTGACCAATACTATGCCTGCCTATGTCACAAGCACTGGATTTAACTCTTATCCTGCTGAAGGTTAGACCCCAGCTCATCACAGATGGCCCTTTTCATGGGAAGTCAAGCCTGCTCAGTGGCAGCTTTGGTAGCAGTCTTAATCCCCAGGGCATAAGGCCAGCAGTGCCATTGTCTTAGTCAGTATTCTATCTCAGTGAAGAAACACTGTGACCACGGGAAAGCTTATGAAGGAAAACATTTCATTGGGGCTGGCTTATTGTTTCAGAGGTTCAGTCTATTTCCATGGTGGGGAACATGGTGGTATGTAGGCAGACCTGGTGCTGGAGAGGTAGCATTCTACATCCAGAGCTGCAGGCAGCAAGAAGAAAGAAGAGATCCTGGGCCTAGCTTGAGCATTTGAAACCTGAAAGCCACCTACCGTGACATACTTTCATTAACCCATAAGGTCACACCCATTCCAACAAGGCCACACCTTCTAATCCCTGTGAAGTAGCACCACTCCCTTATGACCAAGCATTCAAATCTATGATCCTGTAGGGGCCCATTCTTGATCAATCCACTACAGCCAAGTCGATGGCTTTACTGCCAACAGGTTCATATTCCACTTCTCATGCTAATCCAAAAGGTGCCTGCACACTGTACTTCACAGAGGGTAATATGTTTCTACATGCAGTTGTCTTTATTCCAGTGATTGCTGTTACCGTAGTGTTTGATGATAATAAAAGTCATTGCATTAAATAGATCCAGCCGGAACCTGGAGAGGGGTCCACAGGGATCCTCTGCTGCCCCAAATCTGAATGACCTCATGGACCATTGTGCAGCATGTGGTTGTATGTTGGTTGTCTGTTGAAGAAAACAGGCAACTGTAATAGATGGAGAGTGGGTCAATAGTCATCTCTTTTATTTTTAAAGAGTGGCTTTCTCCGTCGGGACATACTTAGCATGTTACACTGCACATCATTTACAGGGTACAACTCATTGGTTCCAGCGTGTTCACAGAAAGGCTTTAAACCACAGTTACATCAATTTTGAGTTTCACCCCGCCTCCCTAAAGAGTCCTGTCAGTGGCCTCTCTCCTCTTCTCTCAATCAGCTCCCAGCTGCAGCAGTCATTGATCTACTTTTAGTCTTTATAGATTTGCCCTCTCTGGACATTCCTGACAAATGGGCTCAACTGATGCTTGGTGGTTTATTATCAGCCCCTTCTTCAGAACATTGGCTATAGGGCTTCTCATGTTGTGGCCAGCCTTTCTGTCCCTTTAATTACTAACCTGAGTTCCACTGTGTAGCTATGGCATGCTTCACCCGCCCATTTACCAGTTGATAGTCAGTGAGCCTGTGTCCCCCTTTGGTCTGTTATGGATGATGTTGCTGGGAGTGTTTACACACAGGCCTTGGATAGAGAAGTCTTCATTTCTCCTGGACCTATAGCTAGGAATGAAATTGTTGTGCTGTATGTAATTCTGTGTTTAACTTTTAAAATTCCTTCTTAAATCAGCTTTGGAGATTTTATACCATCATCACCACTACTCTGTCCCTTGGGAATCTGTTGATTTTTAAAGTTTAAAAGTTCATTGGTAGAAATGTATTCATAATATCCTCTTCCCTTGTTTCTGTCTTGGTGTTGTAAAGAGATAAGGTTTAATATTCCCATCTGCGCCTTCTCTCTCTTCTTCCCTTGGTCCTTCTCCGTGGCCTTTTGTATTTTAATGAGTTTGATATTGCCTTTTTAATACCACAGTGATCAGGCCTAGCTGTCAAGCTCCTTCCTCTTGGTATCAGGAGGGGCAATGAACAGAGCCTCTTGTACTGGCTCCCACGGCCAGGGAATCTGGGAGAGTGGACTTGGAGCTCTCAAAGAGAATGTTGTCTTTGAACCAGAGAGCAGCAGAAGGGCGGCTTGCTGTAAGGGAAGCAGGCAAGTGGCACTGGGGACCCCAGACAGCCTGGATGAGCCGCACTGTCATTCTTGATGCTTTCACACAGGGACATAGGGCACATGCATGACGAGAGACTGAGGCTTGGAGTCATTAAATAACTTCCCCAAAGTCATGCAGCTACCATGGGCAGAACTCGACTAGAGTCCCAGTCTGTTTAATTCAAGCGCCTATACTCTACAGAACCTCCCTGTACCATATTTTGATTATGAAGGATTTAAGGGATATAGCTGAACTTTATTTACAAGAAAGACAAAAATAGAACCTATTTAATGTAAGCAGCAATATACACACACAGGCACACACACACACCATCTCCTTCATCTCATTAGTTTGCCCTGTGCTCTGTTCCCTCTGTTGAGGGTGGTCTTGTTTTGGAATGGAGCCTGGCACTCTATAAACACAAGGAGAGCCCCTTGCTTCTATTTGCAGCTCTAGAACATCCACTGAAAGAAGAGATGTGCAGTTCGCATCCGACATTCTCCAGGTGCTATGATTTCACTATTGTGCTACAAAATAAGGTACCTGACTTGTCTGCGAATCTCCTAGAAGCCCTGAACTTGGACGATAAACTCATTTCCTCCCTCATGAAGGTGTACAAACCCTGAATAGGCTCACTAACTCTTCCTTCTCTCCTCTGCTCTTCTCTCCCCTCCCCTCTCCACTCTCTCTCCCTTCCTCCCTACCCTCTGTCCTTCCCTCCCTCCGTCCCTCCCTCCCTTTCCCCTGCCCGCCTCAGCCTCATTGCTGAAGTGTATCTCCCAACCAGGAGGATCAGTTAAACCAGTCCACAGCCCTGCTCTGAGTCTCAGGACCCTCAGTAAGCAGCTGCTATGCAGCAGGAGGATGCAGGGGTCCTCATTCCAAAGTTCTATGGATGTGAGGCTAGGAGTGCAAATAGCTGCACATCTCTCTGGTCATGGCTTCATGGAGAAGGCTCCCTGGGTAACCATGGAGCTATCACTGGCCCCTGCCAGCATCTGCAGTCCTCCAGCTGGGTGCTCCCTCTTTTCAGAGGGAGCAGGCACACTCTAGCTGGGGCTATGATTCGTTCTCTTTTAATTTTTAAGTTGCTCTCCATCTCATTATGTTGTTTCATTTCCTTCCATCTGGCACTCTGAGACTTTCACAGTATGAAATTTAAAATGAAGATGATGAAGATGATAATATTGATCAAAAAAGAGCACAGGGCAAGAAAAAAAAAACCTCCGCAGTTATAATAAACTTTGGTTTCTTCCCTGTTTATCTGTCCATTGATTTGTGTCAGTAGCCACAGCAATGTCTGAGGGGATGTGTTAGGAGCTGGAACATTGGAGCTGCTCTGGAGGTGTGGGATTTCTGTGTAACCAGGCTTTCCATACTTGGGTGCTAGTTACTAGAGCTCCTCTCAGGAGCACTTGGGAGGTAGGAGGTGCATAAAGGAGGGTATGCCAACTAACTGATGAAGAAGAGGCTCTCAAGCATGTGGTCAGCAGGCCCCGTCCAGCTCAGATAGACCTGTCACTTAAAATGTACAGGAAGTTTCAGACTCAATCTGGCCTCTCTTTTTCTAGAAACACCAGAAGCCATGTGTAGGAGCTATAGGCTATTATGTGTCCCGTACCATGTACTCTTTAGTTCCGTCTACCTGAAAGGAAGTTGGGTCAGGTGACTAGGTCTGGACCCCTTGGACCTACCCCTTCACAGGTCTGGTCTTCTGGGCCAAGGGAACATTTTTGTTGCTGCCTGGAACTTGGAGATTTTCTTCCAATTCTAGGATTTATGAGTTTAAAGCCCCTGGGTAACACTGGGTATTAAACTGCGACTAGATCTGGTCATGCTGTTCTGATCAGTGCCTTGTGTGATCGAGCATGTGCTCGCTCTGAGTGCCCCCAGAACTGTGGAGGCCCAGAGGCCCAGAGGATGAGGTGATGGAACTGAGGGACACAAGATGTGCATCAACTAGAGAGCAACCTACATCCTATCCTCTTCACAGCAGCAGCTCCGGGGTGGAGCTAGGTGGGCAGAGCAGAACCTACCCTGGAAACAGGGCAGTGGGCAAAGGGAACCACTGGGTTGGGCAGCGCTTGCCCTACATGGTGGAACCTGCCAGACCCCTCTTGGGCTCTCTGACCTTTTCCCTTGTCTCCTTTTCTGAGTCCAGCTCTTGTCCCATGTACCTCTGACTAGGCTGCCCTGCCTCTTCAGGCCCAGCTAAGGAGCAACCCCTTCTAGGCCCCTCCATGGCCTCATTCTGAACTTTGGTTCATTCTCAAGGTTCATCTCAAGGTCAGATGGCCTGAAAATATAGTCTCTATCAGAGTCTGGAGAGACATGGTGGGCCTCTGTATCTGCCGGCCTGCGCGCCTGCGTATCTGTCTTTCTGCCCACTCTGTTGGTGTCTGCCCACTTCCATGTCTGTTTCTATCTCCTCGTTGTTTGAATGCAAAACAGTACTTTCTTTCACTCTCGACTCCCAGCCCCTGTCTGAGATGTTGAAGGAAAGGGTCACTCCTGAGAGGTAGCAAAGGCAGGGGGGATAGGAACCTGCAATGCCATATCCAGCCATTACCTTTCGCCTTCAGAATATGACTTGGGACAATTCTGTACGGGCAGAAGATTGGTACAGGGAAGGCCTTTCACTCCAAAGCCTGCCATCTCTAACCACCCCTGTGCCGCCTCATTGCTCTCTGGGTTTTTGGTTTTTTTTTGTTTTTTTTTGGAGGGAGCACTGGGTTGACAGGAGACAGGAAGTGCTGTGTGGCCAAGACCCCCAAAGACTAATAAGGTCATAATAGGCGAAAGAAGCAACTGCCTTTTTTTAATCCTTTTTTTTTTCCTTTTTGTCTTTTGTCTCAAGTTAGGAAACTGCTGCTTGTCTCTAATTGTCAACCTCATAGTATAGGGGACTCTTGATGTCCTAACAGCATGGCTTTTCCAATATTAGACTGGATCGCTGGAGGACTTTTCTGGGTGAGACAGTCTCTCACGAGCTTGACTTTTCTGTTCAACCTCCAAAGGTGCAAACCAGCCCAGGAAGGGGGTCCTTCTTACTCCAAGTGTCCCTAACACGATTTTCACCTTGTCTGTCCATGGAGTGTCTTCTGGGACCGGAGGGAACAGAAGGGCCCCAGTGGCAGACACGCAGCAATGGCCTTGTCAAATGCTAGTCAGAGAAAGCGTCATCACCCGCGCTTAACTCGATTAGAAGCCGCGGTGGCACCAGTAATACTACGTGACATTTATGTGAGCATTTGCACTTCACACTGTGCTGGCCCAGTGTTTGTCTCCACGGCCCCGCCTGCCTGCCAGGAGCTGGTCCAGACCGCTGTTGTTTTAATCCTTTTTCCTTCTCAGCATTTCCTCCCGACTTCCATCATATGTGGTGTGGGCTTTGTTTGCTCTGCCGATTTTCCTGTTGCCTTTGCCAGTGCCAATCTGTCCCCAGCACCCCATCGCTGTAAGGCACAGGCCTGGCCACCGTATCTCATCTTAATCCAGCTCCTGGCCAACCACCCTGGAATGGCATTGCCTTTCTTCTTGTGACAGCAGCCCCCTAACCGCTGCAGAAATAGCATGTGTTCATTTTCAAAAGATAAGGAGAAGTAACTTTTAAATCACACTTAATCCCCCCGCCAAGAGTAAGGCTGCCATTCTCCGGACTCAGCGTATCGATAGCTGCGTGGAGAGCACTTGTTTTATGCAAGTGGTTTGCGTTTGCTCCCCAGCATCTGACAAGAGCTTTCTTGCCCTTCTTCATGGCTTCCCAGTGTGTGTTAGGTGGAGAGAGGTGGGCAAGCAAGCCCTTGCTGGGGTATGATGGGGGCCTCTCCTACCTTCTGACCAACCTTCACCTAGTGACTCGCCTTATTTGAAGTGCTCCTTCATCCTATGCCCACCCCATGCTCATGGCTGGATCTGTTATCCCCCAATGGCCCAAGGAGTCTCTCTTCATCTGAGAAGGTTCCCCCATTCCCTGCTAGGCAGGCCAGAGCAGTGAGCCCTCCCTGTATAGAAGACAGCACAGGTATGCACCTTTCCCATTCTCCATCCCTCCCAGCCGCTGCAGCCCTAGAATTCTCCTCCCAGGCTTCTGGGATAGAAGACTCTGAGAGATGACCTCAGATGTCTCTCTGTTGCCTTCATGCTGTCTTCTCTGCCCCAACAAAGCTCATACAGTTGTTTGTTTGTTTGTTTGTTTGTTTGTTTTGCAGGGATGCTTTCTGCTTGTCCATTCTTCTGCTAGTTGGAGCTGTGTTCTTCCCATTGTTAGATGGGGACTGTGAGCCTCAGAGCCACAGCTCAGGTCACAGTTCAGCTGCCTGCTATACCTACAGGGATGGATCCCTATGTAGGTGAATGCTGGCCCTTAAAGGCCCAGGTCCAAAGGCCCATGGAGCTGGCCCAGATTGTCTGCTACCAGCAGCAGAAGAGGCCCCTTTTCTGGTCTCCAAGGTGGGCCTGACCATTTGTCCTGCCTTGGAATTACTCAGCTGGTAAAGGCAGCTTCCTGTGGGTGGAAGAATGAAAGAGAATTGCTGAGCGTGTTAAATGATGTCTCAGACCAGGACTGATTGTTAAGTGAAGGATTTAAGGCTGTGAGTACTGCTCAGAGTGCTGGAGACCAGTCAGCAGCACTAGGTCCAAGACTCAAGAGTGGCATCAGGGGGTCCAGGTTGCCAGTGCCTGTGAAAATTGGCATGAGTTGGCACGGATTGTTTGTCATGATTGCAGCCATTGTTCATTGGTACACGCTCCTGCAAGCAGCTTGTCATCTGTACATGCTCCTGCTATCTTGCAATTGCTTGTTTCTCTCTGCTTCTCTCCCTTCTGCTCTCCCTTCTTTTCCTCCCCTCTTTTCTTTCTCCCTTCCCCCTCACTGAACTTGAAGGCAAGGGATTCAGTCACATTTACCTAAAATAGTGGCTGTTGGTATGCGCACATCTTACTGAATGAGTCACTGCAGGCAACGACACAGCTTAATCCATTTTGGGTTTGGGGATAATTTTCAGAAGTGATTTCTACTCAGCATAACTTCCCATGTACGTTTCTGGAATTTACTACCAGCTAAGGTTGGGAAAATGTGGGTAGAAAGCCATTATGATAAAATCAGGTACATTTACAAAAGCAGTAACGGCACTTCTTAACCATGTCCAGGCAGAGGCAAATGTCTTCTCTAGTCCGCCCCCTATCTTTCTCCGTGCACAACATCCCCATATGCTGTCACCGATACCAGGGTATGAGTAAGCCGGAGTTCAGGTGGATCATGCAGTTTACGTAGATGCACACGACAGGGGAAGGTGGAACTAGATTTTTTTTTTTTTTAAATCAGTCCCAAACCAATTGCAGACACCAGTTAGATCTCAGGGGTGTCTAATCTGATCCCCAAGACCTGTTGCAGGATGAATAGAAGACAAAGCAAGGGATCAGTGGTGAAGAAACTGACCAGCAAGCAGAAACCCCAGAAGCCCATGTTTGAGATGAAGTCAGCTTTGGTCCTAGGGAGGAAGGATCCAGCCATGCTGTGGGCCATCTGGGAGACGCCATGAAGAAATGTCACCTCACCACTGGAGGTGAATGGGGCATGGTATTTGGGGGCCTAGGTCTGGCCCTGTTGTCTCTATGAGCCCACTGGCAGGGTCCTGCTCTGACCGGGAATACAAGGTGTGGACCGGCAGCTCTGCTTTTGTTCAGACTATGTGGTGCATGGATTCATGGGAAACCTTTCCTGCAGGAAAGACACACTCTCACTTGGAAGGGCGGTTCTCAGGACAACTATCGCACAGTTTCCTTAGAGTTTTACATATTTCTGTTCTCACTAGGCCATAATTCTAAAAACATTGGAAGGGGTTTTTGGTTACAGACTTTCCTGAATCAGAACAAATGGGCGAGGTAGACCCAGGGCCTGGTACAACCCAGAGCACCTCTTCGTAGATGTGCACCCAAGGAATTGCCTGACAAGGCAGACTTACACACTGGTCAGGAAGAACTGTCTTCAGACATCGGCTCAGACGCCTAGTGACATGCATGGATGGGCAGCTGAGGGACTAGAGAAAGATGGCTCCTGGGTCAGAGGCGGGAGATGCTTCTGGAAGGTGCAGCTTTGTACTAGGTCCCAAGGAGCAAGCTCTTATATTCTGGAGAGGAGGTACAGGGAGTTCCAGGAAGAAACCTCATAGTTTTTTAACTAATTTAAGCTAGGTAACAGGCTGTCCCTAAATGTCAATGAAGAAAAGCAGAAATGGATGCCATTGCACAATACACATAGCAAGGGGTTGATGAAGGCTTGGGAACTTTCCTTATGTGCCCTTTCCATCCCAAGAATCAGGCTGGCTGGCTGGCCTCACCTTGTCCTTGTGGCATGGTAGAGAAAACTTACTTAACACTCAATGGTCCAACACCATCCAACATAGCCAGATGTCCTTCTGCTTGGACAAAGCCAGGTGGACATCCTGGTGAGTGAGGTGTGGCAGTGTTAAAGATCCTCCATATGACAGTCCCATGGCTCCTGGGCCACCCTAGGGGTCTTCAGAGCTGCATTGTCCATGAGCAGGCCTTCCAAGGGCTGTCCTTCATGGAAGTACATGAAGCCCCATGGCTGGCGCTACGCTTTTGCACTCTTTGGCCTTTTTCCTCAGTTTGAATTGTGTTGTTGCTCTCTGGTGCTGCTGCAATGCTTGACAGATTCTCTGTGAAGAAGGGAAAACCTTCTGCATAAATCATCTTGAGTAGCATTTTCTAATTTGGATCATGGTGAAACAACTCTGGACGATTTTTATTCTTTATTTTCGCCATGGTTCCTCTGACAGGCCATCGTGAGCTGCCAGAATGTAATCTATCAGAGTCATATATTTTCAGGGTGATATGGGTTTAATCCCTCACCGAGGCAGTCATGTTTCTCTCCCTCTTCTGCAGCACAGAACTTGTAGTGCTTAATAACACCATGATAAGATAGGACAGTCAGAATCTCGGATTTAACGTGATGGGCTGGAAAATGACCAGTAACCATGTTCTTTTCTTTGTCTGGGTCTTCTGTGACTATTTGGACACAGTGCTGTGGTCTGGCTGTTTCAGTCTGGAGTCCCTGTGAAGCACCAAGAGAAAGCACACTTTCTAGACCAAGAGACCCCAGGCTCAGACCTGAGCTTTGGCCAACTTTGGAGCGTGCATTTGTTTAAGTTGTTCAAAGAGGGGACTGGGCTATGTGGCTTTCACGATTCCATGTGGCTATAATATAATGTACCCAGTAGGCAGCTGTCTCATGTGTACAGGCCTTGGGGAAGGAGTGCCATCCATCCTAGAGATCCCATTGGTCAAACTCTGCCTGAGCATTGCCACTCTCCCTGCTTTCTACTGTGTAGAATTGGGTTGTCAGCTATCTCCCAAAGTGGTTGTGGGGTTTAGAGGCAAATTCAAGACCAGTGTCGTTGGCACTTGATACACAGAAGTACTTCCTTATTAATTTTCTCATCCGTTATATTGGAAAACAGCCTGGCAATGTTGAATGAGTTCCCAACTTCACAGCTTCTGGGTATAAAAGAAGTAGGAATGATCTGGAAGCTCCTTTTGATGCCTGTTGGGCAGCCTGGCAGTTAGCAGGGCAAGAGTGGTGGCTTCTGGTGCTTTGTATTTGTGGGGGGTCAAGACTACCTTTGCATATTAATCCACCACCAGTACCTTTTGTCTTTTTAATGTCTTGGCTAGAGAAAAAAGGATGTGAGAGGTTACAGCCAGCTCCCTTGAAGGCTGCTTTCCTTGTGCCACAGTGAATGCAAAGCAGAAGTTCCTTTCCAAGCCTTTGATCTAGTCATTAACTCCCTTGTATGTAATCCTGAACTAACCAGCTATTCTACCCACCCCACAGTCTGCAGAATAATTTCCTATACATTTAGCTCTGCTTGCCTTTGCTCACAGTCCATGTCAACTACAGGTTGGCTGCAGCTCCAGCCCCACCACTACACGATACAGCCTGTCCCTTTGCTGCTGTCAGAATGGAGAGCATGGCCAAGGCTCAAGCAGCTCTTCCCAATTACCACCTCCTCATCTGTCCCTCTGAGAAATGATAGCTGTGAGTGCTGGCCAGCACTCATGATGCTCAGACCCTTTGGCATGTGCCTGCTAGAGAAGTTTAGGGAAGTGACTACTGGTCTGTCCCCAGCATCAGACTTCCACTTGGTAGCTTTGTGTGTTGTCCAGTTTGCCACAGAACAAGAGGAACGCTGAGCCATAGGGGGATGGCTACACCTTCTTGCAGATGAATGGGCCATGCTTTTAGACTCCAGAGGATACTGAGACTCAAAAGCAGAATGGGCCATGTAGGAAGGCAGGAAGAGCAAATTCTGGGAGTTCTGCTCTGCTCTGCTTGCTCAGCCATGGCTTTCCTTGAGTACTCTAGGGGACTGTACAGCCTTGACTGACAACAGTATCCAGCAGTATCCTTACAGCCCTCCATGATGGATGCCTGTACCAAGGTCCCTAGAACTGGAGGGTCTGTACAGAAGCTTGGCTTCAGACGAGACACACTGTACTTGTTCTAAAGGTAATAAGTAGAGCCTGAAGGTCAGGAAGGAAAAGGCAGCAGCCTGAGGACTCTTGTCAGGAGACAGACTGGCTGCCTGAGGACTCAGGAAAGATTGAGCTTTGCCACCTCGAAATCTGACCAGTACTGTTCCTGAGAATGGCTGAATACTTCTGCTGCTGAAAGAGCCTTCTTCTAAATAGAGTATCATACTTTATGTTTCACTGTGACGTAATGAGCTCTGTGTGTTCACTCCTCTGTGTCCTGCAGCACAAAACTTAGAGATGCCACTGTTTTGGATGAGTGACAGACACATCAAAAGGACTGTTAACAGAGTTTTAAGAGAATCATGTATACATACATATATACATACATGTATATCTGTTTGCACACATATTTTCTATAAAAAATGAAATTGCAAAATTTGTAGGCAAATGGATGATACTAGAAAAATTATGTTGAGTGAGGTAAGCCAGACTCAGGAAGACAAATGGCTCCTAGCTTCAAATTCTCCAGTATGACTATACAACATAGAGAATCCACAGAAACTAGGAAAGTGCATGGGGAGCATGAAGGGAGCACACTTTGAGAGGGGACTAACAAGATATAGGCAATATGAGATGGGGAATAGAATAGCGGGGAATGGGCTCAGGGTGGGGAGAGAGTAGGGAAATCAGTACAGAAGGAACAGTGACAAGGGGCAGATAACACCAAGGTTGGTTGATAAAGCCTCAAGAAATTATTTTATATTTTCCTAAAATTATTTAAAATATATTAGTGTATATATATGCCTATATGCATAACATACATGTGTACACATGTGTATACATACATAACATACATATGTACATACAGGCATACATAGCATACAGGCATACATAACATACATGTATACATACATACATGCATACATACATTCATATGGAAGCAATACCATGTGGGTGAACAATGGTTCCCCACAAAAACCATGACTGGAACTTGTAATATGTACAATTTCGCTGATGATGCTGGACCCCAGCATCATCTCTTGTCCTTGCTGACCATCGCTTTATGTTCTTTCATAAAGCATCTGCCTATAAAAGAGTCTCACCTATCTTCTTTTAAGCTGGCTTCAGTACTCACTGAGTTTAAGCCGTCTTTATATAGTCAGGTATAGGCTTCTTTGTCCCCAACTTGCTTTTGAAGATAGATGTCTGAGGTTTTGCCGAGGCTCTGCTTCTCCTGCTTTCTACCCCCACATGTGTATCTTCACTGCATGCACTGTCCCTGCCACTGTTCATGCTCTGTCGTGAACTCTTCCTGTTCTAGGCTGTGCCATGGTGTTGGTATATGGGGCATAGATCTCGATCTATTCTTCCTGGCCTCTGCTGGGTTGCTTGCAGCCCATCCATACTGTGTAACTCAGAGGAAAGTCCAGAGCTCACCTGTGTGCTCTGGGAGCCAACTCCAGTTCTCTTGTCAGCGCCTATGTTGGCTTAAATCTGCCTTTTCAGGTTGTAGCCTGAAGTCTGTGCAGAGTTACACACAGGATTAGAATCTTTCCAACCCCCTTTCCCAGTGGATACACCATAGAGCCGGTATGCACTCCAGCTCAGGTCCTGGCATTTCTAGGTAGGAAGATATGCTTCTGTTGAAGCTGAACTGTCATTTTGTTTGGCTGGGAAAGACAAGACCAGTCAGAAGGTGCTCAGTGGATGTGCTTCAGCACCAGTGGTCTGGGACAGTTGTGTCAGGTGACCAAATTGTGCCCTCACCCACACAACACTGCTTTCTCCCATGTGCTTTCTAAGAGAGCCAAATGGAATCCCAGCGAGAAGAAAGTGTTCAGATGCTGTCTTATGCACAAGCTAGGCAAGTGAAAGTGGGGCTGAAGCGCCACATACCAGGAGCAGGGCTGTGGGATCAGGATCAGGGTTTGGGGTCTGATGCCAGTGTAGAGATGCCAACAGGTAGGACCAGGGTGCAGGTGGCAGGGATTGCTGTCCAGAGATGCTGTACAGGTCCAGAGTACAGAGACAGGGGCTTTGAAGTCTAGACTCAGGAGAGTGGACCAAATGTCATTGTGACCCCAGTGCGCTCAAGGACTTCCCTAGAGTGTCTTTATCTTCATCATCACCAGCACCAATTTAGGTGCCTTTGGAATAAAAAGTCAAGGCCTGAGCACCAGGACTCCACTTCTCTCCATCCATACCTCGAGGTCAGTCTTTCCCAGATCAAGGATCAAGGCCACAGCCACTCACCTCTTCCTGTCTCTAGTATAAGTTTACTCCAGAGCCAGCCCATTCCTTCACACTCCACGAGGAGGATTCAGTCCTATTTAGAGTCTTCTGCAGCCACAGCAGCGATAGACGTGCTGTGGTACTCACTTCTAACCCTGAGAGGCTTCAGCGTGTGGACCCTTGCCTGTGGTTGTTTCTTGCTACACACCACTGTCCAGCTCAGAACTCCATTCAGCTTGTGCTGAGACCACTGTCCTCCAGTTCCAACCCTTCCTCTCTTACTCATGTGATCTTGGTGTATGGTCATCACTGCAGGAAGCTTTCTCCATCCATCCACCATGTTTCTCAACAGCTATGTGCTCCTCAGGAACCCTAGTTTCCTTCACAGTAAAGTGGGAGTGCAGCAGTGTCTGCCGCTCAGGGACTCAGAAAGCTGAGTACGAGTGACAAGCAGTCAGTGTTCTGTCTGATGGGCTGCCCCAAGCTCTTCTGAGATGAGTGGAGAACCTACCAACAGTTGGAATTGTGCCTGGTCTATAGGAAGAGCAGTATCTCTTCAGTCATGGTGCCCCCCTCAGTGGGCTTTTTCAGCCTCATTTTTCCCTTGCACCATGCCTCTCAAAATGAATTTTGACTTTCTGGAAATGTATTTAAAATTTGATTTTCTAAATCCGTATGGCCTTTCTACATATCCATATCCTATAAATATATTTGGTATTTATGCTATTTGTTGATGGTAATGAGGATGCTATCTTATATACATGCTAATTAGGCACTTTCCAATTTGTGGAGCCCTCCGAGAATCTCAAGGCTTGGGATATTTTGGTTGAACATGGTCCTTGGCAAGTACTCCAGATTGATCTTTGCCCAGGGTCTGTGCCACTCCCTACCTCTCTGCACCCAGGCCACTGGAGTATATGCCCACTTCTCTCACTCCATCACCCCCTGACCCTGATCCAGGACAGCAAATCACATACGAGGCCCAAGTCCTGCTGAAGAGCAACTAGCAGCTGCTATGCAAAGAATGACGGCAAGGGGGAGACTGATGCCTTCATGGAGACCCCAGGGAAGGGGGCTGAGGCCTGTGCCAGGTGTGGGGGAGAGGGAGGTGGGTGGGAACAGGCCCACAATGGTGAGATGCAGCAGGCTCAGGTACACACAGCTGCCACCTGATCAGGCTTCGAGGTGTCCAATGATCAGGCTTCCAGCTAGCTGTGGAAGGTGAGGCATGGACAGGTGGAAAGGAAGAGGTTCTGGGGAGAAGCAGGCTTGGGCCTGCGTTTAGATTTATTGGGGGAGGTGCCAGTGAGAGCATGTGCTGGAGTATCGGGATAGACAAACCTTCTAAAAGTTGCTCTGCTAAGCAGCAACAATAATGAAAAGACACACAGTCTCAATGAAGTCTGGCCATCTCCATTTTGATATATGTGTGTGTCATTTAAGACTCAGCAACCAGAGCTGGAGAGATGGCTCAGTGGTTAAGAGCATTGACTGCTCTTCTGAAGGTCCTGAGTTCAAATCCCAGCAACCACATGGTGGCTCACAATCATCTGTAATGAAAACTGATACCCTCTTCTGGTGTGTCTGAAGATAGCTACAGCGTACTTACATATAATAAATCTTAAAAAAAAAAAGACTCAGCAACCAGGATATTTCTCTGGTCCACAACAGTCATGGCCAAGGTAACCCATGATGCTCATGAGCCAGATGTACACACATCTGGGCTCAATGCTAGGGACCAAGTGGACGTTGGCTAGACCCCTGTGATGCTCAGTAGGGGCATAGCCTTGTGTCACAGAGAGACTTTGCCCTACCAGACATAGGAGCATGTCTGCCTCTTCAGAGCTCTCATGACCCCCCATGTACTACTGCTCCTGTGGCCACACACAACTTAGGCCTACTTTCCTCTTCCATTGGATATAGTCCATGATAGAGGGATGTCTCTAGGAATGAAATGAAAGAACAGTGGGACCCCATCATGTTGGGGATGGGGACAGTGTGGGGGCACACATACACAGGCAGTGAGTGCCTGGCAGCT
Source organism: Mus musculus (assembly GCF_000001635.26). Lineage (NCBI taxonomy): Eukaryota > Metazoa > Chordata > Mammalia > Rodentia > Muridae > Mus > Mus musculus. The sequence continues at coordinate 72,699,149 of NC_000081.6, read as the reverse complement.
GTTCTCTTGTCCAGGCCTGTTCTGGGCCTTGCTTCTGTTTTGCCACTCTGCTAGGAGCTATACTTAAGTGCTAGCATACAGGAGAATTTGTATCCTAATACTGAAAGATACCCGTACAAGAGCAGTGATCCATCTTGGCAAGCTTAGTAGGTTCAGCACCACTCACAGGGGACTTTCCTACTAAGGATTTTTTTTTTTTTCACTTCCATGGAGAGTGGACAATGGGAGCCTTGTAGTCCTTCCATTCTTGTTCTGTTTTCATTTCTCTTCTGGGTTGGTACATGACAGGATCCCAGGATATGGTGCAGTGCGTTTAGCCGTTCTGGGGGCTGGGGGAAGCATTTGAGATTTTGATCCCATTGGTCTGCTGGCTTATGTTTTTTTTTTTTTTACATCTACTTATTTATTTTGCATGTATAAGTGTGTGCATTTGTGTAGGTTTTGCATGCACACATTCCTATGTGTACATTTGTTTATGTGGACACATAAATACCAGAACATGCACGCCTGTGGAATCCTAGGACAGGTTGCAGGAGCTGGTTCTGCCCTTCTACGGGGTGATCCCAAAGACTGAACTCAGATGATCAGGCGTGGTGGCAAGTGCCTTTGCCTGCTGAGCCATCCCACCAGCTAGCTGACTTTTTTGGCTTCTGATTTGCATGACGAGGGAAGCACACGTCCTTCTTAAAGCCAGAGCTCAGATCCTTCCATGGAGCATGCTTGCCTTCTTTCTTCATTTCCATGCTAGGGCACAAACTACCAGAAGGCCTCCAGGTCTTTTCTCTCTGGCTCTTCAGCCTCCCTGGATTTTGAATGAGAGAATGATGTGTCCTGTGTGTCCTGGCCCTGCCTGCCTGATGTGAGCTAAGTGGATTCCAGCTACTTCCTTCCCTCTTTGCAACAGCATGAGGCTCAAAGGAAGCTTGTCTTCTGCCGTGGAAACAGATGTACTCTTAAGTTTAGTATCTAGACAATTCTGGTGTCACCTAGAATTGGAGAAAGAAGCAGGAACTTACCTGGATCCTGCAATGCACATAGGTCCTCTGGCCTCCTTTGGGTGGTGTTTTTCCCCCAGCCTAGTGAGAAGAAGGCTCTTTACCCAGGCTCCATGGGAAGGCTAAGCAGCCCTCAGGCCTCCTTAGCCATATAAACCAGAGAGCTGGGTTCCCCGTAGTGAAATAGAAGCTTGGAGGGACATCTCTGTTGAGCTGCACATGTCCTAGCCTGGCCTCATTTAGACGAAATGACTCTGCAGAAAGCTTGTATAGACCAGGACAAAGCTCAAGCCAGTGAGTTTCAAGTAGACCAAGGCATTTCTCAGACTTCCCAGGAATAACAGGAAATCTGCCAAGAGTCCTATAGACATTTTAATCTCAATAACAATGTCTGCAGAATCCTTAAGCAGGCTGGAGAAAGCTACAAAACCTCTGCTTAGAAACAGCAAGTCTGGGGGATGCGGAGAGTTTCTGGTGCTGGTGGAGACAACATCCACCATGCTAAGCCTGGGGTTCCCAACAGTTGTGATTGTATGGCTAGCTGCTCCTTGAGTTGTCTTTATCCAGTATCTGCTTTGTGTTGGGTTCTGCTAGTGCCAATAGGAAGAACACAGCGTTGCCCAAGTGAAGGGAGATCGCAGTGGGCAAGACACCTGAGATGAACTTCAGTGGAATAATGCCTACGACAGCCTAGGACACTGAGGGGCAGTAATACACAGGCCCACTAGCATTTGTGTGGCATTTCATACCATACAAAACATCTTTAGCTAGCCCATTTTGATCTTCAACCTAAGTTCCTATAACAGCCATAATCTTTTCTAAAAGCTCTGTTGACGCAGCATACTGTCCGTCCACTTGAAGTGCACAGCATTCCAACACATTCAGAGACCGATGCAGCTGCCATCACAGCCCATTTCAAAACATTCTCCTTACCCCCCCCCAAAATAACAGCTATAATATTTTTGAGTACCAATTACACAAAGTAATCCAGTGCTCCCAGATCCTGCATGTGGGATGCAGAAGACAATTGTGTGGCTGCCTCTGGTGACCCAGCTTCTATGTGAAATGAGGAGGAGTCCAGACTGTGTGACCCCCTCCTCCTCAGGTCTGTCTTCCCCTCCACCCAGCTTTCCATCTATGAGAAACAACCCCGGATCTGTGGTATCCCTTCATGTAGTTGAACTGTTTACCACTGTGTGTTCCTTCCTCTCTCTGCTACACCACCGAGACTGTGGGGAACAAGGCCACGCACCATGTTGTTCTTTGTTCACTAGGGACCCTGTTGTCCTACAAGCTAGTGGCCCCATCTCAATAGGAAGGCTCCTTCCTTGGTACTCAGGCATATGGGAATATGAGGGAGGAGCTTGCGCTTCTCTTGACAGAGATGCTCCCACGTCCTGTCCTCACACTTCCCAGAGGGCTTTGTGGGAGCAATGTCAAATGCTGGTCACGGGAGACATGAGTATGTTTTCCCCTTAATACACAGCAGATGTGTGTGAATTTTAGACAAGTGCTTACCAGTGTCTAAGGGAGTATTCTGGGGTTCTGTGCTGGCAATGAGGGGCTAGTACAGACCCCACTGCAGGCTGAAAGCCAACAGACAGGCAGGGACTTCTCAGGGAACATTGTGTCTAGCTGGGCCTTCAGGGCAAATGGAGTTGGCTTAAGCTTAACACTTCTCAGAGTAATACAGGTTATTTAGTGCAGGAGAGAGGGAGAGGGAAAGGGGGAAAGGGAGAGAGAGGGGGAGAGGGAGAGAGGGGGAGGGGGAGAGGGAGAGGGAGTTGGGAGCGCAGAACACCTTTAGAGTGGCATTTTTCTTTAAAAATGGGAAATATCCGAGTGTTTAAACATAGGGGAATTAAGATTCTTATACCAAATTTTACAAACTTTTTAAAAAAATGACACTAGGGACCAAAACCAAGACTTTGTGCATGTGAAGCAAATGTTGTGCCAATGAGAGACACATGTTTGTTTATTGGTTTGCTTAGTGTAAGGAGGTCCAGGTGCATATCCCTCCACACCTATGGAAGTAGGGACCACTTTGGGGAGTCAGTTCTTACCTTCCACCATGGGCTTGAGGACTCAAACTCAGGGCGTCATATTTATGTAACAAATGCTTTACATTTCTTTTTAAAATGTCTTACCTAGTGAGACAACTACTACCAGCAGTATTCCACCTGTCTTAGTTAGGGTTTTACTGCTGTGAACAGACACCATGACCAAGGCAAGTCTTATTAAAAAAAAAAAAAACAACCAACATTTAATTGGGGCTGGCTTACGGGTTCAGAGGTTCAGTCCATTATCATCAAGGTGGGAGCATGGCAGCATCCAGGCAAGCATGGCACAGGCAGAGCTGAGAGTTCTATGTCTCCATCCAAAGGCTGCGAGTGGAAGACTGACTTCCAGACAACTAGGGTGAGGATCTTATACCCACACCCACAGTGACACACCTATTCCAACCAGGTCACACCTCCAGATAGTGCCACTTCCTGGTTCAAGAATATACAAACCTTCACACCACCCCTCCATTTTTTTTTAAAGATAGTTTTACTACATAGCATGGGCTGTCCCTGCACCTGCTCTGTAGCCCAAGCTAGCTTGAAGTCACAGTCACCCTGTCTCAGCCTTCTGGGAGCCGGGATTTCAGACCTGAAGCATACCAGACTATATGGACTAATTTTTAGTAGTGTATGTTCATAGAATTGTCTCTTAAGAGAATGCAATAATGATTTCCAGTCCTGTGCATGTGTTGTTTATAGAGTGACTCCTTGGATTTTGCTAGATGTGTAGAAAAAAATTGTAATCACACAAAAATACAAATACTTCCAGAAGAGATTATGGAATTAATGTATTAATTAGTGTTAGTATTGTATATCCTTAGTCTTTAGTTTCCCTTTTTGTGCTTTGTTGTTGTTGTTGTTGTTGTTGTTTTGTTTTCCAAGATTTTATGATAAAGTGCTTACTTAAGTAGTTAGAAAAAGATCCACAAAAGTATATTTAACTTTAGGGCACATTCTTACTATCTGTGTGGACTGGTTCCCCAGTGGTGACTCTGGCCCCTGGGCCACCAGCCCTCCAGGTCCAACTCTGAGCCAAGTTCCGTGGACTTACTGAGTCTTCAGCAGCCTTTCCTGGAGCCAGCATAATTTGGAGTCTATGGCATTGGTTGTGATCCGGAAAAGCCACAAAAGTAAAGGTGGTTTTACTGACAGATTTGGCCACTGAGAATCTAGCAATAGTTTCTACATCCACCTTTACTCATTAGCTGATTCACTGTGAGTCCTGTTTGGGTTAGGAGCCAGAGAGCGTAGGAGTCCTCATGAATAGGCGCTCCCTATCTCTCTGTCCCCCTTCTAATATCCATCCATTGCACCTTCACTGAGTGCCTGTTGTATGCTTGGAGAGACCAAGAGGTGACACTTTAGACATCAGGTGACCAACTGCTGCCCCGTGGTAGGGACCGGCACCAGACAGTTCAGAGGATCTGGAAGAGAGAATGTTGACTTTCAGTGTCAGGGGAGACTTTTAATCTGCTCTTTCTTCCACCCAGAGGATTATTTACTGAGTTGCTGCTGTGTCCTGGACATTATTCCATACCTGGGGAGCCTGGTCACCAAGACCAAGTGCATCTCTGCCCCCATAGAGCTAATCTTCGTAGAACTGAGATACAGTTAACTAACGCAGAGATAAATCTTGAAGCTCTTGATAAATGCCCTACAAGAAATAAATGGAACGCCTCAGGAGGGGACAGAATAGTCTCCTGGGACTGGGATGAGCTGGGGAGGAATTTCCCAGCTCCTGCTTCAGGGGTGAGAAGGGCTCAGCCATGCCATGGCTTAGAACATCCTGGAGTTAAACACCAAGGCAGAGCGTCTTCTGCATCTTGGGAATGCTTAGAAAGTCAATGGGACCAGAAGGCAATGGGAGCGCCGGGTTGAGAACAGGCAGCTTTGACCAGAGAGCTGAAGGGAGGGGCCCGCATGTCTATGGCTGGGAAGCTACAGTGGGAAGGTGGGGGCCATGGCAACTGTGCGCAGGGTGTAAGTGTTGGCTCCTGAGCCTATTTGGCTGCACTGCAGAGTCTAGGCAGGCAGAGCTTAGGGTGCAGGTCCCTAGGGTCCAGTAAGGCCAGCATGCTCTATGGATGTTCAGAAAGGAGCTCTAGTCATGACCCAGAGTGCTGTATGAGCAGTGTGTTTCCCCTAATGTGCCACACCCCATTGTGAAATGGAAACCTTCACCTGGGGCGATGCAAGACTTCTCAGAGGTCTAAATCTGTGGATGTAGCTCCTTCGGAGCTGTGTGTTGAGCCAGCTCTGCAGTCAGGGCCACCTTGGGAGTCATTATTTCATTTTCTGGGCATGAATCTGTTAGGAATAACTAGCGATAATGGTTCATCAGACTGTCTCATGCTGGCATGTGCTGACTCTCCAACAGCTCCGGGAAGAAATTGCCCTGCTGATTAATTCTCCACTGTTTTCTCTCTCCTCTCAGAATGGCTATTCAAGTGGACAAGTTCAACTTTGAAAGTGTCCCAGAATCCCCCGGAGAGAAGGGACACTTTGCAAATCTGAAGCAGCTGGAAGAAGAGAGACAGGAGGCACGAGGCCTGGAGATCAGCAGCAAGCTGGACATCCGCTGGAGAATTCTATCCTTTTCAGTGTCTTCCCCATAGGCCCAGGGCACACCCTGATCCTGACTCGGGCTTCTGACCCCCACACAGGGAGCCAAGAGGGGCTTAATAAGTACTGAGCTTCAACTACAGACAGCTTCAAATGGCATGGCAGGATATGGACCATAGGGCTGGCATTTTCTTAGCGTATTCACACTTCAGAGGGCCTACTTAATGAAGTATTGATCCTGAGTGGGTAAAGGTCTTGTTGGGGCCAGTGGTATTCCTGACTTTGGATCTCATGTTTCTGTTGAGGGCTGGTATTCATACTAGTGACAGGTCCTAATGGCTGCTTATCAGTGCAGGACTTGAGCCATCCTCTGACTGACAGTAGGCAATGTGTATCCAGTCATCTGGGCACCAACATGGTGTTGTACAACCTAGCAGATGTAAAGAAGCTCTGTAGAAGGGGTGAGAGGCTTTTCTGTGGACTATGCTGTGGAGAGGGACCATGGTATGAAATGCTTGTGCCCACGTGGGCCATGTGGTCAGAGGTCAGCTGAGTGGGTGGAAGAACCCCGAGTGCTTCTGTGTGTCGGTTGTCTTGGCAGCCTCTTTAGAGCACCCACTCAGTTCGTCAGACATTTGAGGGGACTGTTAGCAGTGGGTGGAAGTTTATCAAAGGACCAGAGGTAATGCCCAAAAAGTACCACAGCATGAGAGTGAGGCTTATTCAGACTGTCAGGAAAAGAAATTCTAATGTACATGTCTTCCCATCATCTCCTTCATGTGTAGACTCTGTGACTGTCATTATGGTCAGACTGTGCATCTAGACTAGAATATTCTAGAAGATGTAGTCATCATGCTGTGCTTGTGCCAAAGATTGTGCTGAGTCCTAGGAACAGTGTGAGGAGCACTTTCAGACCCAGGCCCCAGTATAGACTGTGATCCCTAGCACACAGGTATGGAAACTATGAAACTATGAGGTGGAGCTTTCACTTCAGTGATGCAGTCAGCCAAAAAACTGCTGCTTATTGTCCCACTCTGGCTACCATGATGGTCAAATGAAGTGATTTATAGCAGCACATTTAGTCTGAACGGAAACCAACCTCCTTCAGAGCTAGTCTACAGAGACTATCTATGGCTGAAGCAGGCAGGGGACAAGCCTGGAGCACCCATGCCATCATCCCTTGTCCCCACTGCTGTGCGTTTGTTGAAAGTGTCCCATCATGGGTGGGGTCTCTCATCTTAGAGGATTCCCTTCCACCGAGCAGGGTGTTTGGGGGTAGCAAGCACCTCACCTGCATGCCACTGTGAGTGTCTGTGTTGTTCTGGCAAACACTAGACACCCTCTGCACATTGGCAGGGTCACCAGATACTTGTGGTTTCACTGCCCCGCACGGCTTTTAGGCACAGAGCCCTGGGCTTGATTAACTCCAGGCAGGACAACCCACCTGAGGCTGTGCTGGGTCTTGTTATATTTACCCTTTGGGGTTGCTGCTTCCCATAGGGAGAAGGACCTGGCCCTGCTTCACTTGACACTGAGGTGTGGCTGAAACGTCTCCACTGAGTGGCTCAGGCTGTTCTAAAGTCTTTCTAATAGGCTTCTCCAGGATGCGTCTTAAGGGAGCTCTGTGTACTCATCTAAAACAAACAAACAAACAAACAAACAAAACAAAACAACAACACAAACTAAACCTCTTTAAACAAGACTTTTAAGACCCAGTATGCTATGGTTTGTTTTTTTTTTTCCCCTAATAGTCAGTCATGCTTGGGCAATAGTTTTATCTAGACGAATTCTAATACAAACTGCTCCTGTCATCAGTGTAGTTGATGCCTTGATCATCCTAAGTGAAATGCAGGGAATCATTTGCTATCTGTCTCCAGAGAGTTCAGCTTTCAGAGCTGTTGGTAATAACTTGGTTCAGGGGTCTTTCATCTTGCCCAGTGCAGTGCAGAGGCTTGGCAGCTGCACATTTTGTCAAATCACTTCTGCTGTCTGACCTGTGATGGGCAGAGGAATGTGGTGGCATGAACACAGATCGATTGCTGCCCACCGCCAATCCTAATACGTCTATATGTGCCTTAGAACTGCTTGGAAGGGAATCAAGGAAACACATGGATAAGGTAGAATTTGTGTTTGACCAACCAGAGTGTGTATGAAAGCACATTCCATGGATATCATGGCAGGCCTCTGTGTGTGCACATGAGCGGGCATGCACTGTGTCTGTGTGACTGTGTGTGTTGAACATGTACACAGTCTGTGAGCTCTTAGCACTCACTAGATGCCAGTTTTTTAGTCAGGTTTATTTCCATAGATTGCTAATTTATTTAGTGCCCTCCCCATAAAGGGCTGTGCTATTCCTGCAGGTGTTCTGATACCAAGTTATCGTACAGCTCCAAAACTCCATTCAATTTTCAGACAGAGGACATGCCAGATATTAAAGTGATAAGGACAAAACACTGCACTTGTTCTTAGCCAGCAGCTCTAGAGACTTTTACAATAGCTCTCTGATGTAGTTGTTTACCTTGGGCCACTAATGAGAAAAATGAGGCCCATGAGTTTCACCTGCTCAAAGTTCACCCAGCACGGCCTACGGGGACTTAGGCTGCCCTCAGTGCTATGCTTTCAGCTCCATCCAGGAGTCATGTTCAGGCCTCCCCTTCTGCCATGGCCTTCCCACTAACCACACTATTCAGAGGAACTGTGGAGATGGCCTCATTCCTTGGGCAAACTGATAATGAGCACCTGCTTGCCTTCCACTTATTTCACTGTCTCTTCTTCATAGAGCTCAGTTGCAGGTGCCTCTGGACATCTCCCTGGACAGGGTGTTTTCAGTCCAGTCGGCCATGGGAGCTTTGCCAAGATGCCAGGCCACTTACCAAGATGAGAAAAATGGAACAGATTTTAAGAAATTAGTGATGTAAGTTAGAAAGTCAAGCAAGAGGTTTGCTTATCACTTGTAGGAGTCTCTCCATTAGTATAATTTCCCTCTATGATAATTTGCTAGCTTTCTTGAGTGCTAGTAGGGCTGGGCTGCATCCTTGCACCTGTGGCACTTCACGCCTGAGCTGCTACATGAGATAGGGCCCATGCTCTGAGTCATGGTGGTTAGGTACAAGGGAGGATGACACATACTTATGTGTGCTGTTCAGATAATGTGTTGCTTCCTGCCCTCGCTCTCACTTCCTGCTGCCTGAAGCACTTTGTACCTCATTTTCCTGGTGAACACTCCACCCATCTTCTAGAGGTATGGGATCTGAGACAACTTCTGGGTCTACCACACTCCAGGAAATCAACCCTTCCTCTTCTGGCTGTCCCAACATAGTAACTATAACCACCTTGCCCAATATAAAATCCATTTGAGCTTGCCATAGTCTGTGGATGGCTTGTATGTTACTGGAGAGAGCCACCTGGCTCATGAAGCATACTCCTGTTCCGGAAGGTTGACAGGGAAGTCTAACACCCCGGCCGGGGCTTGGAGAAAGCCTCTGTAAGTAGGCATGGGGATTTGTGTTCCACAGCAAATCAGGCATGCTTCAGCACCACGGAGAGCTCTCTGCTGGGCTTTCCCCAGTGAGGGTGCTGACCCAGCTGTTTGCAGGCTCTGATCATACCCCACCTGTGGGCAGCAGTGCCCTTGCAGCAGAGCAGAGGCTTTGATTCCTGGGTTCCAGGTTAACAGCGAAGCATTCACATGATGTGTCTAGGAGTGTGTAAAGCACTGTGCAGACTGAAGGCGCAGGGTTACCCTGCTTACACTAAAGCCTTTCTGTTTCCTCCACAGGCCTGAGGATTTGGGGGTGGTGGGGGTGGTGAGCCTTGGCTACAGAGTTAGACCAGACTGCAGAGTAAGTTCGTCTCTTAAATAAAAAAAGAGCACAAAACAAAACAAAAATACCAGATATACACACATGAAAAGCAATGAAGTAGAAGAAACAGCTCCTGTCCACAGCTAGCATGTTCTGATGTCTGCATTTGAAAATAGTATCAGAGAATATGCATGGTGAGTGTTTACCTTGGGCCCCTCCCATAGGAGGGAATTTTGGAAATTTCTCTACAAGAACAATTCTGTCACCATTGTAATTTATCTTTCGCCCCAAATGCCAAGATGTGCATATTAAGAGTTAGCTTACTGCCTGCACTACAGTGTTATGTCATAGGCAGGTACCTTGGCTGACAGCTTGGCCACTTGCAGATTTAGGCTCAGGTACCAGACAGCTTTTGGGCTGCAAGGAAGAGGCTGTGTACACACAGGGTGTCAGCTTTGTTAGCTCAACTTTACCTGCTGTGGGTCACATCTGAAAGTAAATGAATTCAGAATTTGTTAGGAAGAATGACTTCCTGAGACCAGTGGCACAGACTCCCTGGCTCTTCTTCTCTTGTCCTAGTTTATCAGGGGAATGGGCTCTGCTTGTGTGCCAGGGACACTGCTGCTGCCCACCTTGGTTCAAGTTTTTAATAAATAAGTAATGTTTCACCTTATGAGGTTTTAATCTCATGTCATTGACTATAAACCTTGGAATGAGTTATGAAGGAAAGCTGAAAGAAACAAATACAAAAGTGAGCATTAAAAAAAAAAAGCAAAACCACAAATGTTTAAAAGTTTTGCAGTCAAGGTTCCCTCCTTTCAGACTGGGATGGGACACTATGGGACCCACCTTTGCCCACACACCAGCTTTCATTCTTAATGCGGCCCACTAACAAAACTACTACCTTGGTTTAAATAGGTGCACATAGTTAGAAACTTCTGGGAAGTAGTTGGTTTACCCACATGCCCTGTCCCCGCCCCTCCTCCCACAGGGATCTCCTTAGTCTACTCCCTAAGTAAACTTTGAGAACTGCTCTCAGACATGAGCAATAGCCAGCCTTATTTTCTAATGTAGCAGTTTTGATATATATGGTGGCACCACGAGACATATACCCATGCTTTGCCTGGACAGAAAGCATACTTCTCAGCTTCAGCTTTGGCCAGTGCACACACCTGTGCTCCCAAGCAAGCCATTTCCCTTTCTGTAGATGCCATATGGCGACAGCTCAGATGACAGAGCAGAATGGCTCATCGTGGCCACTGTGCCATCATTAAGCAGCCTAGAACTGAATTCCTGAACTCCCTGGCTTCTGGTTTTTCCAGTATAAGCACCTCATACATCTGATTAGAAGGAATGGGTAGCACCCTTACTGTAGCCCTAACCAGTGTCCTTCCCCATTGGTGCTCACTGGGTCACCATTGCAGCATCTCCCACTACTTCTTCCTCGAGGACTTGAGGCATGAGCCCAACCCAAAAGCTGTAGTTATGCTCTTTCTGCCAGCCATCAACTGCACACAACATCAACTCCTGTCTTTGTTTAGAGTAGACCACAGCACATCCAGCAGGGATTTGGTCAGGAGCTTAGAAACTGGAGAACTCTTTTTGCTGTTGTTGTTTTGCTCTTTGTTTACTCATTTGTTTGTCTGTTTGGTTGGTTTTGGTTTTCTTGAGACAGGGTCTCGCTGTGTAGCCCAGGCAGGCATGGAAGAATTCTTGACCTTCCTGCCTCAGATTCTCAAGTGCTGACATTACAGACAGCCATGTGCCACCATGCCTGATGTGTTGGTGAGTGGTCACAGGAATGCTTCTGACTTCTATAGTCACGTTGTATGGCTGGGGAATCCCACATGGGTACCTGCTAGGGACTGCGCAAGGGGTTCACTACAGAGGTGGCACCCTCAGCCAAACTGTTGGTTAGGGCATTGTGGTAGCTAGGGAAAATAAATTTGGCAGTGGGCTACTCCAGGAAAAACAACGACCCCTCAGAGCCGTTGAGTTGTGTGTGCAGTGACCTTAGTGTCCTTGGACCAAGCAATGACCAGCAGCACAGCTTCCCAAGTGGTCTCTGAACCTCTCCCAAGAAGGGGAGCTTCAGTTTTTACTGTCTGGCGGGGAGTTCTCTCTTCCATTGCTTTTTGGGCTCATGCCTCTGCTTCTGGAGCCCTCCCTCTCCCCGTTTCCCTCCCGTTCCTTCCAGCGACTTGGCTCAGATGTCCCTTCCGCTGGGCAAGTTCCCAGTCTCTGCACCTGGCTTCAGCCCCTCATATTCCCTAGCTCCTTCTCTTAATTGCAGAGTCCCTTCCTTCCGTCAGCATGTTTTTATTTATCTTTAATTTACCATCTTAACCGTGGTGAAGCCTACAGCAGCCTCCCCCACGTGCATCTTGGGAGCTTCTCACATTCTCCAATTGGAACCAGACCAAAAGCCTCAACTCCCTATCCCTTAACCCCATCCCTGGCAGTCAGGCTTTTCTTCTGCCTGTTGCTATGTATACCTGTACTTGTATGCCTGTACTTTCTACGTTTTGGCACTATGAGCAGCACAGCCAGGAACATGGCATGCATCTGTTTTGTTTGGCCACTACTGGAATTGCTGGAGGTCAACGTTTTCTGTTTGCAAGACCATGTCTCTCTTGCATACTTGCGACCCTCCAAGACTTAGGTTACAGTCTTAATTCAGTATCTCTAGCGGCCTGCCCTGTTCCTCCTTGTTGAACTAGCCAGAGAGTCCTCACTCCCAGGACCAAGCAAGAGGATTGAAAGTGCATTGCCAAGTGCTCACCAATAATAACAGCACTTCAGCAAACCTGCCCTGGGTGGTAATGAGATGGAGAGAGTAAGAGCATGCGGAGGGATCTCCTTAAGGGAGAATTACGTATGGAAGAAAGCTTTGCTAAGCGGTGCTGGAAGACAGGGATCCTTCAGGAGGTAGAGACACAAAGCAGGGGCTCACTCACTGAAGCAAGGCATGGGAGGGATTCCCCAGAGAGGAGGGAAGCAGGATCCTACTGACAACAGGAATGTTTACTAGTGCGTTCTTGGGCTACGACCTCCTCAGGATGAAGGAAGCAAATGAGGAGAATCAAGGGGGAAGGCGCAAGGTGCCGCATAGAAAGAGGCAGTGCTTGTGGTACCAGGGAGCTAGTCTAGAGTGGCTCGTCAGGCTTAGGTGTAGGCAAGGCTCCCTTGGCATCCTGGAGGCCAGTATGGCACCATCTCAGCCAATGCTGAGCCAAGCCTTGCTTTGGTTCACCCATGCTTTCTGGGCAGCCCTGGCTTGTGTTTCTTTCCCTAGATGCCTGGTGGGGCTGCTGGCTTCAGAGATGTGCTGCCCTTCAGAGACCTAGAAGCATGAGCCCCTTTCTCTTTCTGGCCCTGCCCCTTCTCACCCAGGCTCCTCCTGCCTCTGCCCCTTTGATTCCCTGCTTAAGAGATGTCCCCACACCACCGTTCTCAGGTTGTCACAGGCTGAATGCCAGTTTACTTCTTTTCATCTTTACCAGGTGGGCTCAGTGTCAAGCCCTTTCCTGGCACCTCTGTCCCTAGTGCTTCTCTGCCACTGGGGCCTCCTTGTCCCACTTGGTACAAGGGGCATTTTTGTTAAGCACAATAGCCTTGCCAGAGAGATGTAGGAAGTAGGCTCTCCTTCTGTTTCCAGCTATTGGCAAATGTCAGGAACTCAGTTTCCCCATTTGATTTTTGCTTGTATTTGGTGACTTTGGTTTTGTGGGAGAAGGGAGGCAAGAGGCTTGCAGATCTGCTGTGAACCCGCTCTGGGCCCTCACAGCCGTTCTCCGTATCTGCCTGCTGTCTGCATTTCCAAGCCATGATTTCTTCATCCACTGATGCTTGCTGAGAGACATTCTGACATCCTCGATTATGAACTCACTTGAGAGAGCCTGTTCACAGTAACATATGTAATTACATCAAAATGTGTAACCAGCATGAGCCCAGTACCTGTCCAGAAATGCACACTCATCCTGAACACTCAACTGCAGTCTACATGGGTTTTTTTGGGGGGAAATAACCTAAAATTTTGCCTCATTCCACCCCTCACCCCCGGCAAAAACCATTGTTAGGGCAGGATTATCCCAACAGCTCTCCCTTCCTTCTAGAACAGTCACCTACCTGACTGGATTTAGAGATGAAGAGATGCCCACTGTTCTTCTGTGTCCTCGCGTTCCCCATTCTCAGGTTGATGCCTTCACTGTTGGGTAGACTACCACTCGAGCAAAGGAATGATCTACCTACTTAAGACTCTTCTTATCTGGGGGTGTATCTGTCTAGTGTTTTCTCCATCTCCTCCAGTCCTGAGGCTCAGCAGGAACTAAGTTTTCCTTGACTGAGGCTTACCCTTCTCTGAAGCGCAGTGGTGAGGCGAGCGTGGAGGGCCTCCTGAACCAGCTCATCCTGGAACACCTGCAGCTGGCACCTCTGCAGTGGGGTGAGTACCGTGCCACCTCTTGCTTCTGGGTGGGTGGGCAGGAGGGCACCATAATGACCACCTTGGGAAATGACAGAGAAAGGAGTTCACCTCACTATGTGCTGCCTCTGCAGGCAGGCAGGCGGCTCAGTACCACGGCTAGGTCTCACCATACCCTCCTCTTAAATGGCAATTGAGTTCGGAAATGTTTGTAGCTCTTGGCTACGTCAGGTGGTCAAGGGAAGCAAGAGGCATGGCCTCCTGCTTGCTCTTCCATCATGTTCCTGGGCTGAGCTTTACAACCTCCTGTGCTGGGGTGTAGACAGTGTATTTGGCGAACTCCTTATCTCATCCTGGTCCTCCTCCCCATAAGAGGCCACCATCACCTCAACAGCCTGCTGATGGGCCTTTGTGTTCCTCTATGCTGTCCATTCTCAAGTCTTCCTAAGTCATCTTCAAAGGTAGCTTGTGACAGACACCTGAGTCTTGGTTGAGGTGATGATTGTCTTGCTATCTGGAAGTGATTTGTTTAGATTGCCTATTGGGAACAGCTATGAACACTCATGTGTAGTATTTTTTTTTCTTTCTCTCTAGTCAATAAATTGTTTTGTCCCAGTCTTAGACTCTTCCTAGTATCTATGTTGGACTGCCCACTTCCCAAGGATGCTATGGGAGACTCTCCAGGCAGTCAGTGTCCTTAGAAGTCAGTGGGAGAGTATGCAAGTGGTCGGAAGTCAGAAGAAGGCCTGCTTAGTAGGGTAGCATGCGATGGTTAGATGGCTATGTTTCCCCACAACTGGTGATTCAGTGTTGGCCCAAGAACAACCATCTTTCAATGCTCATCCTTGGAGAGATTGAAGGTGCTGTGTTGAGCATTGTGCATGGTTCAGGGAAGAGGTTAGCCATTAAGACATGACACTTTCTTCATAATTGTCAGGAAAGTCAAAGGGCCATTATTAAAACTATTGTCCGAGAAGCAATACGTTGGAATCCAATGACAGTTTCATTAGGTGGCTGTCATATCATTGTTATGCTGGGGTATGTTCCTGTGCCCCCAAAAGCCTGTTCACTGGTATATAGGACTGTATAATTTCACTTCATTGAGTTGCCGGGCAACTCAGTTGGCTTAAATGGTGTATCATAACCATTCATTCTGTGTGAGGCATGCTGGAAATAGAGGTTGAATGGTGGGTTTCATAACCACAGCAGTCCATCTCACAATCTGTTTCTGTCATCATACTAAGGTTTAAGCAAGCTTCCATAAGTCAGCCAATGAAATTGAAATACATCTTCCATTCCTACATCATGTTACTCTAGAGGAACTCTTGAGGGAAAGAGCTTTTACTTGCTTCAGTGCCTACTATGAACTGTAATCATCCCTGGGAGGACCCCAGGAGGGTTCTTGGGAGATGGTCAAACCCCTCCTTCTTTGTGCTTCAATCTATCATAGGCTAGTCCTGTTCTTCTTAGAAGTTGAGAAGGTTTGGGTCGGGCCATTGTGAGCATGTGTCACAGGCCTACCAGCATGTGGCCAGATGCATGAGTACTGACATTTATCTAGAACAGTATATGGCTTTTGGAAGTTATGCTGAGACTCAAATGTGTCTGAGCTGAGGCCTGCAGGGGTTGTTTGTGAGGGGAAGGGTCAGATGGAATCATGGAGGGATGATGTTCTTGATCTTGGAGGGGTAAGACATTGACAGAGTTGATGCATCTTTAATCTTGGGAAACCCAAGTGGGCTGAGATCACCAGAAGCCAGGCTGTGTGATGGAAGACAAGAGAAAACCACTACCATCCACCTTCCTCACAGCTGGTCATACAGTGCCCTGTGCTTGCCTTCTGGGCTGCCAGTGTCATATGATGGGGAAGCATCTTCATCCGAGTTTCAACCCGTTTATCTCCTGCTGTATCTGTCATCTGAACAGAGCATCTCATGTGTAGAGCTAACTAGCTCAGACCTATAACCAGATTCCACATGGCTTCCTTAGGGGTAGGGCCAGACCGTTCAGGCTGTTCAAGGCCTGAGCAGTGAGAGTCTTTAGAACAGATTCCCATGGTCACTTTAAAAGAAGCAGATTGTTGTTTTGAAGTAACTGGTTTCCAAGTGTGTATCTCAGCTGCTTGGCATGGAGGAAAGATTTGTGTGCTGAGCTCCAGTATCCTTGGGCATCTGGATCTCTCTTTGAAGGGAGGAATTGCATAGGGCTTGGCCAGGTTCCTGCCTGTCCCACATGGCTCTGAACTGCTGCTGAGAGGGAGCAGTTCCAAATCAACACAGCTCCTTTTTCCCAAGTCTTGATCTTCTGATGGTATTACTTTGTGAATGTCATCTATTCTCAGATGAGAATGCAAAAAATCCACCCCCCCAAAAAAAAAAGGGAAGGAAAGAAGGAAGGAGAGAGAGAGACAGAGGCAGAGAGAGAGAGAGAGAGAGAGAGAGAGAGAGAGAGAGAGAGAGAAGAAATTTAAGAAAGTTAGGTGAAGAGAAATGAGTCCTCTCCTATCCCTAAACAACCTCTATTTTAGTTTTGTACATTTCCAAGACATTTTGTGATTCCCTGGTTTTAATTTTGTTTATATAAATGACTATGCCATTATTGTACCTTCTTATCCTTTTTCAAGCTTGACAAAAACATAAACAGTTCCCACATTATAAACAAGCCTTACACATATTGTTAAAGGCCAAACCATTCATCAAATGGAGAGAAGATGATTTAATACTTGTTCTGTTGGTGAACATGGAGATCTCTTGAAATGTTGGGTTTTTTGTTTTGTTTTGCTTTGTTTTGTAGGTTTTTTTCCACAATAGATTTTATATGCCCCAGTTTTTACCCTGAGCCTTTTCTGTTTCAGAGGGCTACAGGTTTGATGTGGATTTCCAGAAGTTGCTGGTGCTTTAGAGGGTCTTGGCAGAGAGCAAAGTCAAGCCATCAAAGTCTGTCTATGCTGGTGACAACAGTGTCAGGCACAGGCAGGCGTGTTGTCACCACAGAGCCAGGAGATAAGGGTTTTCATCCTTGCTCTGTTGTTTCCCCAGTGGTTAGTTATCCATGGATTAGGCGATTGGTCAGGTTCTCTGTGCCTCAGTTTCCTCATCTGTAATGCCAAGGGACCAACTCCTCTGTGTGGAAGGAGTACTGTCATCCCAGAGGAGAGAGGCCACCTGAGTCGCCCAAGCAAGGAGACATGGACGTGCTATTCCTGTCTTGGCTGTAGAGGAAGGGAGATGGAATGCAGATGTGACTATTTGTCTACATCCTGGCATCTGCTAGCTGTGGACCTGGGCTGCAGTGCTCCATCAGCAAAGTAAGGCTAAGGGAAAGCCAGGCCACAGGCTGGGCCAGACTCACAACAGGGCACTGCATCCTGGATGAGGTTCTTCTTCCCAAGATGCTTTCTGTCTTAGTCTGTTAGTGTCCTTAGAACTAACTAATCAATCAATATCTCTCTCTCTCTCTCTCTCTCTCTCTCTCTCTCTCTCTCTCTCTCTCTCTCTGTGTGTGTGTGTGTGTGTGTGTCTGTCTGTCTGTCTGTTTGCATATACAGACTAATCTGGTCCTTTTGAAGGAAAGAGGGGGAGGAGGGATGGGCCCACCATCCCCTTGTAGAAAACAGTGTGCCGTCTGAGTGTCTATTCTGAAGACCATCTTCTAAGCATTTCCATAGATACCCAGTGGTGGTGACTAATGGGCTAAGCTGTTTGCTGCACTGATTGGAATGTCCCACCGCTGTGCCACCCACTACCTCCTCCCTCCACTGATTCTTTTCTCTGTAGAATTCTGTGTCTTCTGAGATTCTGCAGTGATTGGTCTGTGCTGTCTCTCTGGGCCTGCAGTGAATACAGATCAGGGATGCATTGCATTGTGAAGTGGGTATTTCCAGTTCTCTGGATTCAGACAGCCTTCATGCAGATACACATGTGTGCTGAGCTCTTAGCTCTACCCTGAGGGCAGCAAACCAGGAGCAGGAATAGATAGTGCCAATTTAGGTAGTGGCAAATCCTGGGGACTTCACTGAGAGACACTCACTGCCCTGCCTTGCCTCTAAGAACATGTGACTCCCTCACATTTGCAGAGAACAGTTCAGGTCTCTAGCTCTTTGTCACATGCATTTCTTAAGACCTGCACAGGTCCCCAAGGTCGTCACTACTGTTCCTTCCGACAAATAATAATACACTCAGGGGCCAGTTATGCCTCAGGTCATGGAGATACAGATCAGGGTTGTATGGGCTGATGGATTTATCCAGTCTTTCAATCAAAACCTACTGGCCATGTTCTATAGTAGGTGCTTCCGTGTGTGCTGGAAACCCATCCCTGCCTAGGAGACATCTTCTTTCTGCTGAAGGGTAGGAGACCCAGGCTGGTCCTCAAGTTGTTTGACCACATCCTGTTGTGTGCTAGCCTGGAAGCTGGCACAAAATGTTCTGGAAGCAGCAAAAGTAGGCAGAGCTAGAGCTGGATCCCCAGTCAACATATTGAAAATGAGGCATCAGTCTACCGGGGATGACCATGGACCCCGTGGACACCAACAGAACTCACAGGCCTCCTTCGGAACAGAGCACCTGAAGGTGGCTCTGGGGCTTTCTGTGTCCAAATGATTCTTCTCTCCCTCCACATGTATTTAATCTGCATTCAATCACTGTCTTAGGATCGCTGCTGCTGCAGTGAAACACCACGACCAAAAAGCAAGTAGAGGAGGAAAGGGTTTATTTGACTTATACTTCCACATCACTGTTCATCACCAAAGGAAGTCAGGACAGGAACTCACACAGAGCAAGAACCTGGAGGCAGGAGCTCATGCAGAGTCCATGGAGAGGGGCTGCTTACTGGTTTGCTTCCTCTGGCTTGCTAGGTCTGCTTTCTTATAGAACTCAAGACTACCAGCCCAGGAATGGCACCACTCACCATGGACTGGGCTCTCCTGCATTGATCACTAAGATCTCTAATTGAGAAAATGCCTTACAGCTGGATCTCACGGAGGCATTTCTCAACTGAGGTTGTTTCTTCTCTGATGACTCTGGCTTGTGTCAAGTTGGCACACAAAACCAGCCAGTACAGCCAGTAGCATATAGAATCTGGGACCCAGGAGTGCTGGGCACTTCCTTAGTTTTTGTGATCTCTGGTATAATTCTCAGTTTCCCAGCCCTGCTTCACGAAAGCCGGGTCTCGTTGCCATTCCACCCTCCAGCTCACTTTTAGCTCAGTATTCTTGCATGGTTATGTTCACACAGAGAATGTTGGATAGGGACTACAGCATTTCTGACTTGGTCAACACCTCCTTTCTTCATTTCTTTCCATTCCTGCTCCCACCCACTGGCTCTTACTGTTGCCCGTGTCGTTTTTACAGTCCATGAATTCACAGCAGAGGATGGGAACTGCATGCATGCTGTTGAATGAATGAGAACAATAAGCCTTCAGCATATATCACTTATGAATGAATGAATGAATGAATGAGGATATAATCCCTTCCTGGGGTGAAAGGCTATGTTCCCGCAGACCAGAACATACAGAGCTGTCCCTCCCAGTCTATGCAGAACAAACTCCTCAAGCCCTCTGTCAGATCCTATGCGGACACATTTAATTGCGATGATAGCTTTTCTGGCTGCCCCTCATTGAGTTTCTCCCGCTGCCACCTAGTCACAGAGAGCTCAAGGGAACTGACTCCGCCGGTCTGCTTTGGTGCTCATTAGCACGGATAGAAATCAAACCCAGGTCTCTGTGGGTTTCTTTGTTTCTGAGTCTCACATGACTCAAAGCCAGGCAGAACTCCTGTCCTTGCTGCTGATCCACTGGAGCCTGTAGCATCCTGGGATGCTGGCATTCATATGTCTCCTGTTGCCTTACACACAGCAAGGAGCTAACATCAAGGTGGTTCTCTGTTGATGTGAGCTACCTTTGTCCAGAGCAGGCAGGCCAGGCCATGTGTAAGTCAATGGCATACTTATCTAAGAGCAAGACCCTTCCCATTGGCCAATACTTACTTTCCAGCAAACAGGACCTTCTTGATCATGTGTCTTGCATTGTACAGGCCACACTGGCTCCTTGCTATCCCACTGCCTACAGGTCTGTGGACCAGGTGAGCTACTCTCACTTCAGATGAGAACCTGGAATGCTTCTGTTTCCCAGCCCGTAAGCCACAGAGTGTGAATCAGACCAACCCAGGACTTCAGCCTGTGTCATGTTGTCCTAGGTGTGTTCCATTTCTTAAATAAGAAAGCAAGTCTCAAGATATATGACATGCTAAAAATAAGCGAACGAGATTTCAGTCTTCCTCCAGTTTTCCCATTACTTCTTTACAAGATAAAAGGAAAGAAATAACCCCTGGCATTTCCATCGTGCAGAAAAATTTATCTCTGTGGATTTCACAACCTTTTGAAACCCTTGTAGTAGAGAGAAAAACTCCGAGGGAAAAATATAGGCTATGGATAAAGATAAGGGTAATTGGATGGGATGTCTGCACACAGGTCAGCCGGACTCACTGTACCAGAGAATGGAATCTCCTGTTCTCAGATGCGTCATGCAAGGACAGCAAAGAAAAGAGCCTCGGGTGCCAGCTGGGTGGGGAGCTTCTTCCACAGGTCTGGTGTGCTGAAGGTCCTGTCAGGAGGCTCATCAAGGAGAGCTACAGACCCACTGACCATCAGCCATGAGGGCGCTAAACAGGGTCTTGTTCGAAAGCCCATGCACACAGATTATGCACAGTTGAGAACCCCGCAGAGCCTGGGCAGTTGGGAGCTGTGAATGAGAAAAGCAGTCACGTCCTGAAAGGGCTCGAGTGAAGGCAGCAGTTGGCTGGCTAGCAGGTGCCAGCTGCCCCATGTCTTCTTCCCTCATGATATCTAAGATGGCCAACTCTCTCAACTATCTGCTGTTGAAGGATTATTTTTTTCCTGGCTGGCTTGTCCCCGGCCTCTCCTACAATCATCTCTGTGGGACTAACACACTTCTTGGTCTCAGAGCCTGCATTAGCCCATCACCTAGGATGAATCTGGAGGCTACACCCTGTGCCACAGACTCCCAGGTTCCACGGGGTTGCTCTTAGCTCCTCCCCCCTGCTCTCTACACGGACCCCAACCTACCCTCCTCTGCAGTGTTGACTTCTGTACCTAGTGGACTCTGAATTGTCTGACAGAGCTATCTATCTTCATTCCTTCAGACTTGGGATATATCAGGCTGTACCCACCATTCTGCCAGCCCTGGGTCCTCAGGGCAGTCATTACTCCTGCTGCCCCATGGTCAGAATATAGGAGTACTCAGCATACATGGGAGTGGATATGGTGCTTTGAGGGGTTCCCCCTGGCTTACAAAAGGGATGTGGGGATCCTAAGGAGGCAAACAATCTCAGGGAGAGAGACACATCCTCTCCACAGAAGCGCGACCAGCCTTGCCCCCCTCCTACGCCACCTCGTCCCCTCTTCCTAAACTGAATCCTCAATATGTCTGTGAAGCTCTTCCCTGCTCCCACACGCGCTGGCTGGGCATCAGTGCCAGCACAGCCCAAGCCTTGCACATGGGTGTGTACTCACTGCTATGCCAACCATGCTTTTGTGGACCCTCCTGTCTCTAACTCTTCTGAAAGTCCTGTGGGCATCTGTGGAGGACATGCTTTGGCCACAGGCCCGGGTTCAATTCCTGCCTCCTCACTTCACTTACTAGAGGAAGATGCCCATGATATCTCCCTTGGTGACCATGCCAGATGGTCCCTGTCTCGCAGGATGCCCAGAGCCTTCAGATAACTTGGCTGGGATGGCATTTTCCATCACTGTTACCCATGGGCACCACTGATGTGCCCAGCCAGCTGTGGGGCTTGTCCCAAAATTTCCCACCAGGATAACAAATCCACACCTTATAATCCCTTTAGCCAGGCTTCTTGACAAGCCTAAAGCTGTTCCCTTATGACTGTGCAATCAAGTGTCAGGATATGGCTTCCACAGGGAGGGAGGAAAGCAGTCAGTCCAGAGATGCGGTTAAGGGCCTGGGGGTGCTGGTGCCCTCCCTAGGGACATCAAGTGAGTGGTCAAGCCATTTTTTGAAGAAGCAGAAGAGCAAGCACAACACCTGAGCAGGGGTCCAGGAACGTGACCAGAAGCGTCCCCTTCTCTGTGACTGCTGGTACCACTCACTGCCCTCGTCCTGTGGTAAACTCAGAAGGCAGCAGACTTGGACTCTGACCCCAGCTTTGAGTGAATGTCTTGATCTAAGACCCAGAGGGTGACTTGAGGACTCAAAGTCAGAAGTAAATGTCAGACTCATTTCTACTGTTGACCTCACAGGCATCATTCAGTAAATTTGGCTCATCCTTAAGCCCTGGTTCTCCATGTAGGAGAGTTTGGGGGTCTGCGGTGGCCTGATGGAGCTGTGTCTAGACCACAGAAGGACAGTTTCTGCTGTGTTGGTGGGCACCCCCATGGTACACAGTCCCTGGGCTTGGGAAGTGAGCCTACTCAGTGTGTGCCTGCTGATAGGACTCATGGATGGAGAGCAGAGCCCTCATGGATCCTGAGTGCGGTAGGCCTGCACTCACCATTACCTCTGGCTCACTCGGGGGCACATTCTTTACTCGGTCCTGGCAGGAGGAACAGGAGCAGCACTAGCCTCAAGGTGTAGGGTTCATGTCCTGATTTTACTGCGGGTAAGAGGAATCCTCAGCAGAGGCAGCACTATCTGTCATGTAGGAGTTCCCCTTCAGTGTGGAGTATAGGCACCACACTAAACGAGTCAGGCATTCCTTTGCTGGGATGTTTGGAGCCATTTGCAACCCTAAGCATGTGCTAGAGAATGACCGGAGGCCACTGTGTGCCTTCTGTGTGGTGGCCAGGTGTTATGCTCCAGGGAACAGCCCAGATGTCATAGTGTCCTTTTTATGTCTTCAAGGTTAGGGCAGAAGCTTAGGAAGAGTGCGAGTCCTTGCACCATGTGCTAGTAGGCTGGGAGCATCAGGCAGACTTAGTTCTTGACCTCATGATGCCCAATGCTGCTGGTCTACTTCTGGTACTCAAAATATGTTACAGAGCAGGGAGCAAGGCTAGAGAGGGCACTTTGAGTTCTGATGCTTAACTTCTTAAGAAAGAGAGGGGACTGGGGGGGCAGCCATGTGCTGACAGAGGCAGAGGTACCTGGAACTCCTGTGGAACAGCCCCTCCCCATCTGGGGAACTCAGAGGATCTGGTCTTTGAAGGAGTGCTAGCATCCTGACTCCTTTGAAGCCAGACCTTGAGTCTGACAGGGCACTTCAAAGGTTTAGCCCTTGACCTTTCCCAGGCAGTTCCTGATGACATCTGTCTCTCGGGGCCCAAGGTTGGCACTTGGTCACTGGTTGGCAGCTTAGAGCTAGCAGCTAAAAGAAAAGGCTAAATAGGCTTCACCCACTGTGCCATCTTAGCAGAGGATATACCCCTCACCTTGAAAAGTGTTTCCAGGCCTTCTCAAGGGGAACACTGTGTAGATCCTGGGGGGTGCCAAAGATGCCAAGCACTTTCATTTCTGCCACAACAGATGCCCAAGAAGAGCTGTGACTCCAGCTTATATCTTTTTTTGCACCCTTAACCTTGAAAAGCCTCAGTTTTCTGAATCTGTAAAGTGGACATGATCTTACTTCATGCCACTGAAAAGAAATGATGTAATCCATGTAAGATTCAGTCCTGGTACCTGGTACCTGGTGAATGCTATACTCAGACAGAGAGGTATGAAGTCCAGCTTAGATCAGAGGCTCCTGGGGACCTAGCTTCTTTTTCTTTCCCAGAACCAACTTTGCCCAGTCAGTGGAAGTGCTGAGTGTCTCTGGGACAGTGGGAAGTTGGAATTGCTGCTTCTACAAGTCAGAGGGCTTTCACAGCACCTAGTCACTTCTGACCCTTGCTGAGCTGGGTCAGGTATAAAACTGGGATAGAGACAACACCTGCGAGAGAAAGAAGTGAGGGGATAAATACCACCGGGGCTCTGGAGTGGGTGGGTGGATATTTGGGTGAACGACTGGAATATTCTCTGTCCACCCTCACCATTTCGCCCATGCTTTCTTTTTCTCTGCTGTCTGCTGTCCGTGGCAGATTTTGTTGTGGGTTAGAATGAGCCCCAAGCCTGTTCCCATACACAAGGGCTATTCTAGCTATAGCTGCTCTTGAGTTGGGAAGCCCAGGACTTTGTTTGCCCACAGAAAGCTGGGTGCTTTGCTGCTGCTCTGTGTTCCAGGAGAACCCAGGGCCGTGATATGTGGAGGAGGGTGACTGTGGGGTATTTCCAAGGGCACCTGGTGTTTAGTGGATAGGCTGCCTGATCCTGGCACTGGCGCTTTCACTAGTCTGGATGTCAATTGGTCCCTTTTGTGTCTTGCACATGAGTTGGGACAAAAGCCTAGCAGGAGCGTGAGACCTTGCACCCTGTGCTAGTAGGCTGGGAGCATCAGGTAACGTTAGTTCTTGACCTTATGCTCCGTGTCTGTGGGGCTTGAGCTGTGCTAGAGAACAGGGAGGAGGACTGGATGAGGTCAGTCCCCAAGGCCATCTCATCCCTCCTGATCCTAGAAGTTCTCTGAGGCCCCTCTTTCAGGATAGACAAATGTCCTCAGGAATTAGGCCTTTGAGAGACGTGGGTGACATCGGTCCCTAGATCGCTCTAGGAAGTCAGATTCATTCTAGTCCCCAAGTATCATTGTTCCAACTTGGTCCTTCATCTGTGCCCCGAAGAGTCTGCAGACTTTGTCTCAAAGCTGAAAATACCAAAAATATGGCAGGGGGTGGGTGTCCTCACTGCAATCTAGAGCCACTGTGGAGGGGAGAGTCTAAGGAGAGGGTCCGCACCAAGCTCTCACACTTCATACAACCCTCTGTAATCTCTAATAGCGTCCTGAGAGGAAGGGAACCACATTTCCTGTTCACGGGAGCCCAGAGCACATGCTCAGGTTGGACAGCCAGCAAGAGGAAAGCCCGTTCTCTCAGAATGTGCATGCTTTGCTTCAGGCCCCTCTGCCTCACTGTTAACTGCAAGGGTAGAGAGTAGGGGCCCTATCGTCTTCTCCAGGAGCTGCCAGTCTTAGTCACTGCATAAACTGTGCCAAGTGACTTCTGTCTTAGATTGGTTCTGAGCTGGGGTATCCAGAGAGGTGGCATCTGCTTGCTGTGCCACCCCGATGCTCACCCCATAGAGTTTTTTTTTTTGTTAGTGGTTCTCAGAGGGAGGGTGACAGGTAGCTTTGTCTACCAAGATTCAGCCAACAATCATCACCTTTAGGTCAGGAGCAGAGTCCTAGGCCTGTTTCTGAGCAACAGTGTGGTTCTCAGATGAGCTGGCTTGTGCATCCCTGTGTCTCTCTGTATGGGAGTATAATGTGCCCCCCCCCTAACATGCTGCTGATGTCAGTGTCACTGGTAAGATACAGACAATGAGATTCAGACAGAAGTGGCCCTAGAGTTCAGCAGGGCTGGGCAGGAGCTGTCAAGAGTCTCAGACAGCTGGCTTAGTGAACCTAGTTGTAGACCTAACTGGTCTGTCACCGACAGACCAGTGTTTGGCTGTTCTCCATTTCAGTCCTGTCAATTTAAGATTCTCCGGGGCCTGTCCTAATTTTGAATCGTCTTGGATCCTGGCTGGGCTTTTGGCTCTCTCCAGGTTGTGCCTGGCTGTCTCCTGTGGATATTTGTGGTAAAGGTTCTCACCTCCTCCTAGACAGGAGCAAAGATGGGGTCATGATAGAAATGCCTGCCTCAAGAGCTGTGAGTAAAGACAGTTGATCGCGCTACCGAAGGGCCAAAGGCCAGTACCCCATAAACCTTTGTTTCAGATTGAGAAGGTGGATAGTCAGGCAGGGGTGTTTTCTCGGGGTGTCTGTGGGTCAGCATGCATCCCAGGTGGGTTCCAGGAAGTTTGGTGCTAGCTTCTGTGTTCATTTGGCACCCTCTTTGCTGAGTCTTTTGGAGTCCCTGTCACTGCCACAGGCTTGGACCTAGCTAGAGGTGACTGTCAAGTGTGTGAGACCTGTGAAAGAGATGAACACTAATGGCTGTGTGTGTGTGTGTGTGTGTGTGTGTGTGTGTGTTTGTGTGACAGTGGTGCCATGCCTGGCATGATCATAATGCTGGTGCTCTTTATAGGGTGGCCGCTCTAACTGCTGCTACCCTCGGTCTCCTCCTTGGGCCCAGAGGTCTTGCAATCCCTCACAGAAGCACACAGCAGGGAGGGAGAGGATCCAGGACCCTTGTGAGTGTTTTGGAATGTTTCCCCTTTGCTGAGGAGTGCTTTGCACAGGCCCTGACAAGTATCGCCTAGGTCATCTCAGAGAATATTTAAGGACACAGAGGGGTTGGGCAGGTCTGTTATGGGCTAGGGTAGAGTGGGCCTGTCAGGGCGCAGCTCCTAGTTCCCACTCCATAAAGACATTGTTAGGGTGGCATCTGTTAGCTGAGGCCTGGAGCAGTGCCAGCCCTGCGGATTCTGACACCAAGAGAGGACCACAGCTCTGGAGATTCCAAAGCCGTGTGGAAAGAGGACAAAGTTCTGGTGTGTCGGGAGCGCTCAGCTGGCAGAGGTGTCTGTACCCAGGACTCCTTGTAAAATCTTCCCAGGGCCTGGCATCAGGTTGGGACATGAGTTTCCTCCTGTACCATGCTTGCATGTGAAGCTTGGTCAGATCCACTTGCCATCCTAGCTCCCATGATGCATTTGGCCAGATCTTGCAGCGAACCCACTCCTTCTGAGAACTAGAACTACACATAAACACCCTCTGTGCATTATAGGTACATGTAATTACAGGTGTGCACATGCACATGTAACCATCACATGTTGCAGACAGTGTAAAATCTTGAACTTGTCTCTTTATCTACAAATGAAAATTTAAAAGCTCCAAAGCCAAAACAAGAGTCCGTTGCATCCTCTGTAATGTGGCCTGCCTACTGTGATCTTCTAGCTCCCATCTATAGTGGACTTCTGCCTTTTCTCCTTCCATCGTCAGAATGACATGGGGTGCCCTGCACCCCTTCCCCATAATGTAGGCCTCACCCACCACAGCTTCCTGACCACTACTGGCTTAGGAAATGGCCACAGCACTTGCTTTCAGGCCTTAGATCTTTGCATCTGTGGGGAGTAGAGGGGTTGCAGCCCTGTTCCATTGATCCACTGTTTATTCATTCCTTGCTTGCTTACCTGTCCTGCAAGTATTTCCTGAAGCCTGCTCTGTGCCCTCTGCTGCTGACCCAGCAGGAGCCAGTCTGCCCTCTTCCTCCTGGTTTCTCTTCTCTGCATAGCAGATAAATGTGTAAGCTACTGAATTGTGCCCTGTCGTGACTGAGAGAGGGGTCACAGGTCCCACAGTCAGAGAGCTGCATTTTCTAGCTCTTTCTTAACAACAACAACAACAAAAAGGATTTAGACAGTGCTTCTGAGTGACAATTAGCCATCCTCCACTTGCAGTCTCATGGGGACCCTAACACAGGTATCCTCCTGGTTCCCAGGAGGCCAGGTGATTTAGAGATCTCTACTCCTGCCGCAGGGACCTCATAGTAGGTGCTAAATAAGGAAAAAGTAGAACACAGCTGGCCTGGGGGCCAGAGGCTTCCCACAAGTGTCTACTCCCGAGGAAGCCCAGACTCAGAGTCATTTGCTGAGACCAATTATGAAGCCAGAAGAACAATGTGTGGCCTGGTTGGCAGCTCACACAGCAGCTCGGAGGAGGGACTAGCTTCCTCTGCTCGGCCAGGAGAAACTCAGCTTGCAGCTTTCTCTCCCCGCATCCCAGCCATGGAGCGCTCTGCTGCACAAGTGATGAATTTACGCTTGCGTGATATTTATCACCACCTCATACCTACCACTGGAGTTCCTAGCCGACCCTAGGTTACTGGTGAATTTCATGGAAATGAGATTGACCATCCCACCCCAGAGGGCCAGGCACCTTTGTCTGTGGGTCATGCTTCTTGGTGACGGGTAAATGTCCAGTTGATGGCCTGCAGTGTTGGGTGCCATTCTCATAATTACCATCAGTGCCTCTGCAGCTCCAGGTGAGGGCCATCAACTACACTCTATTCTCCATCCCATGAATGTAGGGTTCCTATGAGCAAGCAGCAAGTCTGTAAGTGCAGAACCAGAGCCAAAGAAGACAGAGGGCACTGATGGAGAATTCACTGCTTCCTTGCCATTCTGTAAGGAGTTTGCCATACAGTGAAAGATGGCAGACCTTGGCATGGTGGGGTCAGGGGTCCTACCTCAGGGGTAGTCTCTGTTTCCTAGTACCTTGCAAGGCAGACCCTCCAAGAACATCTGAGGAAAGCATAGCCTGCCTCTTAACCAAAAGCCACCATCCCATTCCTGGACACAGTCCAGCCAGCTTCCTCTAGGCAACCGTGCTGTTCGCAGCCTAATGACTCTCAATCTCCTTTGGGTGCCAGCTCAGTTAACAGAAGTCGTTCTGTGCAGCCACCACATACGCGCTAAAGATCATCAAGTGTAATGTTTCCAACAAAGTCCACGGGAAGTCCTTTCTCTTCCTGACTAATTTCCTCACCGAGCATTCCTGTTTGGTTGCATGGTACTCTGCAGCCTTCTCAAGCTGCGTCCGTGTACCCACATCGTCCCTCTGCCTAGGCTTTCTCTGAGGGATCAGTAACTAGCTGTGCACGGCTGGACCAGAGCCCTGCCTCCTAGGAAAGCAGCTACTCATGTGTCACTCTTACATGGTGTCTGGAGCAGGGGCAGGGGCATCTGTGGGCTCCCTGATCTCCTGAGTTCCTGCTGAAAGCAGACCCGTTTATGTGAGAAGAGGAGGAGTCAGGGAGATGCAGTTGTTTCAGTTTGAGTAAGGTCAAGTTCAGATGCCGCCGTGTGGGGTTCCCTGGCCATGGCATGCTTCTGCGCACACAGGGTTCCGGTCACATCTCTCATCAGAATTGATCCCATTCCCGTACAAGTTCCTCTACGATCCAAGAGACCAGGCTCTGGGGAGGCACCAGACAAGTGTCCAGAGTATCACCAGCTAGCTGGGGCTAAGTCCATGGGCGTTTTGCATTTTCTCTACCACGATTTTCCCTGGAAGTCCCTCATGGAGGCCTGTGGGCAGAGAGCTGTGAATTGTCTCCCAGCATGATCTCTTTCAAACTCAGTTTTGTGGGATGGCTCTGGGCATGGGATGAAGCCTTCATAAGAAAGATAGGTGGGAAGAGAGAGTCCATAGCTGTCCAGCCGGCTGGCTGGACTGATGTACAGCTGAGCAGATAGATGGACAGTTGGGTAAACAGAGTCAAAAGAGTCACCATGCCGTGACTAGTGAAAGTGTAGATGGTAGTGTGCCCTTGCAAACCAGTAAGTGATTGGGTCAGCCAGTTCACTGACATAGCAAAGAATCCTCCTAAAACCAGTGACTTACACAACCCAGGCTTGTCAGACGTGTTGTGCATCGCTCTTTCTTGTGGTGAAGGGTGACTCAGTTTATTCTAGGACAACGATGATACGGAACTGCAAAAAAGCCCTTGGGAGCTCCTGTCTCTCTGAGGGACACTGATTTGGGACTAGTTATGAAGAGTCAAAGTGCTGGGTCAGGAGGTGGGGTTGTAGTGGTGACTGGCTTAGTCACCTGAGTAGCCAAGGTGGCCACTACAGAACTGGACAGTGACTGAGGTCATGTGTGGAAGAGGACAGAGTGCCTTCCTAGCATGTGTGAGGCCCTGGGTTCAACCCCCAGCACCATAGTTAACCATCATCATCATCGTTGTCGTCATCATCATCATCATCATCATCGTCATCGATAGTAATCACCACTGAGATGGACACTCAGCACCAGTTATGTCCAATTTTGGACATCACAACACAACACTGTCATCTTCAAAGTTCAAAAACAATTAAAAAGCCCCTCTTAAGTAAGTTTGTGATCTCTTTCAAGCCATTATCACGGCTGTGAGTGGTACACACATATACAGCCTGGGAGTCATCAGTCAAACGCCACTGCTGGCTTAAGCCTCAGGGGTCTGCTTCACTCTCAATCCTCTGGCTTCATTTGCTATGCGTAGCTGATGAGAGTGCAGGTACCAGGTCATTTGAGTGACGGCTTGATTTCCAAAGAGGATGGGCAAAGGCCTCCCGTGTCATTGGGGTCTGGTGTGCCTAGCAGGAAAGAGCAGAAAGGTTCAAGGAGGACCAGGAAAATGAGAGCACCAGGCCATCTTCTGGACAAGGTCCCAGAACCTCCAGGATAGTGGACATTGGTGCCAAGCCAGAGCGAAGCAAGCTGGAACAGCAGATGGCTGAGGTATGTCTCAACAGGATGACCCAGAAAAGCCTCCTCACCCCCTGGCCTGTTTTTGCTCTTTGGAAGGAGCCTGCTGGTTCTGCCTCAGGGACTGTGAGATTTATCAAAGCATAGGCCACAGGGCATGTCGCTTAGCTCCAGAAATGACCATCCTCATGGTATCCCCCCTGATGATACTTATTGAATAGACACATGCTGGGATGTAACCCAGAACACACGCTTGACCCACCAGATAATTGTAAGCAAAACCCATCCATGGCAAAGAGTCATCCTGTACCCCCTGATGTCTCAGGAAGTCCTGTTGTTGTGTTAGGGAACACAATGCAGCCCTGAAGCAGAAGAGGGGAGCTGTAGCTCTAACATCTGCGGCACGGCTCAGAATGCAGCGACACGCTCCAGGGGAAAGCTGTGTGGTCCAGATTCCAAAAGGCCACCTAGCACCACCGTGTGACTTAGGCTGGGGGCCCAGCTGCCGTGACGCTGAAACAGGGGGCCTCGGGTTACCCACCGTGAACTGACCATTGCAGAAGCCTTCAGGACATTATCACTCAACTCCTGATATCTGCAGGACACTGTGTACCGAACGGATCTGCCTCTGGGCTTGCCCGCACAGCCTGTCTAGACAGTAAACCCGCAGTGGGGCTTTGGCTTTTGAAGTGACATCACCCAGCATCAGGAAAGCCGCCAGGGGAAGCTGCCAAGGCGAAACAGAGAGGAAACAATGCTCTCAGATTCGAGCATGAGGTACACAGCTCAGGAGCATTTTTAAGCACTGTGATCCATTCAAGTATACAGGCTTCTATTTCAGGGTCTGGGAAATAAACATATATATATATGCATATTTACATAGAGAGCAGTATCTATATATTTGTCCGCTATATATAGGAAGTGATCCAACTTGAGCTCTGTGCACACAGAGATTTTTTTGAATATATATTTATATATAATAACAGATCTATGCATATTCCTGAGAGCCTACCCTGGTTCACATTATAAAATGATGGACTGTATTCTGGATTGTTTATGGCCACTATTAGCCCCTTTACACATTCATTCATTCTCTTTCTCCCTCCCTCCCTCCCTCCCTCCCTCCCTCCCTCCCTCCCTCCCTCGCACTCTCTCTCGCTCTCAGGGGGGAGGGAAAAGCTCTCTCATGCATATATATGTTTTACTGGCCTTCTGTAAGAAGCATTGTGCACTTCAGTGTGAGGAGCAGTGAATGATGCTTTCTTTGCCAGGTGCTTGGAAACTTGTGAAGGAACTGAACAAAGTATCAGTCCCCTTGGATGAGCATGCATGGACCTGCAAGACCACCAGCTAGCTATAGCTGCTGGCTCTCTTGGGCTCTGCAGGCTCAGTGGTTGGGTTGTAAACCATCACCCACCACATTCCTTATCTCCTGCTCCCCTGCACTGTTTTGCTACTCGAAGTCTTATAAGACAGCGATTCAGAGTGAGTATCATCCAGGAGAGACAGTCGTACCCTTGGGTATGGTCTGGGTAAGGGGCCAGAAACCATTCACCAGTCTCAAGTCCAGGTTCCTGGGATCCCAGGGCCCTGCTCACTGGTGCAGGACACACATTGTCCCGGGAGAGGTCTAATGTAGTCCTGTCATCTCCAACCACTCCTCTGGGAGGTAGGTGTTCCATCTTTCCTTTGAACCCAAGACAGGGTTGGCTCTTCCTTCCCATCTTCCTGTGTCCTGCCAATCCCTGGCTTTGCACTTTCCGTCCCCCTCAATTCTTTCTGCATGTCAGGGTCCCATGAGGCTAGAAGCCACACACCCAGATCTGGCTCACAGCTTCCTTGTGATAAACACCATTGAACAAGTGACTCCAAAAAAAGCATATTCTGATTGACCCGCACAGATAGCTTCCAGAGCTTGCTAATGTCTTGGGGTGATAAAGAGAACTATTGATCTGAGGTGACATTGATTGACCAGGCCACCCAGATGACTGGACTCCTTGCTGCTCCAGGATGCTCACTCTGTCTCTCACACTGTATCCAATAGACACAGCACTGTAGCAGCATCAAAGACTGATGGGAAATAGGAAGGTGCTTCCTGGGGTGCAGTTTATTGCTCACCTGTGAGACCATTTGCTGCTGTGGTCATTGGGCAGCTTCCGATATGGCTAGAATAGTGTTTGCTGACACCGACTAACAGGGGCTCAGCAAAAAACTTACATTTCTTTCAGAGCCTGCCCAAACAGGTGTTTATCTAGATAGTTTGCAAATATCTATCTTCATTTGTTTATTTCCCAAATAATACATCCACCGTACTTGTGTAGTTTTCTGTGTTCACGTCATCCCACCAGGCTCTATTTGGTGAGTTCTGCAGATTGTCATGGACTAGCTGGAGTCTGGGACTGGGCCATTGATAAAAGGCAGCAGATACAGTATTCTCTTGGCTTCCACCCTCCTGCCTTGTTGCTGCCTTTGGGAGGCAGAACTAAGAGCTCAATTCAATTTAGGTTAGATTCTGATATTCTCTTCTGTAGGGAGTCTCCTGGCCAGTCATCAGCTCTTCAGAACCCTTAACAACCTGGCACTTCTCAATGAGCCAGACTGCCTCCCTGTAGTTGTGGATTTCTGAGCCCCAGCTTCTCTGACCATTCTGTCACTGTCCTCCTGAAGTTTGAACCCTATACCTCAGCTACTTTCTGGTGGCCTCTCTGTTGTTGTTTTGTCTCTGATCCCCTTGCCCTCTCTTCTCTTTTTAGTCTCTCACCTCGGTTACCATTTCCTGTTTTGCTTGCTTGTCTGGAATCCCAGGAGGCAGGAAGCCACACATCCAGATCCTGGCTCACAGGGGTCCTGGCTCACAGGGGTCCTATAGCAAGATGGTGCCTCCTGCTGCCATCCCAGCTGGAAGCTTTCCCAGAGGTCCCAATGCTTCCCAGTCTGTATTGAGTCAAAGTCTCTCCTGGAGACTTTTTGGCTTCATTTGGTATACCCTGAGCCAATGCAAGGATGTCTGAGGCCCTAAAAGGCCACACCTTGTCTGTTGGGGTTAGTTAGGTTTGGCTAAGTAGCTGAAACCTCAAAATGATAGTGGCTTCAGTAAAGTGCATAGGACAGAGTCAGTGTGACCTGCCAAGTTCCAGAGTTCAGGACTTACTCTTATCTTATCTCCCACCATATATATAGCTCCTGGAATCTGAGACCTTGTGTGAACCAGGTGCCATCAGGAAGCAGAGAAGGTGTCATTTCTTACCAGGTCTAAGGGAACTTCCTGGCTCTGTACAGCCATCCTCATCTTGTGTTCCATTGGTCCAAATGTAGTCAATGTGCTACACTGAAATTCAATGATAGCCAGGAGGTATAGGCTTTATTAACACAACCAACTAAACAGCAAGGTTCCATAACCATATAGGAAGAATGTGGCCACCAGGAAGTCTGCTACTTGGATGCACTTTCGAGCTTTGATGGGATGCCAGATAACTAATCAGAGCTTGGCAGGAATAGACCAGGAGCAAACAGGAAGGGTGCATCTTTATTCAGTACCTGCTTGGGCTAGTTCTGGTCTTTCAGTCCCTTGTCACCTTCCCTCAGCCCTGCCATGCAGGAAGGAAAAAGAGACAGAACCTGCCAGGCCATGTGACCAGTTCCCTTGTTCCATAACACTACCCTTTTCGGCTCTCCTCAGCTGGAGAAGCTTAATGCTGATCATAGCAAATGTGCTCATTGTGTGTCTGGCTAGAAAGCTTAAGGAGGCTGACCTGACAGGGAGAAGAATGCCAGGATGCATGGTAAGACTGGGGATGTACTATGCCCCAGCAACAGGAAGCAGGCTGACAGCAGTGGGGAACTGGGGCTTACCCACCATACCTGGCCAACAGTGTCCACAGCTACCTAGAGACCTGAGCATCTCTGTAACTTAGACAGTGGCTCTGAAAAAGGCAGGAAAGCCCTCATCTAGGTGAACGAGGAAGCCTTGCCTTTTGCAAAGTGAAGGATAATCTCTTTGTGGACTGTCCTCCAGAGAACTTATTCTGATCCGCACTGAAGTCTGAGGGAGGGTACAGCTCTCCCCCTTCCCCCTTCCTACCTTAACTTCAAGTGTGAGATGTGGAGTTTGTGGTTAGCGTGCAAATGACACGGCCAGCCAGGCCTCAAAGGAACCCTCCCTCATTCATCCCACAGGGATTTGCAGCACACAATCTGTCCCCCCTTGGTTTGGAGATGTAATTTTTTTTATCATGTCTTGCCTTTCTAGAAAATTAATGGCCCCTCCATTTTTCAGAGAGAGAACAATGGAGAAGCATCATGATGGAACGGAAATGCTCCATCGTTCTCTCTCATCTGATGACATGTTTAAAGCTCAATTATTTTAGGTGGGGGAGGAGGTGGGGAGGCAGCCAGGCTGGGCCATCCCTCTCTACCCAGCACTCTGCAGGGAGACTCACAGCATTGTCTGGTGTAAATGTAATGGCCACGGCAGCCAGATATAAATATTTTGCAAATGAGGAAAAGAAGTCTGCGAGAGGCTCTCTTTTAATTAGTGGTCTTTTGGGTATGAAGCCTCTTATGTGGAAGGGGCCCTCAGTCTCCAGAAGGTGAACTGGAGGGGCAGGTGTCTCTGGGAAGGTGCCCATGTGGAAAGCCCATCAAGGAACAGCAGGGCAATGCCTGCAAGAGAGGGAGTGGGATTGGTGGCCATGTAGCACAAGACCGCCTCTCCGCAGGGTGGATAAAAGACCATGTAGTGTACCAAGACCTATGGCCATTCTGAGTTCCCACCATCTGGAGGCTCACCCACGGTAACACCAGAGGCTACAGTCGAAGTGGGCCTCACTTGCCAAAGTAAAGGCAGCAGAGTGGTGGTGCTCCAGATGAGTCCTCCCCCACATCCTTGTGGCTCATGGCTCCTCCTATCTTTGGGCCAGCTGCATGTGGCAGGGTCTTACTCTTCGGTATCGACCTCAGGCTTCTTCTTGAGTTGAGGTCTCCTCGGGTGGAACCTGCCCTGAACCTATTATAAGATGTCTCTCTTACTTCTGAGGGCTCTTCTGAGTGCTTTAAGCACAGCTGGATAATTGTAGATCATCTCCACCTCAGTAAGCAAATCAACCCTTCTGCTCCCTTGGCAACAGGTGGAGGTGACAGGTTTAACACCGCCAGCTCTTGTCCTTGCCGTCGGCATCACAGGTTCAGCCCATTTGCCACAGTAGTAGACATTACAGACCCTGTGTGTCCAGCTGCATCTCTATGCCCATTACATCTGCCAAGGTGCTCAGTTTATCTGAGGCATAAGAAACCTCGTCAGAGATTCATGCTTTGGTGAGAGGGTAAGAGAGGTAGGGGTGGGGGTGGGGGGCTCAAGTGGGGAAACTGAGTCTACTTGAAGAAACCCAAAGTATGTGAGTCCAAAAGGTGAGCTTTCCTGAAAAATCCCACCAAGGCCCTCAGCTCCTGGCTGCCACGGTGATTGGGAAGTGGAAAGCGAGAGCTGAGCAGGTGCCCCTTGAGTATTTGTGTGGGAGCGAAGGAGTGAGAACATGTAGGAAGAGAGGGAGGGACGGCAGAGCCTTTGATACCTCCTCCTAATGGTCCACCTTGAGGCACATCCCTTGACCAGGGATCTCTCAGCCACAGCAAGCTTCCTCAAGGACCAGTCCCTACAGTGGCATGTCCACTGGGAAGCAATGGCTCTGACAGCTAGACTCGTATTGTTTTTTTTTTTTGTGTGTGTGTGTGTGTATGTGTGCATAAGTACACATGTGGAAAAGAGTTCTTACGTGTGCAATGTATGCTTGTCATTGTGCGTGTGTATGCCAGAGGTCAACTTTGAGAGCCATTCCCCAAGCACTTTATGTTTTTTTGTTTGTTTGTTTGTTTTAAAGATAGAGTCTCATTGCCCCAAAGCTTACCAAATTGGCTAGGCTGTCTGGCCAGTGATCCCCAGGACCTGCCTTTCTCTTTCTCTCTAACACTGGGATTATATGTGCACACGACCTTGCCCAGATTTATTTTCCCCTATGGATTCTCGAAGGTCTAATCTAACTCATGCTTATAAGACCTGTACTTGACTGGCTGAGTCATTTCCCTAGCCCTAGACTCCTCTTCAGTGTGATCAGAACCCTCCTTCACAATCTAGGCATGGTGACACACAACTGTCATCCTGGAAACTGGGAGACTGAGACAGAAGGATTGCAAGCTCAAAGCCAGCCTGGGTTAAAGAAATAGCTCTTCCTGCGTGTCTCTGCCTGCCTCACTTAGCCCAGAGATCCAGTACCGCTGCAGGGTCTCCTCGGTGTGGCATGCTTCACATGGTAGCTCAGCTGTTCATGTGAGCATCTATGTCCAAACAAGGATGCAGGATGTTAAGACCTTGGACTTTATCAGTTGGATGACTCAGATCAGCTGTGTCCCCCCCCCCCCCTCCTGTTTTGCCACGCAGGGAGGCTGTCGGGGCTGAATTACAGAGAGCAATAAGAGCCAGGAAATAGTGGTAGGATATGAATTCAGTTGTGGCTCTCTAGGTTGTGAGCAAAGCTGGTTTGTATTTCCCTGACCCTACACCGATTGAAACCCTGAGAACAAGTGAACCAGGGGGAGACAGGGTTCTGTGAGGGATATGGTTTTCTGACCACATCTCAGCTAGCGGTCATAAAAAACCAAGGCTCAGAGCCTCATGGGAAGAGCTCGGGAAAATGCTACATGTGGAGCTGGCGCCCCAAGGGTTCCTACATCCCACTGTTGCACTCACGAAAGTGGACTTGCTTCCAACCACAGGTTTAGAGAAGTCAGATGGCTCACCCACGGCCACCCCTTTCCTAGAGCTAGCCAAAGACTGGCTCATAGCCTTGCACCTTGGTTCCTTTAGACTCATGAGGAGCTCTCTTACCCTCACCTCAGAGGACTGTCCCTGGTGGCTAGAGGTGCTCGCTGGGCTCAAGTGCACTTCAGGGGTCAGGAAAGCACTGACCAGCACCAAGTGCCCAAGCTTAGAGGACATCAGCTCTGCCTTCGCTTTATGATACAACTGCTTCCCCAGAAATTCTAGGTTTCTAGTACTGCCTCTGGATGCATAGAATTGAAAAGCAGTCCTGCTAGATGGGCAGAAATTGATACAAGAGTCCTTTAGCAAAAGGCAGGATGGCTGTGAGGATCTAGGCACTCCCATGTTTCCTCTGTTGCCCAAGGATAAATAATAGCTAGGAGTCCCTGGCTAAGGCCAAAGCAAGTCAGGGCCACTGTCACTTCAGACCTTGGAGTTCTTCGGCTTCATAACCGAAGGGTCCTTAGCCCATCCGTCATCTTCAAACAACACAACACCCTGGCTCTAGCAGCTCACAGTATCATGTCTTCATGGCTTGCCTAGCCCTAATCATCCTGACCTTTCCTTAAGATCACAGTACACATTCCTTCTAAACTACATTGCTGGCATGCACCCTAAAATCCTTCAGTGTCCCATGTTCCAATATCAGAATCTAAAGGACTCAACACCCCAACACACCTCATGACCAAGATTCTCCCCTCATACCCATGTGGGTCCATGCCCTCCACCACCTCTTCCTACCCTGTGTTCGCTAGCTGATCTACACCTTGGAGTCTTAGCTGCACAACTGTCCTCTAGGGAGGCCTTACCCTGCCACCATGCCAGGTACTTGCATCTGTCTCTCCCTGTCCTCTTGCTTAGCGCTTGCTTTGTGACACACTTAAATGCGTTTTATTTCCAGTCAGACTCCAAACTCTGTCATTGGTCATGGTTCCTGCAGGAACCCCTAACCCCACCAAGCCAAGCTTTGCAAAGAAAGACAGGACTGCAGGGAAGGCGGGAAGCTTTGGGATGTGTGGAGCAGGGCAGATGCTATCAGAGGACCTTCCTGCTGGGTGTCATTTTCATTAGCTACTAAAGCTGTGGGGAAGAGATCTGAGTGCCTAAGGCCTGCCCACAGGAGCTTGTCTGTGTCCTCCTGTGGGCCAGCAGGACTACATGATGACAGACATATCAAGGTTATCTAGGAGGTCTTTCCAGCCTTGAGAGAGAGGAT
The DNA here is from genome assembly GCF_000001635.26 of Mus musculus. Classification (NCBI taxonomy): domain Eukaryota; kingdom Metazoa; phylum Chordata; class Mammalia; order Rodentia; family Muridae; genus Mus; species Mus musculus. The sequence continues at coordinate 72,661,081 of NC_000081.6, read as the reverse complement.
TCACCTCATGGAACATTATTTGCCCCGTCAAAGATATTTTTTTATGGCTATTTCTGACAGATGGTTCCTCTGAATGGAGCTTGGTGACCAGGGGTTGCCCAGAGGCTCTGACTCGAGTTTTCTTCCTCTTGTTCTTTTCTTCTCCAGCTTGCACCTTAGAGATCAAGAGGCTTTCCTCAGCAGTAGATAGATTGTAGCAGGGGGGGGGGGGGGTCTGGGCTCTGCCATCATGTGGTAAAACCCACCTGAGAGTTGGGGGTGGGTGGGGAGGAAGCTGGGGGAAGAAGTGTTTGGGTGGCTTCTCCTCCATAAGAGATGTAGCCTCCGTCAGTGGGAGCATCTACCCACCAGTCTACCCACCAATGTCAGGTATTTTCAAAGGATGAGTCAGCCTGCAGCAGTCTCTTGTTTAAATTGTTATCTCTGCTGGTATGCTCTCTCTGTCTTTGTCTGATCACTCCGGAGACACACCCAGTCTCAGACACTCATTCTTTTATTCATTGGGTGAGCACTGAGCATACACGCTTGGTGCTGGGCACACTATGAGGTTATGAAGCTTAATGTTCTGCTGTCATTGAGAACAACGTCTCAAATGGGACATCTAGCTGGGCAGTATTCCTGTCAGGGTAGACAGAGGGTCCCTTGAGACCAGGGGTGCGTGTGGCTTTTAACAAGTGAAGTCCATGGAGAGCAAAGAGCCAGACAGGGCCCCAGTTCAGTAGCCCAGCCCCCACCCGGGAGGAGGGCTATGGCTCTGGTGCTACAGAAACTTTGTAGGGAGTAAGAAAGCCCAGAATGGAGCCACAGATGTGACTCATTCTTACAGTGACATCAGCCAGGTCTGCAGCAAACCTCTTCTGTGTTCAGGGAACAAGGAGGGAAGGCAGAGGTGCCTCAGGGTAGCAAACACTGATACAAAGGACACACGGGTGTGGTATTACCCAGAGTCAGTGAACCATGGAAGGTAAAAGCCAGTGGCCTTCTAGCCTTTGGGCTGCATGCTTTCAGACAATTTTTATGTTGTCCCCACCACACCTCATTTTCTCAGGCTGTGAACGTCTAAGAAATGAGCTGCTGACATTCTTCTGTGGAACGGGAGCCGATGGATGTTAGTTCCCAAGAGCACAGTGAATTGCACTTCACCGAAGATGGGGATAGCTGGGCTCCCCCCACCCCCTCAGAAGGAAAGGAAATGGCTACCAGACTCTGTCCCACCTAGAAGAGTCTCTGAGGCTAGAGACATCCGTCTAGGAACCAGGGACGATCTGGAGACCTGGAGCCATCTCATGTGCCTAAAGGCATGGCCAGAGGTATCACCAGGAGAACATTTGTTGTGCAATAGCCTAATGGATATTGGTTATTATTCATTAGGTGTTTGACTGTCACCCAATGTATTTGCAGCAACAGAGTAGCGCTGAATATATTCTCAGTGGCAGACATGACAGCATGAAAGACATGCTCCCTAAGAAAGCTCTCTGGTGGCTCCACTGAGGGACAGAAGTGAGCTGCTGTCATGGACTCTGAAGGAAGAGTCATGATGAGAAGGTAGGGACAGGAAGGAACGATCCAGAGTCCTCCTCAGCATCTGGGTTGGGTCCCTAAAATGTCAGGTATGTGTGGGAAAGCATCAGGGGACAGCCAAGTGGACGTGCTGTAGATGCCAGGATGCTTCCAGAGACAGGTGTTCTCTAGACTAGGCCAACTCCCTGGACTGTGGGAGCCAGGTGGCGAGTCGGTGGAGCAGAAGACCATGCAGCTGAGAAAAGGACATATTCTGGATTATTTCCCATGGGGCGAGCATCCTCACTGGCAAAACCCCCACTGCTCAGGTTTGTCCCTGGATAGCTAGGGAGCCTAGCTTAGGCTTGGGCAAATGTCCTTGCAAAGATAGGAAGCCTTAGGAGAAATAAGGTGGTTATTCAGGTGGCTAAGATCCCCCATTCCCACCATCGCCAAGCGGCCGTGCACCCAGAGGCACCCAGAGGACAAGCAATGCACTTGTCCTGCTAGTATAGACGCTACATGTGTACATCACACTGGCCATAAAGTCTGTACTTGGGCCATCGGCGCTGTATAGGCCTTTCTGCTAGGCTGAGGGAGTAAATCTGAGGCTTAAGGTTCACAGTCCTTCTGTCACCTGCTCTCTGGTCCCCACACTGACACCATGCTAGTGGAGATGAAGGCCTCAAAGGCTTGACTCCTGGGTCCCTCCTCAGGATCTCTCAGTCAAGAGGTATTTGAACCCAGGTGTGTGTGTGTGTGTGTGTGTGTGTGTGTGTGTGTGTGCGTGTGTGTGTATAGCCACTCTTTTCACTCCTTTCTGACCCCTTGGGGGATAGATGGTGGCTCAGTTTGAATAGTTTTCACCAGTACCATGAACATTTTTTAAAAGCGTGATTTTCTTCAGTGTATGAAGTACAGTATCTCTAACTGGGAGCAGCCTCCTGAAAGAGTGCGTCTCTTTTTCTCATCACAAACGACATGTAAGCTAAGATTTCTCAGAGCCTTAGTCTCTCTGCCCATGGGGATTCAAGAACATGCTGCAGACAACTTTTGGGGAGCAAATCCTGTTTTCTCTTCTTTGTTGGGAATCCAAGTGAGACACCAGCTATCTGTTCACCTTAGTTGTGCACACCTACACATCTGTATACCATGGCAGACAGCTGGGAAAAACACAGGGACAGAAAGGAGCTACACAGGCCTGAGCCAGGCCTTGGCCACAGCATCCTTAAACGTGGCCTCAGCAGGCTGTCACTCTTCTGCTGGCTTCCTCCTGCATACCTACGTGGCCTCTGGCAGGGCAAGGCTTGGGGGACAAGTAGTTAAGGCAAGAACATGGAGCCCTGCATGGATACAGAGATGAGCATTCTCTTGCCTGGAGAGGAGGCAGGAGGCACTTCCATTTCTGAGTCTCCAGCTTCCGTGAAAAACATTGTGGTAGATGTGTGGCTATATGGAAGGGCCATCATAGGTGACCTTCCCAAACAACCCACAAGGCAAGGCCACCTTGGTGGAGGGTTGCGCCACTGGGCAGTTCCCACAACTCTTTCCTACCCTGCTGTTCTTTCCTCGGCTCAGCCCCTAGTGAGCTTTCCAGGGGGAGTTTTCTGTTTTTTAATCTTCAGCCTTCCCTCTCATGTCTCAGCAAACCAGTGAGGCTTAGAGTCTCTCCATTCTGCCCTGACAGCTCTTATCAATCTCCCCCCTAATTAAAGCAAGCAGCCTTGGCAGCGGGTCTCCCCTGCGTCATCTGGGATTGGTTTACAGCAACAGCAGCAGAGATCGGGCCTTTCTTCTGCCTCCTACCACGTCCCCAGGGCTGTCAGCAAGGATGCCTCTTGGCTATGAGAATAGAATCTTCGAGGCATAGATGGGGAGGGCCAAGGATGCATAGCTCCAGCTGGGCAGATGTGGAGACAGGTAGGTAGACTGAGCGAGAACATGCACAATGGCCCCAGGCCTGCCGCACAGGGGCTGAGACAGCGCAGGCGCTCTCGGTCCTGAATCCTGAGCCAGGAAGGACCTTCCGGGCTCTGGGAATTCATTAACCAAATGGAGCATTTGTACAGCCAATTTATAAAATAAATTAAAAGCAGCTCTAGTCAGCCAAAAGAAGGCGAGGAATCCAGAGGAATTGGTCAAGTAGGGGAAATTTTGAAGGCGGCTTCTACCTCTCTGCACCCTTCTTTTCTAACAGGTGCTATAGTCCAAGGCTCAAGGAGGAGAGGTCACATTCGTGACCAGCAAAACCCAATAGAAATTCTAGTCCAAAACAATGTTGCCCAGGTGCCAAGGAACTCTGCCTTTTCTTGCTTTTTCTGGGCTGTGGTTTTATGTCCTGAAATTGGTATGCAGGGACCCCTCAGATATGGGTGAGTTTCCCTGCCCCAGGAGCTCTGGCCACACCTATTAAAACACACCTATTTAAAACAACAAAACAAGAACTGTCCACCTCTAGGAAACTAGGGCAAACCAAGAACTTTGTAGCCTACTGGGCCAAGTTCAGGTGGCTACAATGATTCTCTGGTGAGGCAGGTGTCTTTGTGCCTCAGCTGGTAAGCTCTGAGAGAGGGCTATGATGCCTCTTGCCTCAGTCATACCTTTGGTGGAGCAAATACATACACAGTTGTCCTAGAGAATGAAGGAGTCTTAGACCCTTCCTGCCGTTGGTCCTTGCAGGGTCTCCCTGAATAGCACTTTACAGCTATATGGTCTTCTAAAGTTTTTGCCATCAGAAGACTCAGGGGTGCCAGGCTAGCAAGGATCACCAGTCATATCTAAAGCCATTGCTTGGCTAAGTTTCTTAGGCAGGACCACGCCCTGTGCTGGTGACCAGCAGCACCTGGCACCACTTGCCTGATGTCAGTGGTAAAGAGACAGAGATACAGAACCATGCTGTCACCCTCAGTGGGCTGAAGAATTCCTCTAACTTTTTAGGGACCTCGACTGAAGCCAGAGTGGAATTCATGGCTTCGACACAGACAAGAACTTCAGGCTAAGTTGATGTGACAAAGCAGAGACGAAAACTTTGTGAAAGCTATTTTTAATGTAGACTGTAAGGACAATAGCTAGGCACACTTGGGAGCATAAGTGAACACCAGAGAATCTCAGAGATCAAGAAATACCCAAGCATGTGGCCCCTCAAGGAAAAGTCACAACTCTTTGTTTTAACATTAGCCATGTAGATCGTTCTGGTGGCTCTCAAGTTGCATGTTAAATGTTTCTCTTTCTGTCTTGTGAGGAAAGTGTGGTGGCTCTGTGGATGTGAAACCAGGAGCCAGCAGGGCTGCACAAGAGACTTAGTGTGTACCCTTTTCCTATAAATAGAGTTTCTCCTGAGATTCCTACAAAAATTGCAGGGTTGTAGCTGGAAAAGGAGAAAGGCTTTAAGCAGTTAACTATGCTCCATATCCTGACTGCTTGCTAGAGTCTTCAGCCAGACTCCAGGGAAAGGGGCTTTTTTTTTTTTTTTTTTTTTTTTTTTTTTTTACTTTTTCCAATTTTTATTAGGTGTTTTTTTCATTTACATTTCAATTGCTATCCCAAAAGTCCCCTATACCCTCCACCCACCCTGCTCCCCTACCCACCCACTCCCACTTCTTGGCCCCGGTGTTCCGAAAGGGGCTCTTATGTCTTTCTATATTACCCTAGATTTTTCCTATCTTTTCCTGCCATGACAGAACATCACTTAGTTCTCGACAGCTCCCAGGTAGTGAAGGAGTCTTAGACTGTTTTCGATAATCTTAGTTTTCTCTCCATTTTATACCAGAGGCTTACAGGCTCCATGCCTTGCCCATGGCTGGAAGGCTAAGCAGCAATGTGACCTTAGGCCATTCCAAAGCAGTGCCTGCCTCTCCCTAAGCCAAAGCACCTTCTCATGGATGTTGCTCTTTTTTCTAATCCCTGTTAATGCACAGTAGCTCTGGAGTCATTCCTGACTGCCAATATGGCCTTGCTTCTCTCCTAATGTGGGGGGCGGGGTTTCATTCCTTCTCCCTCCTCCCTGTGACACAGAATGATGCTGAGCTGAGTCACCCTGCTGGCAGGCACACCTTGCAGCTCTTCTCATGAGAAAGTCGTGCCCGCCAGCATCCATTCAACTTTGTCTAGAATGCCTTGTAATTCTACCAGTTGTGGTGTTTTCTGTGGAGAGGACACCCCTGGGGAAGGGGAGGAGGGGGAGCTAGGCAGATATTATGTTTAGAGGAGGCCTAAGCATCGTATAAGGAGGACTCATCTTTAGTCTGCAGGACACACATCCTACCTACCTCTGAAGCCGCCTTAGGTACCATCAGCAACTTCTAAGCCAACTGGTGGAGTAGGCATATGTTGGTAAGGCAGGGAGACACTGCCACTGATAGGACTGTGAAGCTAGGAGAAACCAGGAGCCTCAAGCTTATGAGAGGTTCCCCTCTCAGTACTCCAAGGCTAAACTCATTCTTGCTCTGGGAAATCTACCAAGTTCATTATTGCTGTCAGGATTCTAGTCCTTGTGGCTAAAGGACTGAGGCTCTGGCCTTCTCTTTGTCACCAGCAAGGGTCCTGCCGGCTCCTAGCAGCCACCTCGTTGCCTAAATCGGTTGATACCCTGTGTTCCCTTCTCTTTCATCAGTCAAAGAGAAGAGAATGATCTGATCTTAAGGGTTGACCTTGGGAAGCCAGGCAAACCCCGCCCACCCTCTCACCCCACTCCTATCCCCTCAGCAGCAGCCGCCGCTGCCTTTGGCCATCCAGTAAGCCCTGATCACAGGAGTGCTGTCTAGTCCATCCTAATAAGTATCCTACAGCAGCACCCGCCCTGGTCATCTGAGACACTTCCACAGGAGTGACACCAGATCTAACCAGACTGCTTCCTTGGGGACTTTTCTGACCAGAAGTTTGAAATGTTGGTCCCATGTCCGACCCAGCACTGGAAGCTCTCCCTGCTCACCCCGCTGGATGTTTCTCTGCAGTTCCCAGAACGTCACACCTGCCTTCAGCTGCGAGCTTGCCGGCATCCAGGGGCAAAACTGGGTCTAGGGCTTACAAGCTGCTGTCACGTGAACAGCACAGTCTTTTCCATCTCTGGTCAGCTCTTGCATGTTGAAAGCAGGCTCTATGGAAAGGCCCATCAAGCACTGTCACACAAACAGGACAGTTGAGGAATAAAGGGCAGTTTGCACTGCACTTAGAAAACGTCATCATGCTATCTCAGCCTTGACCTGAGGAGACCCATGTGTCTAGATTGTCCCAGAACTGCCTCCTCTTGGAAGTCTGAGGGTCAGAACACCTCACTCAGCTACATCCCGGAAGGGATGCTGGAGGTAGCAAAAATGATGGTCGCTTGCTACAGGCACCTTGCAGAGGGAAGTGGGATATGGCAGAGACAGGTTAGTGTTCACTTCTCACAGACCAAAAAGGAATAGTGAGTCACACACTCTAGAAGAGCAAGTGATTCTCACAGGCCCACAGCACACAAGGCTTCCTCCTTTAAGTTAGATACCCCCAACAAGCAGGTTGGGTCCACCTCGGCCTCAATTTCCTTTCTTCTAAGCCAGCAAGAGTGATGTTTTCTGTGGCAGAGGCTTGCAGGGAATGACAAATGAGGTTGAGTTTGAGGCTCCTTCTAGTTCCTTACAGAGAAAAAAAATACATAATTATCCCACACAACTGAGGCAATGTGTGTGTGTGTGCGCACGCGCATAGCTGCGTATATAAGCTTCAGTGTATGTACACGCATGTTATATAAGCTGCAGTGCTCCCCATGGCCTGTTAGGATTAGGTATTAAGAGGATTCGTTAATGGCTAGGAATGCCCACCCCCCCTCCACTTGTCCCCAGGTACTTGTCTAAGCCCAGACACTCATGACACAGTGGACTAATGAAAGTCCACGTAGAGCATGGGCAGCCATCTTCCCCCGTGAACACAACCCCTGCAGCACAATCTTTGAACGTGAACTTCCAGAGGCTCAATTCCCAACTCATGTCAGCTGTGGGCTTTTGAAATGGGATAAGAGCTCCTGCCTTTTAAGAGTTGCTTCAAGCACTAAATGCACACTAGGCTTTCAACAGAGGCCTGTCACAGGGTACATGGGCAATCAGCACTGCTGGCGACATGACTAGTGGTGTCCACTCTGCCACCATTAGTCAGCCCTGACATTTCAGCCCCCACCCGCAGTCGTGTCTGTTGGAGAACTAACTGGGTGCTACTGATACACTCTGGGGCTGTGATTGCTCGCCCCTTGTCAGTGACTGACAACCTAAAGAGTATAGGGAGCTGGGGACCCTACCCATGGCTGCAGGTAACTTTGGCCTCTAGTGTGGGTGTGGGGGCCAGAGAGGATGTTGGGCCCTTGGGTGACAGCAGGCTAGACCCGCACTTGGCTCTGGCTGGGAGAGCTCCTTCTTGGGATCTGAGCGTGTTTATACATATGTTCTGTGTTGTATGCTGAGCTAGGTACCTCCTAGATTCACAAATTGAAGTACGCCCTACCTCTGTACCCTAGAAAGCTTCTGCATCTAGATACAGGCATAGACTGAGGTCACAAGGGTAGACTATAATCCAATATGACTAATGTCCTCTTAAGAAGACATTTGTGTGGGGGCTGCTGAGATGGCTCAGCTGGCAAAAACTCACATAAAGGTGGAAGGAGAGAAACAACTCTACAGGATTTTCTAATCTCTGCACATACTCTGGTTAGACATGTCTACACCCCATGCCTATCATACATGACAATAATAAAATACTTTTAAATTACAAAAGAAGAAATTTGGATATAGATCTGTACAGAGGGAAGACCCTGTAAGGATGTAGGAGAGAGGCCTCTGAAGAAACCAGGCTCCTATTGATCCCTTGATCAGGGACGTTCAGCCTCTAGAAGGACAATCTGTGAAGTCATATAGTTTATGATACTTTTCTTGTGTTCATCCTGGCAAACTGACTATGTGTTGTATGGGTGCTAGTGGTGGAAGTGTGCGTGTGTGTGTGTGTGTGTGTGTGTGTGTGTGTGTGTGTGTGTATTGTGGGTGATGGTTGGTGGTGGTATACGTGAAGGTTGCTTAAGGACCTCAGGATACTTAGGGACCATATCTATTTCTCACTGAATCCCAGCCCAGTCTGTGTTTGTATTCACTCACACTCGTCTCCTCTCATTCTTCCCCTTGACGCTTACCCTCCTCCTATGCACTCAGAGTAACAAGCTCTCTCCTGTGTGGCAATGAGAAGTGCATAGTGTTTTAGTTCAGACTCAACTGGCTTACAACCCCATCTGTCATGAGACTTGCCTTCTTGGCCAGCCGCATAATCTCCCTCTGCTTGAATCTCCTGGCTGCTGAATTGGGGCGCTCAGATGATCTCCTTTGTGTGTCCTAAAGCCTGTTGGGAGGCTGAGAGAGCACACCCTGTGGCTGGCTAGCCATTAGGCCTTTGTCCTAGTGTATGAACCAGGCAATAAAGCAGCTATGTCCACTCTTTGCATATTTGTGCTGCGAGTCACAACTCCACATGCACAGATGCTAAACAGGCCTCTGGGCCACCGTGTAGGGACAGGTATCTGCCTCTCCTTCAGTCCTCTTCACAGAACCTGCCGGGAACCACAGTCATGATGTCTGCAGGCCAGTTGAAGCTTCACTTCTGGATAGCAGCACAGTTTTAGCCACAGCAGCCCACGCACATCCACATGCAAAGCAGCCTGTGCATGTGGTAGCCTCCTGGTGGAGGGATGGAGAAAGGCTACAGACTGCTGCTCCAGGCAGGGAATTCTTTGTGGTTGGGTATGGCCTGGGCCCCTTGTAGCTGCCCTGTGGCTTTCCCATCATGTCCTGCACACACAATGACTACAAGAAGTCAGCACAGCGGTAGCTTTAAAAAGTGGTGCGTGTGCTGAACCAGTGGCAGTGCACGTCCTGGAGTGTGCGCATTCTCTGTGTTTATGTACTCTCAATGCTGTAGTCCCTACAACTGTATCATGCTCAAAGGACACTGTCTGTGCAGATGAAGACGCCCACAGTGGTGTCTCCATGCTGATCTGTAGGTAACAGCAGAGGACATGGTAGGGGAAATGGGACTGACTTTTATAGATGTTACTCACACAGCAGCAGAGTACAGATGATTTACTCCCCGTAATCAGTTCTGGCTTTCCCACTTTTTGGATGGTTCATGGTGAGCTGCATTAAGTAGAAAGCCTATCTTCAATTTTTAATTTGGACCTTTCCCCGCCAGCAGTGTGCGGTGACACCCTCTCAATGCTTGGCACACTGTGACAGTTGGCTGCAGAGTCAGCCCAGGTTGTGAGGGGAAACAGCTGAAACGGCAGGGCTGAGTGGCTGGGCTTTGATGTTAGGTAGGGTGAGCATGTTCAATGCATTTCTGACCTATAATGGCTGGGTCAGGAAGGAGCCTCATCCATCCGAGATCAGCTTGCTAGTGTCTGTGTATGCACGGATAATCTGTTACTCGTTGCTCCCTTGCTGGAGGTCAGACAGTGGGTCACGGGTAGCAGAAGGGCCAGCAGCGTGATCCTCAGGTGTCAAGGACAGACAGCTCTCAGACCAGGTAGGGTTCCTTCAAGTTACTCATTGGCCAGCAGTTTCACAGAGACAAAATGATGCGGTAATTGACCTCCTAGGTCTGTCCTTAATAGAAGTTTCAGACTAGTGTCAGACACCTAGGGCATCTCAGTGAAAGGTATCCATCGGATGCCTTAGATCCAGGTCAAGAGACCCCAGCATCCTCCTTCAAAGGACCGTTTCCAATTCGCTCACCATTCCTTTTATTCCCCAGTGGAGCCTGGTCTTTAATCCACTTGGTAGAAAATGTGAACAATTATCTTTAACTGACTGCCATCAGTGGGGCCTTGAGCCACATTATTGCCCTTTTTTTTTTTTCAGGACAATGGGTAATGCAATCTCCTAGATTAGCTGTGGGGCAAGAGACTAAAGAGCTCACAAAGGAGCCTGGTAGGAGAAGGTAGGGGAAAGCAGCTACCATGCATGCGTGCATGTGTGTGCGTGCGGTGCAGTGGATGTACTGTTCTGGGCCAGTTCTGAGCAGAGTCCAGAACTCTGTGTGCCAGCCACTGCCCAGCAGGTAACTGTCACCGTGGGCACACGAAGTGCCAGGTGCTGAGGAAATGCAGGAGAGGGAGGAACACAGCTCGGCACCACACCTGCCAGGGGAAGTACCTCCGCAACTCACAGCTTCCCAGACAGACAGAGGTGACACACCCCAGCTGGTGGGGGCCCGGCTTCACAGGTGGAACTGTTGGGTCCGCTCCGTGTGCTCATTACCTGAGAACCAGGGAAGACAGCAGTAGCTTCTACAGCTTCCCTGTCAGCACCTCGCTGAATATTACCTGCTCTCAGAACTCCATATTGTATCTGCTAGCTCTCACCCTTGCACCACACAAGGGACTCCACCCTTGTTCAGCCTTCCCTCTGTCCTTCTTACAGGGACAGTAAGGATGGCAGTCGACTACATACTTTACCCTAAGGTTATTCAAATGCATAGGAAAAATTATCTGTGACCTTTGACCTGGACCTTTAAATCCGTATTGGTGAGGCTCAGACTAGGTGACATCATGACTGGAATTCTGAGCTAGGTGCTCTGACATGTGACATCTAGGGTCTCTTTAAGTCCCTCCCATTTTCCCTCTCTTAGAGCAGTAACCTCTTTGGATGAAAGGGTACGGGACTGGAGAGTAGTGAAGCCAGAAGATCTGGTATACAGGTCTCCCATGGCAGGGCCCAGGGGGAAAATGTGGTGTTATAGGATTGTGACATACTTAAGAGGGCTGCTCTTAGGATCCATGCTAAGTTTGCTGTAGTGATCTTAAATGGCAAACACCCAACCTGTGACAGATGAAGAAAATCCCTACATGGGAAAACAAAGCTACATTTCCTCCCTCGCCTGTGGGACTGTGTCCTTAGTGACTGCTCAGAACCCCCAGCGCCAAAGAACCTCACCTGATGTATCTGGGAGGGCATCAAACAGACCCCAGTGGCACTAATATGGATGAGCCACAGGCCAGGGTGAGAGCAGGCAAGGCTTGGCCTTCTTTGACCCAAAGCAGTGGCAGAGAGTGAGGAGGGAGAATAAACATATGGTCATCAGTTGAATCTGGAAATCATGGATTCCCCAGACCCTATCTCTATCCATTTCTCCTTAAGTTTTATTTGGGTTTCTTGAATCTGTCATCTCCTCCCTCCCACATTGCAGCCCTGGTCCCAATACCCGTCTCTGCCATTTGGGCAAATTCTAGCCTATTTTTCCATCTGCTTGAAAGACCCTACACACACACACACACACACACACACACACACACACACACACAGAGAGAGAGAGAGAGAGAGAGAGAGAGAGAGAGAGAGAGAGAGAGAGAGAGAGAACCGTTCTGAGGGCTGTAAGTGAGGTCATCTCATGCAAGACCTGTGGAGTGTGAGTATCCATATGTGTGAGCTGGAGTGTTTCCTGGTCCTGACAGTTGGCTTCAGCAATGTCCCTGGCCACATAAATGCAGCCGGGGTGCCACAGCTCTCCAGAGCCACATATTGCAGTCTGAACATCTTGAACTGGTGGGTGCCCAAGAAGGCAAGTGGGAAAGTACAGAGGCCCCTACTCAGGTGCCTTCTCATTTGTGCCTTTAACACGAGAGGGCCTTTAGCTTCAATCTCCAATGTTTCAGGGCTTCTTGGCAGGGTCCCTACTTTCCCAGCAAACCTCTTTATGTCCAGGTAACAGAGTAGTTTCAAAAGAGCCACAGAGGTGGGGCTACACATTCCTGGTCGTGGGGCCCTGGCCAGTTGCTGGACCTCTGCAGGTGAGAATCCCTATAGAAGCACGATGGGGCAAACTTCTCTAGGGGCTGCTGGGCTCTGTGTCCTGGGAAAGCTGGCTGTCTACATCTTTCTGCTGCTTTTAGTTGCCAGCCCCGCCCTGTAGGATATTTGGCTCCAGACAAGCCAACCAGCCGTGAAATTTCCCGTGGGTGGAAGTGACCTTCTCCTCAGAACTTATTAAGGAAATTAAATTTCCATTTTTATTGGGAACATTAATTGATCCCCAAAGAATTGAGGGCAGAGAGTCTTTATGTAGAGTTTCAGGTCCCAGAGGGGCTGAGGTTGTGCCCCCATCCGTGCTGTCCTCCCACGGCCTGAGCATCCAAGGGTGGATACTCCGCCTCTGCCCATCCCCCAACGTCCAGAACGACCTTCCTAAACACCTGTATCTGGTACCAGAGGTTTCCTATCACCATGGAATACGAGGGAGGAAAATACCCTGGCCTCAGAAGGCAACAGTGCTGCCTGTGCCCCAGCACTACTGGGGGAGTCTGGTTTCTGAGCCTTTCGGAGGCCCGCATACCTGGCTGCATATCAGCATCCCAGGCCCATTGACAAGATCCTTGTCATCCTCGCAGACGGACCACTGCTCCCAACTCTGGGACACTCAAAGCTGTTTGGAGCTCGGTGGGAAGGGAGACAGTGTTAGAAGCCCATGTGCTCAGAGTGGCCTGTCTGGGGTGAGTGGACGGCTCGGGTGTAAACAGGCATCTGAGTTGGTAACCATTAGCAACCAAGCCTTCCACCCCAGATGTTTCCAGCATCCACTGTCCTCTCATCCTTTCCCTAACTCAGTGTGGGTGGGATGAGAAGAAAATATCACAGATATAAAATGATGTACCTCCAAATTGAAGCACCCCGGTGATGGAGTCAGCCTTATGTCTTCGTGACTGCCATAAAATGATGTATCCCCAAATCACAGAACCCTGATGGTAGAATCAGCCTTAGGTCTTCCTGGCTGCCACAGTCTTAGAAGGAGCAATGCTATGAGACTCACACCAGCGCTCCTCAGTCTCCCAGGACCCCAGCCTCAAGAGCTGTCTGCCTGTTCCCAATGAGAGCCTACCGCTCTCAGCTCACCTCTGCAAGGAAAGCCCTTGCCATAGCACCAGCTCCTTCCTTACTCCCAGGGATTGCTGTGGGATGATGGTCACACCCATCCCTTTGGGGACTCTGCACACACGAAGAGCTCTGAGGGTCCCAGAAGGAAGAAATCCATTCATTAAATCAGACCCATCTGCTCGTAAACAGATTCTGTGGTAGAACTCTTTAATGTCAGAACCCCACCACCACACCCCTACCCCTGGCGGGCTGTGACATCTGCTCTGTTCCCCACTGTCTCACCTGCCCTCAAGGTGTCTCGGGGTCCCGGTGACCATGGGAAATGGATGTGGTTTGAATGGGAAATGTACCCATCGGCTTGTTTATTTCAATACTTGTCTCTAGCTGGTGGTACTACCTGGGAAGGTTCTAGAAGCCTTTGAGCTTTTCTAGCCCGGTTCCTTGTCCTCTTTGCTCCCTGCTTCTGGACTGATGGGTCAGCCTCACACTCCTCCTCCCATGCCTTCCCCACCATGGTGTCCCACACCCCATCTAGAACTGTAAGCGAGAAGAAACTCTCTCTTGAATAGCCTTTGTCAGGATAATTTATCACCATGGCAAAAACCAAAATGAGTGCAGCTGCCTCAGAAGCTTGCACAGAGCCCAGCCGCAGAAGCCTCACAGAGACCTGTCTGCATTGTCACCTATCTGTTTGTAGACGAGGAAACTGAGTTTAGGCGATTGTGTAACATATCCCCACAACTGCCCAGCCTTTTCTAATCTCTCAGAGCCATTTCCAAAATCCAGAAAAATGGCCTGAATTCTGGCCAGTTTCCCAGTGTCCTCTGCAGAGTCTTCGATCTGTTTTTGTATACGATGAGAATAAAACCTATCTCCTTGAAGCTCTAAACTCAGTGAAAACAGGCTACCTCATACATGCAAGCCCTCATGCGAGCTCTTCCTGATCTATTCTTCCTGGAGGAGGCCTGGGTATATCTTTGTCCCCACAGATCTAACAGTTACCAGGCAGTCTGACTCTCCTTAACTCTCCCAGGGACCTCCAGTTCATGAAGGAGTCGGTATGGAAGGCCAGACAGAGTGGATGGAGGTCTGCTCAGGCCAACAGGCTGGCAAGAACCCAGTCTACTAATGTTCCACTCTCCTGAGATGACCCATCTCTGCAGAAAAGGAGCTCCCGAAGGGGAGCTACTCAAGGCAGATGAGCGTCTCTGGTCATTTCTGGAGCCTTGCCTACTGAAGCAGTACCTGGACAAGATGGTAGTATTGGATAGATACAGCTCCCCAACTCAGCCCAGACGAGGGCCTCAAAGTGTAAGCGTGCATTTTAGCTGACATGGTGTGCCTAGAGTAGGCTAGGAGCCCCAGTTACTAAAGCTAACTACATGGTGGGATTTGCTGAGCTTAGAGTCATCTTGCCACTGCTTGAGTCTCACCTCTTTCCTGGGACTGAAGCCTAAACTCCTTAGCATGGCGTTCTAGATCTTTCTCATTTTCTCTCTGAGCTCCTCACCCACTTCTGGCTATAGGTTCCCCTACTCACCCTGAGTTTTTACAAGTACTCTGGCCCTTAACCAGGACTCACCCCAGACTCCCTCTGGATCCCTGATTTCCTGTCTCCATCTGCCCCTTCCCTCTCTTCTCCATGTCAGGCCACTTCTCGAACCTAGTACTGTCTTTTTTTTTTTAATGAGAAATGAAGTCCTGTCATTATATCTTTGAGTTGACCATGCACAGGAGAGCGTGGCTATGGACTAAAGGTTTCCATCCCCCCTAAAAATTTTATATTGAAACTCTACCCACCACAGTTGTATTTGGAGAACAGGCCTCCAAGAAAGTGTCTGAACTTAACTGAGGTCCTAGGATAGGTCTGTCAACCAAAAGAATTAGTGGCCTTGCAAGATAAGGCATTCAGAGCTATACAAGCCTCAAGGAGAGGCCCAGCATAAAGTGAGCATAGGGTGAGCTAACCTTATGCAAACCGAGGGGGAGGGGCTCACCAGGGACACTTGCCCTGTATCACTTTGTTTGAACTTCAGCCTTGGGAACCACAGAGGCCCATCTGTGCCATCCAGACCTTAGTCTATGGTGTGCTGTGATGGCTGTCCAAGGTAAGCAAGACAGGCAGCATAAGATGAGTCCTCTGCAGCACATGGCCCCGTGTCTGAGGATTTAGTCCTGCTGGTGAAGAAGGTAGGTGCCCATGAGAGGACACCAGTACAGGTAGTTTCATGTTCATGCGCAGTGGGCTGCCTTGGCACATGACAGCCTACTCTGGTCTCCCTGAAGTTGAGGCAAAGCTTCTTTTATTCACAACCTGTTCAAACTCCTCTGGTTTTGAGGGGCCATCTCTAGCACACCTGTCCCACGGTCCAGGTCAGAGTGTCCTTCATGTGCAAAAGGCATGGACACCGTTGTGGATCCTTCCCCTCCCCTTGCTCCCACTGGACCGGCGATGAACAGGACTGCTGGAATAGCCAAGCAAGGGTCAGAGCTTCAGGCTCTGCACAGCAGTCCATAGGTCCTGATGAAGCCATCCTGGCTGCCAGGGCAGAAGCCAAGCCATTGTGCTGAGAAAGAACTCTCAAATCTCTCTTCTTTATTGCTCAGCCACTTAATGAATTCTCAGAGTGAGGAACAATTTGGGCTCAGCCAATAGCCAAGCATGGCTCTATGATTCTTCCTCTCACTGCAGTGCTCCACGGGGAGAACAACAGCTGCTCCCACTTTGATTCCTATTTACCAGGTTGTTACAGGGCCTGGTATCTGCTGCTCTCTCCTCAGAAGCCCCAACAGGCTCACGGGCCCAGAAGCAATGGCAACACTCACACTGTGCAGCAAGCCTGCTGTGCGGCTGGTGCTTAGCCTAGAAGGCTCCTAAAAGACACTCGCTACTAGCTGTACTTTTTAAGTGGGAGAAGGATCCCCACTCATGGTAACTGGTAAAATAACACAAAGCCATGTAAAATGGATCCACTCCCCAGCCATCTCCCTTGTCCGCCTTCGGAGGAGAAACTCAACAGCCCTAACTCCTGCCTGTCACCCCCACACACAGAGGCATCTGTCTGCATGTATGAAACATGTCTGCCTTATAAAGTGGACACTGCTGCTGTCGATCCATGAGCTGCTTGTCATCTGGTCCTGGTCCAGCATGCCTCCAGAGAGTCCATGGTAGCCGTTTACTTGCTAGTCTGCCTGTATCCTTGTCTATGGGCTCTTTCTCCATCTCCCATGGTGTGCCATCTGATGGGCGTGATTGTTGTCTTTGTTGGTATTTCCCTGGCTCCCCCTGAGGTCAGGCATCTCTCAGCAGATCATGCAGATTCCTTTCTGCAATTGCCTGATTGTATTCTTGCTCTTCTACTCCACTACACATCTCTCTCCCTTGCCCATTAGAAGGAACTCATGGCCCAGGTTGAGAACCGAGACTGCCGTGTGCGCTGCTGGTTCATTTCACCAGTCTGTTGTCTTATTTGACTTTGTTTCCATGGCTTTGCCAAAAGCTTGAGTCATTTTTTTTCTCACTGATAATATTTTCAGTCTGCTCCATCAGGACCAATTTGTGTTCTTTCTTCTCTGAACGATCATGCCACCTTGATGCTACCATTTAGTTCCTGTACAATTGTGTATAGCACCTATGATAGGTTTTTGTTTTTGTCATTGGGGCAGTGCAATCATTGGAACACCATTTTTGTGGTTTCAAGATGGGGTGTGCATCCAAAAAGCTCATCTATGAAATGTTTGGCGTCTAGTACAGCTAGTTTAGGAACACTAGAGAAGTAATTAGATGACTCCAGTGGATGACCTATTGATGGATTTGTAATTGAACATCACCAACTGTGGGTCACAAGTGGCCACAGGTGCTTAATTCTGAGTAACTCACAGGTGAAAGGAGTTCCCAGTGGGGAGTTCAGTCTTCCATGGGTGAACAGCTTTGACCCTTTCCAGGAGGTTGCTACATTTTGATTTTAGCTCTGCCACTTATTGGCCGTATGGCCCAGCCACGCTGGTCACCCATAGCCTCAGTTTTACAGCTCCTAGAAGGGGCTGAGGTCTAAGCCCAGCTCCCATTGAGGCTTTTATTGGGGGCCCCCTTATTTTCCTGTGTCACCAGGCCTCAGGACCTTGGGGTTGCCTGTGGCATCTTTCCTATTCCTGCCTCCTTGGGAGCTCCGTGTCTGATCAGGCTCTGGACAGCAGCCATTTGGCTTCCCTCTCCCTATCTCTTCTGGGAAGGCCATTGGCATGGGAAAGGCACTGCTGCAGGCTTTAACTCTGTCCCTGCCACCTCTTCCTGATAGCTGTGGTCTCTTTGTTTGGTATCACAGTTGGTCCCCTTGCCTCTAGAGTAGAAATGCTGTTTGGAACTGAGCAGTTGTCATGGATGCTGGAGGTACATAATTCAGCTTGTCTAGTCTTAACTGTAGTGAGGGAAGCTCCAGGTGGTCGGGACATCCTGGACCACGAGGCAGCCTTCAGTCCTCACAGGTGTCTGTTTGCCTCACTCCACTCAGAGACATTGACTATAAAGATCATGGGCAGGTTCCTTATCCTCTAGCCTGACCCTGCAGAGCACCAAGTCTCAGAATTATTACCATGAGCCCCTCTGAGGGCTGGAGCCAGTCATACTTCAGAAAGAAGGTTCTGGAAGTTGTCTCCTCTCTAGAGCATGGTAGGAGAAATGCAACAGCAAGTGACTAATGGGACAGGAGTCTCATACCTCTCTGGCAAGCCTTAAACTAGCTCCATGGTTGTCACTGGGAGAAAGTTATGATGGTCACTGGGAGAAAGTTGGGTTACAAGGAGGCAGGCCGATGAGAAGCCTCATCAACAATGGTTCTGCTAGCTTGGCTATGGAGAGGTCAGAAGATGGATTGGTGCAGACCTCAAGGGAGCTAATGTGGAATACAGGTCTCACCCAGCATGTGGCTAACTAGATGTCATCCATTAACTTCTTAGCTTTATTCTCCTTCTACATCCCTGTCCCAAATTTTGTTCAAATCATCAGGGTCCTTCTGTTATTTTTATATGACAGTGTGGCTTTCTTATGGTAGAGCCAAGCATGTACTGCCATTAAATTTAAAGTTTTTTCTTGTTCACTGTTAAAAGTTATTTTGAGAAAGGGTCTCTTCTAGCCCAGGCTGGTCTCCAACTCACTGTGTAACCAAGGATAACTTTAAACTCCTGGTCCTCCTGCCTCTATTTCCCAAATAGTAAAATAACAAGAAGAGCAACCATACTTAGATTATGAGATTATTTAGCTCAAACCAAAGGCTTTGTACATGCCAGGCACAAACTCTGCCACTGAGTTACATTCTAAACCCCAGATAGTTTTTTTTATATATAGAATTAATAATTGCCTGTTTCTTCTTGTTTGTTTTTTCTATGAGTTTTGCATAATTTTTCCTTGAAATTCCCAAAAGAGCCATGATGCCCCTCTCAATACCACCACACCCATTAGCTAAGCTATGACGAGTGCCTGTTTCATTTGTAGATCTCTCTCAGGTTCCCCCAGGTCTCAATCCTGGGTAGCTGCTGTCCTTCAGGTCTGCCAGAGGGATGCTGCCCACTACCACCGCCACATGCCCCCTCTCTCATTCTTTCTCTTTGTCTTTCCTTGTGCCAGTCTCCAGTGGTTCACTCTGTCTCTCTCCTAGGCTTACTTGTTCTGTCTCGCTGGAGCGCATCCTTTGATGCATGAAAAAAGTATACTTCTGAAATGTTGGCTATCTGGGAAAAAAGTACTCTCATCATCTCCCAGACTTAATGAATCATTTGGCTGAGTCTAGAATCTGGAATTCTTTCTCACTTAGGATTTTGAAAGTGTTGCCCATGCCTTCCAAAAATTACATCTCTTAATTTTCAAAATAAATAGCTTATATAAAGATCGTCTAACACTGTTGTGGCGATGTCTCATACACCCCTCCCCTTTCTGATGACTGAGGCTCTATAAATGACCTGCTCTCTTTCCTGGGGGAGTATGTGTTACCACCTCCTCACTGTCCAGTATTCTATTTCACAGAAAGTGTCCTGATGATAGCCTTTTGAAATTCACCTTTCAGCCCACAGTGGGTTATTCTACAAAAGAATATTTTCTTTCATGATATCTTTATTTTCCTCCCTCTTCCTCTTTCTCCAGTGTCTATGATTTGCAGTTGGATCTTCTTGACTATACCTTAAATTTCTTTTGCTTTTCCTTCTCTGTCTTTCAGAAAGTTTATTTTGCCTTCCACATTTAACTTCTAGTGTATTAAATTCCCACAAAGTTTATTCTTGTTCTCTGTTCCCCTTTTCTAGTGGTGTGTGTGTGTGTGTGTGTGTGTGTGTGTGTGTGTGTTTGCAAGCTTATGAGTAGGCCAGTGGTCAGCACTGAGGGTCTGGCTTAATCACTCTCCACCTTTTATTTTGAGTCAGGATCTCTCTCTAAACTTGGCGCTAACTCCTGAGACAGAAGATGGACAGATTGCACTGCTATCAACTACTAAACCAGCCAGGACCCCAATTACACTTTAGCTAACAAAGGAGGGAGCCACCAAGCCATGCTGTAGGCAGATACTCTTTCATGACAAATGTCACTTAGAAGATAGATCATGATTCATTCGTCAGAGTCTACAGTTCCTTCCTGTTGGCATGGGAATAGAACTAGCCATGCCACAGGATAGTGGTGGTCAAATCTGAGTGTATCTGTTTGGTGTCTACAATGATTCCCAGCATGCAGAGAGCTTTGTTTTCCAGTTTTCTTGGACTTCACTTCAGAGCCCCAATGCTAAGGAGTCCAGGCTTCATTCTGCCCAGACCTATACACATGTTATCTCCAAAGGTGCCATAATACAGATGTGACATGATTGCAAGTTGGCCTTAATGAAACACTTATCCACTTAGATACCCAAAGGCTTAGATTTCAGTCCAGTTTGGAGTGAACTTTCCATTGCTGCAAAACACACCATGATCCGTACTTCCTCCACCAGCAGACTACAATTCACACATAGTTCTCTGAGGCCAGCTTCTCAGGTTTCCCCCCTGCCCACAACACATACCCTAAGACAGTTTCTCTGTGTAGCTCTAGTTGTCCTGTAACTTGCTTTGTAAACCAGGCTAGCCTCAAAGTCAGAGACTCAACTGCCTCTGCCTCCCAAGTGCTGGAATTAAAGGTACAACTGCCCAGCTATGGTTGATCTTTTTCAGTCAAGAATTGCCAGCCATTTCCACGCCTACTAAGTACTCATTTTATGCTTCCTCTCATAGACTATGAATTTTTGAAGGTTTTATCTTCAACACACACACACACACACACACAGCCTAGGGATAGTGAGCTCACTGTCACTGAAGAGGAGGGCAGGCTAGGTATGCCTTCCAGAGGTAGGTGTCAAGTGCTATGCCTGGCACACACTGGAGATATTAGACACCATTTTCTCAGCAAGTAGAGCGCAAAGGACTTGGGGCCAAGGTATATTGAGCATGTCTCCTGGGTGTATGGCTGATGTATGCGTGTGGCAGAACTACTGAGTCTGTGGACTCTTGATGCTGAGTCCGCCCCTCTCTTGCACTGGGAAGAGGCCGGATAAGTGGGCTCAGGACTCATTGATCCTTCACAATTCCTGGCAATTAGGAGGTAGGTCAATCATACCTGTCTCCTCTCCCCCAACTGCCACCTTTGTCCAGAGAAATACTGAGACTGAAAAAAACTGTGCACATCAGTGTGACACCTGTAATATTTGCCCATAAACATTGGCTCATAAAACTTGGGCCAATCTCAGGGCACTGGATACTGGATGTCTCTGGATAGTTTTTGTGAGTCTGATGCTCAGAGATAGAGAGGGATTGGGGAGCTGCAGTCTGACTTTACTGTGTGTCCTGCTGTGTGCATGGTGCAGAGATGCCTCCCTCTGCCTCCATTGAGCCTTGACTCCCCACCTTGAGAATCCTCCACTGAGACTGGACTACATGGGTTCATGGGTGAGACATACTATAGTGTGGCTGTCTGCCCAGGGAGAGGGACATCTTGAGATCTTGTCTATCATTACCAGCTGTGAAGGCTAAAGACCACTACTGCTTGTGTTTGTCAAATTCCTGTCTAGGACTCAGGTGGTATAGGTAAGGCGCTGTGGTCAGAGATCCTAGAGAAGCTAATCCTGGGTGTGTTTGTGACTTGTCAGGGGTGCTTTCAGACCTGAACCCTCTGCAGGAAATTGAATCAGGAGTATCTTGTGGTCAACTCCATAGAAAGCTCCAGTGACACATTTGGAAGCCACTTGTTTCTGATGGCTCTGTATCAGTTTCTCTTCCTTTGTCTTTGAGTATATTACTCAAAGCATGGGCTAGGTATCCCAGGCAAGACAGCATAATAGTCTATTTCTGAGAAGAGAGGATAAGAACTACAATCATCCTGAGAAAGAGCCTGCCTCCAGGCCCAGGGAGAGTGCCATCATCTCCTCTGATGAAGATAGATCTGTGCTCATGGGTTGGGAGACTTCACTTTATTAAGGATGTGCAAATTCACCCAAGTTGCTCTACAGAGGCAGCCAGATCTCTGTCCAAGGTGCTGACCCTTCAAATCACATGGAAATGCAGGGGACTAAGAATGGCCAAATTAATCTTGAAGAAGAGCGGAATCAGTTTGTTCTTCCAAGTCCCAAAGAGTTGTTGCTTCTAGCTGCAATAACCAAGTGTGGTATTGGCATAAGACTGGAGATTTCAATCAGCCCCGTAAGTCAGATTCCAGAAATAAGCTCTGTTTATGCTCAATTAATTTTCTACAAGGGTGCCAAACAATTTAATAGAAAAAGAAGAGTTTCTGCAGCACTTGAGCAAGTGAATATCCACATGCAGAAGAACACAGCTAATCAAATGCCCTAATCTATATGATGGAGTATAAAACTCGCAGAAGAATGCATAGGTGTAAGGTCTTCATGGCCTTCTGGAGAAGGGCGCATAGCCGTGGAAATTCAGGTGAGCAGACCTACCCAGCTGGCGTCTCACTGGGTTTTATCCTTAAGACAAGGGGTCCTATGCCTCACTCTGATTAGCTGTCGGCCCCGTGTTCTAATGTGAGTGGTTAATGTAGGGCACACTAGTTTTAGGGAGAGAAAATGAATCCAAGTACACATTTAATCCCTGGAATTGCTTAGGAGGGTCTTGCAGCATGTTTAAAATACAGGTCCCTTTGCCTTGTTTGACCGTATGATAGAAAGGATATTGCACCTTGTTCACATTTCTTATAACTCCTCCCCTTATACAATACATTTATCTTCTTTTCCTTAAGTCTATTTAACACTGTCAGACTTCTCTGTTCTGAGGTATTCATTAATGCCAAATTGGCTGTCACAGCTCTTTTCAGTTGCTCTTTGGGCTAGTCCTTGTACACATGGGATCCCACAACAACTGGTCGTCCTCATGACTCTAGGGATGTAACAAAGGAGGTCAGTACTGAGCTCGTTATCCCTTCCCATTTTCCAAACCATTGTTCTGTAAGATTGGTAAATGGGCTGTCTATTGCTGAGTTTCCAGCTGACTCATTGGATGGAAGCATTAGTCCCTGAAGCACCTCTGTAATGGTGCCATTGGGAGCTGTGTTAGTAATGAGAGTGTAACAGTAGCCACCTGCCCTCCCTCACACAGAACCCCACTGCATTTTCTGCTAATATAATGTCTAGGGCTTATCTTTTCTCACATCACGGTGACACCCATCTTGTCTGCTATACCTAGGTAGAGTGTAACTCACAAATTAAAGTCTAGTGTAATTCACTAATCTTTGTTGATTGGAATATTTTTTTGCTTGTGTTAGATCAGCAGAACAGCACAGAGCCAGACTCTGATGATCTTGTGTTCTTGGCCTTAAACTCATCAAGGGCGCCTTTCAACACTCCACGGGCATATATGTAAATCTATGTCATCTGATGCTCCTGGCCTTGCCTCACTCTGCCTTCACTGTGTGGATTTTGGCTATTGTTAGTCCCCTGCATTTCCATGTGATTTGAAGGGTCAGCACCTTGGACAGAGATCTGGCTGCCCCTGTAGGACAACTTGGGTGAATTTGCACATCCTTAATAAAATGAAGTCTCCCAACCCATGAGCACAGATCCATCTTCATCAGAGGTCTTCATCAGAGGAGATGATACCTCTCTCCCCAGGGCCAGAAGGCAGGCATCTTCTGGGGATGAATGTAACTCCCACCCTCTCTTCTCAGAAAAAGACCATTATGCTGTCTTTCTTGAGATGCCTAGCCTATTCTGGGGATATAGATTAGTACTAGAGTCAAGCTCCTCTTTTCTAGGAGAAATTTGGGCTTGACTTCTGGTAGGCTTGACAGCAATAGCCTTGGACAGAAGCACAAGTCCCACTCCATCCGTTGTCCCCACAGTCCGGCAGCATCTGCCCCTCTAATGCTCAGGCTAGAGCTGTGTCTCCTCAAAGGTAATATGGCCTTGACTTCCAGACACATGCCCCAAGAATTCCAGTTCCTGTCCCCAGCTTTTCTAGGTAGAAGGTCCAATGGGCTCTTACCTGGAAGGACAAATAATGCTGGGGGTCCCTGTCTCAGTTCCTTTGTGGCCTGGAAGGGAAAGGACAAAAGATAGCATTGTTCAATCTCTGGGATGCTGAAGTTCATTTGAGTACCAGCCTTGAACATCCATTGGAGTAGGAACAGAACCACTTGGGCTGCTGGCTTCCTCACAGAGCAAGCCCAGCAGTCACTCTTACTTAATGAGTTGTCAGAATATTTGATCCAACTAGGTATTTATTTTCCCCATATCCAGTTCCAACTTCAGTGTGCCTTAAACCTTTATCTATTACTTGTTTTTAGTAGAGGTATTTTTATTCTTAGGAATCTACTTTATAGATGGATTTTAGTCTGAGTAACCAAACTAATAGAAACATGTTCCCAGGATGTCTCTATATTCCCCAGATTTGACACATGTGCTTCTGGCTTGTGTTCTCATGATGGGTGGCTCTTTGTCTAATTCTTGGATTATTCATAGGAGGGATTGCATTAGAGGCCCTGGCAATTTCTTGAAGCGTCTCCCATTACTATTTGAATATTTTCTTGGAGATGTCTAAGGACAGTGCCAGAAAGAGGGTAAGTATATCAAGTATTCCAGATGGAGAGAAGACTCAGGGCGTGGGGACTCGGGACGAGTATATTTGTCTATCCCAGAAGGTTTCTAGGCCTTTCTAGGTTTCCGGAGGGTGAAACCATCAAACTGAATGGTTAGCAGAATGACTGTTTAATTGCATCAATCAACACATTTCCCATTATCTTGCCCCATAACAAGCAGGTTTAAACTTGTCCTGTCTTAGTTTTAATTTAAAGGATGCCTTTGAGCTAAGGTTGCCCATCTTCTTTGGGCATTGGCTTGAGAAGCCTTCCATCCTTGGATATAATGTGTCCAGTCTCCTTGAGCCATCAGTGGTTAACAGGACCAGAAAGGTGCCTCCCAGGTAGTTTCCAATTTATTCTCTCTTCAGTTCTTCATCGGCCATCAGTTACCAGGTTGGAAGGAATGAGCTGTAAAGTCAAGTGGAGGGTCTGAGTGAAGAGGCTTTGTAATCTAAGAGAAAGCAGAGAAGAGTGGAGCCCCAACATGCAATTTTTAAAACACTGATCTCTAGTTTCCATGGTGGGAAGGCCAATGCCCTTTCGCAGATATGACAGTCCATTACAGTGTTTCATGAGGAAACAGCCCTGGGTCCTCTTGAGGGGTTCTGTGGATTCGAAACAAAACTATAAACAAACACATGGTTCAAGGCAATTCAGGCTCTGTAATCTGTCATGAAGGGTCTGATTCATTCTTTCTAATTTACTGGAGGAAGGAGGGTACTAAGGAGTAGGAAGTCCTAGTTACTGTACAAGGCCTCGTGGGATCTTTAGGATAGTAGCAGCAAATGGCTGGAACTATCCAGTCTCCTAAAGCTCCGGCTACTACTGGCTGTGAGAGTGGATCTGTTACATGGTTGCCTGTGGCACCAGGGAATGGGAATGCATAAGGACTTTAGTCATTTCTTCTTAGGTATTTCCATACGGTTTTACAGATCTTTCTGAAGTCCAGGATTCCCTGCCTTTACTGTTGCTTGTGAAACATTCTGATTATTGACTCTCTCACACAACATTTGTGATCCCTCTGTCCTAAAAATGACTTCCCGAGTGATCTGGTGTCCAATTATTCACTCTGTGCCATCCAGACTTCAATCTCTCCACTTCTGGTCTGGCCAGTGTTGCCCTCCACTCAGAGGAACCTGCTTCCTTCTGTTGTTTTGTTCGTCCCTATCCTGGAGTGGTTGTAGATTCCGGGAGGGGAGGGAGGAGACGAGAGTAACAGGAAAACCCCGAATTCCATCAGCAAGTCTGCACCATCAGATTCTTATGGCTATTGCATCAGCCACTCTGCACCTCAGTGCTCTATCCCCTCTGATGCCAGGGCACTGACCATGGCAGTTTCCTCGGACAGTTGTAAGTTTTCTAATAACTGTCAGTTCCTTATGTGTCAATCCCTTTGCTTTATTCTTAATTATGTCCAGCATTTGCTCAAAGCCTGCACCGCTCCAAATGGATGCCTGGGATTGGTGTGCACATCCCCTTCCTGTCCCTTTATTTCTGTAAGTTCTGGTTTAAGGTGTATAACTCACATGTCTGAACTGACCAGTTATTGGAAAGTCATCCACACTCAGTAATTTTTAATTTAATTCCATTAATTGCAGGACACTTATTATGCCTTTGCTCTTGAGTTATATGGGAGGACCCACCTCTAAATAGTTTGTCTGTCTGTCTGTCTGTCTGTCTGTCTCTCATCAAAACAGACCTGACCTTAGTTCAACCAAATCTAGACAATCATTTTCAGTGGGTACAGAAGGATTCCCTCTGGTCAGGTAGGCTTCAGCAGGATTTAAACAGTTATCACTGCCTACCGCTAAATCCCCTTTTTCTTGAAGAGTAGAAACTCTCCAGGATCTTCAACTCTGCTAACCACCTTCCGGCCTTCTACTGTAGGATCATTCTTACTCAATGAGGAGTAGTATTCCAAGGGCAGTAGCTTTGCCTACACTCACAAGAAGATGAAAGGACTTTTGTAGAGAGGGCAAGGCCAGTATTGGGGCACTTACTATTTCCTATAGCGTTCATTTCTTTTTCTTCCCACAGGAGGAGATCAGGGTCTCTACCAAGGAGTTTGTCATACAAACATTTGGTTTTGGTAACTTAAGAGTCCAATCTAAAGTTTGCAGTACCCCACCAGCCCTAGGATTTTTTTAAGTTCTCTTTCTGTCTGGGGGAGTGGGGTTTTACTCTGTACACCCACTCGGAACTTAATCTTTGGCCCCTTCCCTGGTCAGATGATCCAGGAACTCCACTTCCTTTCCTGCAATTTATGATTTCATCTCGGAGAGCCCCAAGTCCCTCCTCTCCCAAGAAGTTTAATCATTCCATTGTTGAATTAACAATGTCATTCACTCTCTCATTCCCCTGGCAGTAATAAATCATTCACAAACAAATCAGGGGCTTCCGTGAAACCCAAAGGAAGGACAGGCCCTGTGTACTGCTGCTTTCTCTGGCAACTGGATCTTCCAGTCCAAAAGTACACAAATCCCTACTTTCTTCTGCCGAAGGACAAGTCCAGAACACATCCTTAAGTTGATCACATTGAAGCCATTTGTGATCTTTAGAATTCTTTGATAAGAAGGTTTAGGGGCTGTGACACTAGATACTTGCTTTGCATGATGTAGTTTATAACCCTCAGATCCTGAGCCAGTTCTATCTGACTTTCTTCCAGAGCGTGTTGGAGTGTTGTAGAGGGGGCATTCGGGGGTTGAGAAGTCCACCATCACGACAACCTTTGATAATTGGAACCATCTTTTTCTCCCTCCCTGAGGAATACTGTACTGTTTCCTTTTAGCTAGTTCCCCTGGGGCTTGAGGCCTGCTTTGAATGGGGTAACCTTTAGTCCTTTCCTCCTGTTTCCTGGCTTTGCCGGATCTTCACAGTTTATTCTGCCTTCTGCTTTACCAGTTAGGTGCTGTGAGGAGATGTAGAGTTCAGCTTTATTTATCTGTAGCCCTAGCCCCAACTGAGTCATTAGGTCTCTTCTCAAGAGATTCGTCCTTCCTTTGGGGCTAGAAACAACTGAACACAGGTTTTTCTGTCTTTATGTCTAACTATAGTACCTTCTAATACAGAAATTCTAAAACCCTGGCTTTTAACTCCTGAAAATTGTAGGTGTTGTCTGTGGAGAGAAGAGACAGGAGACAAGGAAGAGCAATTTGCTCCAGAATCTATCAGAGTGGGTGTTTCTTCCCTTGATGGTTTCACTAAATTTACCAAGGATTCTTGGTGGGAGTCTTTGAGGTTATAGAACCCATGGCCCCCTCATTCCTCTTCAAAAGTCACAAGGGCAATGTTTTCTCTTGCCTTTATGAGGAGCTGTTCTTGCCTCCCTTCTCTCTGGAATCCCCTTTCCATCATCGTCTCATTGTGGGTTCCTTTAACTGACGGCCTGGACCTTAAGTTCTTTGTATCCTGATTGTTCCCCATTGGCTTAGTTCTTAGTATCTATATTGGTATTACCATTACTGTGATGAAGCATCAAAGCAAAAGCAACTAGGGGAGAAAGGGTTTATTTTGCTTATACTTCCACATCAAAGGAAGTCAGGGAAGGTATATGGAGGAGTGCTGCTTATTGGCTTGGTCCTTGTGACTTTCTCAGCTGGCTTTCTTACAGAAGCCCAGACCACCAATCTAGGGATGGCACCACCCACAATAGGCTGGGTCCTCTCCCATCAATAACTAGTTAAGGAATTGCCCTATATGATTCTCTACAGTCTGATATTATGGAGGTATTTTCTCAATTAAGTGTTTTTTTTATCTGATCTGTCAATCATTCTAGAGGCTCTATAGACCCCTCTTCTTTTCCCCCACTGTAAAACAAAGACTTTGTTCATATTCTAGGGCCAGATACTGCTTCTCTCAGCCCTCCAATGATGAAGTTTCAGAGAACCCTCACATGGCCCCGATGGATCTCATTATTGTCTCATGAGATTTGTGCCTTAGGGGATTGCTCATCTGCTATTCCATTTGGTCCAGTTGAATGTTTTCTTTCCCAGGCAACTATGTTGGCACTCATTACCTTCCTCTCTTCATCAGAGAAGGACATATTCAATATAGACAGCAGCCTGGGCCAGGTACAGCATTTCCTACTAAGACCCCTGATCATGGATAATGCCTGTCTTTGGGCACCGGGTTTTAAAACTGGGTCTAGGATCTCGACAAAG